>NC_080019.1:231662358-231966286 GCF_030020395.1 Manis pentadactyla | reverse complement strand
GGTGATTTGGAACAATCATCCCATCTTATATCTTGGAAGACACTTTATACGAAAGGCTGTCCTTTTTTATTTGTGTCCAGCTCACGTATGGTGTCCTTGCTTAGTCCATTTATTCTTTCTGTGTCTAATGGTAGTTATGAATCACTCACTGATCTGTCTATTCCTAGTATATCTGGTAGGTCTTCTCCATCCCATCGATTTTTCTTGTTCTCTCTAGCAGCATTAAATACTCTGAAATAAATATTTCTAAATATTCCTGACTACTCGTATGTTATGTATAGTTTCACAGCATTATTTTCCCACTTAGAATGTATGGGATATCCTTTCCCAGCAGGAAACTGAGGTCTCCCGTCCCTTTCACCTGGCGCCCAGGGAGGCCATGGGGCGGACCCGCGGTCGCCTATTTAATCATCCCTCCACAGGGGCCTTGTGGGATCTGCCTCCCAGTGAGCGATGCTACCAGAGCATCTTCATACCTGACTCCCTGGCTTCCTGAACAAGAGCCTCCCTTACTGAGACATAAAACTGCTGAAATAATAGGATCTAAATGATTCTGTAATAAAAACCACCTGTTCGCAGAGTGGCTGCACAAGCGCACTTCCGGGCAGCAGTGCAGAATCCCCGCCGCTGTCAGGGCTGCATCGCGTGGCTTTACCACAGGCTGAGATGTTTGCTTATCTGCTGCACAAGCGTGCATTTCATTATTATGATTTCATGTCAGTTTACACATCTAATTGTAGTGAGATTGCACCTCTTTCTGCAGGCCAGTCGTGCTCCCGTGTCCTCTCTTCTGTAAATCACCTCGTGGGTTTTGATCCTGGTTGGGGCACCCACCTTCCCGTCCCTTCTTAAACAGCTGCACTGTCCCCCACGGTCCCCTCTGCTCCTGGTTGCCCCTGGGAATGACTCAAGCTTACCACCTCAAACCCCATCAGAAACACTCGGGTTTTGCAGCAGGTTGCTTGGAAGTGAAGGACTACTTGAAGGAGAAACAGCAGCTGTGTGCTGTGTTCCCTTCTTACAGCCAGGAACCCCCCTCCCTCCGATGTTTAGTTTGTCTTTTATGTTCAGTGACATCTGGTCATTTTCTTCATAAAGGCATGTCTTTTACTAGATTTGTTCTGGGGCCCTTCACTGCGACTATTGATGCTACCGATGGTTCTTTATCTCGTGAGTGTTTTTCATTGGTTCTTGCCAGTGACAGGGAAAGGCCGTGGTCTGTATATGCCGGTTATGTAACCCGCCGGTGCTGAGGTGTTATTAGCTCTGACAGCTGGTCAGCGGGCTCTGTGGCCTCTTCCCGGGCACAGTGCGGGCTGTGTGGGTGATGTGGCAGTGTGCACTCCTGGGGCAGATTCGCAGTGAGCATTTCCGTTTGTTCATGGCAAGTGGCCTGGTGTTTTTATAAGCTTGGCCAAATGTTGGTAATTTATACTTTATTCCAAAGGTGTGTTTGCTCTGAGCTTTCAAATCGTTTGCAATGTTACATGCCTAATTGTCACTTAAAATGTTTGAATGCCTGTGTATCCTTCAGACTTTCACGTGACTGTGTGACTTCTTTCTGGAGCAGGGGTGCCAAGTGTTGATGTGTGTCCATGTTCTTTCGGCCCAGAGCTTGCTGCTTGCCATTATCTTCACATTTCCACTTGCCTTTTATCTTTCTCAATTCCTGTCCTTGAGTCAGCAAACACTTAGGGTGGATCTGCTCAGTCCCAGGCCTGCTCCCAGGTGCGGGGCCGACGGGAAGGCAGGGCCGACAGCCACTGCCCTGTCCCAACCACACCTGCTGGAAGGGGGCAGCAGAGGTGAAGGAGAGGAAAGGGGCTGAGGTTATTGGGGTCCCAGCAAGAACCGAGGCCATAGTGTGCAGTCCAGCCTCCCCCAGGTGCACTTGTGCACGAAGGTCCTAGTTGACCCTGCAGGAGGCGGGGACAGGGAAGTAGGGTGGGAGCTGGAGGTAGGTCCACAGATGCCCCAGGTTCTCCTGATGGGGGACATGGCAGCCGTATGTGAGCTGAGGGGCACGGTGGCCGATGAGGGGACTGGGCAGCCATCACCTCTCTCCTCCCTCAGCCCTGGAGCAGAAGCCGTGGGCAGGGCTTGGGGGAGAGGCCTCATCTCCCTGCACCCCACCATGTGCCGGCAGACCAAGGGGGGCCCCGGGCGCGGGTTTACGTTCCTTGCGTCCAGCTGCTAGGTTCAAAAACTTAAGCCCCTTTTTGGCAAAACTTTTATTTCCAATAAAAGTGTTTCAGTCCTATTGCCAGATTTGAATCTGGCCTGTTCCTAATCTCTCAAGGTTTAGCCAAATGTGGTTCTTAACCTTGAATTTCCACTGTTTATGTCTTTTTGCTATTAATTTCTGATTGCAGCCTACCATGGAAGGGAACACATAACTGCTGCTTTCTGCTCTTCAGAATGCACTACAGTTCCCTGTGTTTGAAAATAACGTACATTCTGTGTGGTTTGGATATGCAGAATTTTCACTCCATTTATTAATAGATGATGCCTTCATCAATCTCTTAGCGTTTCTTTCAGTTTGTACACTATGATCGTAAGAGTTCATGTCATGGCTTGGTGTAGTATATACTAGTTTTCAGTATAAAAAGTATTCAGATTATGCACTATTCCTCATTATGAACTATTTTCTTTATTAGATCTTAATGGTTTTTCATTTGGAACACTTCATGATTATCTCTCCTACTGGCATTCTTCTGGTATATCTGTTCTTCCTATCATGTCATACTGTTTTAGGAGTATCTGTTGCAAAACACATAAATCTGATTTTTTTGTAAACCCAGTTTCAGTACCTATGCCTTTTAATATGTGAGTCTAACCACCAGACGTTTATAGTGATTGGTAATAATTTTAGGCTTATACTGGCAGTGTGTGTGTGTGTATGTGTGTGAGTCACCATATCTTGGATTAATCAGATTTTTCATTTTTTTGCTTTTTTATTCATAATTATCCTTAACTTATAAAACAAATGTCTATCCGAAATCAATAGTTACTTAGATTTATTTTTTCTTAAACAATTTTTATATTGAAGTACATAGAATAAAGTGCACAAATCTTCATAGCCAGCTTGATGAATTTTGAATGTATATATACACTCATGTATTCATTGCCCAGATCAACATATCAAATTTCTTGTTAATTTTCTCCCTCTTCACCTATTTCACCCATGCCATGCCCCCACCTCCCTCCTCTATGGCAACCACCAGTCTGTTCACTATGTTTATGAGTCTATTTCAGTTTGTTGGTTTGTTTTTCAGAGTCTACATATAAGTGAAATCATAGAGTATTTGTCTTTCTCTGACTCATTTCACTTAGCATAAGAATCCTCTAGGTCCATGCATGTCATTACAAATGGTAAGGTTACGTCCTTTTTCGTGGCTGCGTAATATTCCATTGTGTATATGTACCACTTCTTCCCTGTCCAGTCATCTATCAGTAGTCGTTTGTTTCCATATTTTGACTGTTGTATATAATGATGGATAAACATAGGGGTGTGTCTGTCTTTTCAGATTAGTGATTTTGTTTTCTTCAGGTAAATTCCCAGAAGTAGAATTGCTGGGTCACTGTATTTCTCTTTTTAGTTTTTTGAGAAACCTCCATGCTGCTCTCCACAGTGGCGGCACAAATTTACATTCCCACCAACAGTGTAGGAGGTCTCCCCTTTCTCCACACCCTCGACAACACTTGTTATTTCTTGTATTTTGGATGGTGGCCATTCTAACTGGTTTAAGGTGATATCTCACTTTGGTTTGGATTTGCATTTCCCTGATGATTGGTGATGTAGAATGTCTTTTCATGTGTCTGTCGGCCATCTGTATGTCATCTTGGGAAAAATGTCTATTCAAGTCCTCTGCCTATTTTTTAATCAGATTGTTTTTGCAGGTGTTGAGTTGTATAAGTTCTTTACATATTTTGGATTCTAGCTCCTTATCAGATATATCATTTACAAATGTTTTCTCCTATACAGTAGGATGCTTCTTCCTTTTGTGATGGTGTCCTTTGCTGTGCAGAATCTTTTTGCTTTGACATAGTCCCACTGGTTTATTTTTGCTTTTGTTTTCCTTGTCTGGGGAGACATATCCAGAAAACAAAAAATCACTAATACTAATGTTCACAAGTGTACTGTCCGTGTTTACTTCTAGGAGTTTTATAGTTTCAGGTCTTATATTTAGGTCTTTAATCCATTTTTAGTTTACTTATATATATGGTATAAGACAGTGATCCAGTTTCACGATTTTGCATCTAGCTGTCCAGTTTTCCCCGGCATCATTTATTGAAGAGACTGTCTTTTCCCCACTGAATATTCTTGCTGCCTTTGTCACAGACTAATAGGTGTAGGTTTATGTATGGACAGTCCATTCTGTTCCATTGGTTGATTTATCTGCTCTTGTGCCTGTACCATACTATTTTGATTACTATAGCTTTGCAGTATAGTTTGAAACCAGGGACCATGATATCCCCATGTTTCTTCTTTCTCAGGGTTGCTTGGGCTATTCAGGGCTTTTTGTGATTCCATACAAATTTTAGGATTGTCCTAGTTCAGTGAAAAAATGCCATTGGTATTTTGACAGGAATTGCACTGAAACTGTAGATTGCTTTGTGCAGTCTGGCCATTTAAAAAAAATATTAATTCTTCCTATCCATGAGCATGGAATAGCTTTTCATTTATTTGTGCCACCTTCAATTTCTTTTGTCAGTGTCTGATTAGAGTTTTCAAAGTACAGGTCTTTCACCTCCTTGGTTAGATTTATTCATAGATATTTTATTCTTTTTGATGCACTGTAAATGGGATTAATTTCTTGATTTCTTTCCTGTTTGTTATCTGTATATAGAAATACAACAGATTTCTGTATATTGATTTTGTATCCTGTGATTTTACTGAATTCACTTATTAGCTCTTCTGGTCGTTTGGTAGTCTTTAGGGTTTCCTATGTACAGTATCATGTCATCTGCAAATAGTGACAATTGTCCTTCTTCCTTACCAAGTTAGAGGCCTTCTATCTCTTTTTCTTGCATGATTTCTATGGCTAGGACGTCCAGGACTATTTTGATTAAAAGTGGTGAGTGGGCATCTTTGCTTACTCCTGACCTTAGAGGGCTGGCTTTCAGTTTTTTTGCCATTGAGGATGATGCTAGCAGTGGGTTTGTTGTATATGGCCTTTATTATGTTGAGGTATATTCCCCTTTGTCTACTTTTTGTTGAAACTTTTTAGCATGAATGGATGCAGAATTTTGTCAAATATTTTTCTAGTATCTATTGAAATGACCACATGGTTTTCATCCTTCCTTTTGTTACTCTGGTGCATAACATTGATTTTTGGATACTGAAACATTCTTGCATTCCTGGAATAAACTCCACCTGGTGGTGGTGAGTGATCCTTTTAATGTATTTTGAATTCAGTTTGCTAATATTTTTTTGAGGACTTTTGTGTCTAGGTTCATCAGGGGAGTTGGTCTGTAATTTTCTTCTTTTGTAGTCAGTTTGATTTCGGTATCAAAATGATGCTGGCCTCATACAGAATGAATATGGAAGCTTTCCTTCCTCTACAATTTTTTTTTTGAATAGTTTGAGAAGGAGAGGTGTTAATTCTTTAAATGTTTTGTGGAATTCCTCTGTGAAGTCACCTGGTCCTGGCCTTTTATTTGTTGGGAGATTTTTGACTATCATCACTTCAGTTTTGTTACTAGTAATCAGTCAGTTTGGATTTTCCATTTCTTCCTGGTTTAGTCTTGGGAGACTGGATGTTTCTAGAACTTTATCCATTTCTTCTAGGTTGTCCAATTTGTTGGCATATAGTTTTTCATAGTAATCTCATATAATTGTATTTCTGTGGTATCAACTGTCATTTCTAATTTTATTTATTTGAATACTTTCTCTTTATTAATCTAACTAAAGGTTTACCAATTTTATCTTTCCAAAGCAGCAGCTCTCTTTGATCCTGTGTATTTCTTTTAATCTCTATTTCATTTATTTCTGCTCTGATCTTTTTAATTTCCTTCCTACTATTAATATTGGCTTAGTTTGCTGTTCCTTTAGGTGTAGGGTTAGGTTATTAAGATATTTTTCTTGTTTCTTGAGGTAGGCCTATCATGCTATAAACTTCCCTCTTAGAACTGCATTTGCTGCTTCCCAAAGATGTTGCATTGTTGTGTTTTTATTTTCAGTATTCTCCAAGAATTGTTTTATTTCCCCCATAAATTCTTTGCTGTCCCATTGGTTGTTTGGTATCATGCTGTTTAGCCTCCATGTGCTTGTGTCTTTTCCAATTGCTTCCCTTAGATGATTTCTAGTTTTATAGTATCACAGTCAGAAAAGACACTTGGTATAATTTCAGTCTTAAGACTTTTCTTATGCCCTAACATATGATCTCTTCTGGAGAATGTCCCATGTGTACTTGAACTGAATGAGTGTTCTACTGTCTGGGAATGTAATATTCTGCTTATATCTATTAGGTCCATTGAGGCTAATGTGTCTTTCAAAACCACCATTTCCTTACTGATGGGATGACCTATCACTGATGTAAATGGGGTGTTAAAGTCCTCTGATGGAAGCATCGATAGTCCAGGTTTTTTTTTCATTCCTCTTTGCATGGAATACCTTTTCCATCCCTTTACTTTCAGTCTATGTGTTTCTTCATATCTGAAGTGAGTCTCTTCTAGGCAGCATATAGACAAGTTGTGTTTTTTATCCATTCAGTCACCCTCTGTCTTTTGACTGGAGCATTGAGTCCATTTACATTTAAAGTACTTATTGACAGGTATGTACTTCTTGCCATTTTGTTAAATGTTTTCTGGCTGTTTGCATTGTTCTCATCTGGTCCTTTCTCTCTTGCTCTCTTCTCTTGTGTGTGGTGACTTCCTTATTTGTGTATCTACTGTAGGGTTTTGATTTGTGGTTATACCATGTGGTTTATATATATCTTACACACATAGTAGTCTATGTTAAATTGATGGTCACTTAAGTTTGAATGCATGCTGACAGCATTACATTTATAACTCCCCCACCTCCATATTTTATGCATGTGATGCCCTCTTTTATTCCTGTATTTAGTGATTCCCTCAACTAATTTTTACAACTAGCTAATTTAACTACTTTTGTCTTTTAACCTTTCTATGAAGTGACTGGTCTACTACCTTTGCTGTTTGCTTTTACCTGTGTTCTTTTCATAATTTTCTTGCTTCTAGTTATAGCCCTTCCTGTTCCTTTTAATTTACCATTTCTTGTAAGGCTTGTGACTTGTCTTTATCTGTGAAGCTCTCTCTCCCCCTCTGTTCTGAAGGATAACCTTGCTGGGTAGAGTAGCCTTGATTGGAGGTCTTTCTCTTTCAGCACTTTGAATAGATCATGCCACTTCCTTCCATAGAATTTTGGCAAAAAAAAAAAAAAATCAACTGACTCCTTATGGGGCTCCCCTTATAGGTAACTTGTTGCTTTTCTCTCACTCCTCTTATGATTCTCTTTGTCTTTGATCTTTGACATTTTAATTATGATGTGTTTTGGTGTGGACCTCCTTGGCACTCTCTGCTTCCTGGACATGGGAATCTCTTTCTTTCCCTAGGTTAGAGAAGTTTTCAGCTATTATTTAAGTAAATTTCTACCCCTTTCTCTCTGCTCCTTCTGGACCTCCTGTAATGAAAACATTAGCTTGCTGAATGTTATCCCAAAGCTCCCTTTACTTACCCTCATTTCTTTCTATTGTTTAGCCTGAATGCTCTGCCTTCTTCTGCATTCTATAATCTGCTGTGAATTCCAACTCATGTATTTTTCATTTATCATATTCCTCCTCCCTGACAGGTTCTGTATTCTGTTTTCTAGCTCTGTAGAAGTCCTCCCTGAGCTCACCCACTCTTCTGTCAAGTCTGGTGAGCATCTTTATAGTCATTACTTTTAGCTCTTTGTCAGGCAGATTGCCCAACTCTTTCATTTAGTTTTTTCCTTGAGGTTTTGTCATGTCCTTTTCTTTCAAGCTTTCCTGTGTCTCCTCATGTTGCTTTACTTTCTGTGTTTGTTTCTGTGGGTTAGGTGAAAGGGCTACCTACCTCTCCCAGTCTTCGAGGCATGACCTTGTATAGGAACGTCCTCTGGTAGATGGTGTATACCTGGTGGTTGGGCTGGAGGCTTGGTGGGCGTGGGCAGGGGAGGGGCTGGTGTCAAAGGAGTACAGTTGTGGAGCTTCCAGGTGGGCCCCAGTCCAGGTCACACTAATGGGGTGACTGGGGGTGTATGGGTGCAGACAAGAGGTCTCATGGGTTGGCACCAGGCTGGGGTTGTGTAAGCGGGGTGTCTGAGGAAGGGGTGCACATAGAGCTAGACAGCCAGCTCTATCACAGCTGGAGCTGACGCGTTCACCCGGCCCCTGCTCCTGTCTGCACCAGCAGTGTTTAAATCATGGCACTTACCAGCACCTCTGGTCCTGGACGAAGTTCCCACATTTCCCCTACTGTTTGGTGGGTGCTTGAGGTTTGAAAATCAGCTTCCTTCTATTCCAGCTGCAGTGGGGTTTAAACCCTCCCGTCGGTGGCTCTTTTCCTGTGCCCCAGGGCAGGTGAGGCTGCTCTCCTGCAGCCTGGAGATGACCCCCCCCCCACTGCAGGCTGCACTCGGGGGTGGTGTGCCCTCATCACTGGGTCTCCATCTCTCTGGCCTTCCTGTATGTGCCTTTTCTTCCCCTGTGTGCAGGCGCACATGCAGGCCTCTGTCCTTCCTGGGCATGACCTGCTCTGTGCACTGCTGCAGACTCGGTGTGTCTGGGACCCACCTCTCAGGGGTGCCCTGGCACAGAGGCAGAGTCCTTGCCAGGGCCCCAGGTTTCCACCCAGAGGCAGAGGTGCTGACTTCCTGTAATTGACTTAGAGTCTATTATCCTCTGGACTCTGACATAACCTTTTATCTCCTTTTTCCATTCCCTCAAAACTTCAAGCATATTGCTGCTTTCCTCATCTTAAGTTCTCCCATTGACAAGTTGGTGTCCTTCTCATTCCCTTTAATTTGTTTCCAGAGATGCTTTGAGAATTGGTCTGTATCTTTGAGGATCTCAAGTTTCACTCATAGTGGGCCTTTTTTGTGAGAAAAAAAAAAATGTCTTCAGTTGTAAAATATCCTCTACCCTTGGAACGTCTATTTCATATTTTAATCTCTACTGTTCATCGGACAGATTCATTTGGCTGATGACCCAGTCAAACTTGTTTCCAAAGGGCTGTGTGATCGTGGTTTTTACGTGGACACCGGTGGGTGGTGTCTCCAGCAGATGGCTGTGGTCTCTGGGGGAGCAGAAGCAGAGACTAGCAAAGCTCTAGTGAGACGGCAAGGCTGAATCTTCTCGAGCCCCGTGTGCCTGTGGAGGAAGGTGGGAAGAGCCCCAGGGTGTGGTAGTGGCTTAGGCACGGAGGCCCCCCTGGAGGAGCACCCTGCCCCGTGCCTGCCCTGGAAAACACACTGAACCTGCTGATAGGGCAGGAGATGCAGGGGCCTCGGGCATCTGTAGACAGGAAGTCAGAGGCGGTCCTGGGTGGCTCAGCATGTGGTGGAAAACAGGTGAAAGCAAAAAGGACCCGTTTCCCCTCTGTAACTCCCTGCAGCCTGTTTCACCCGGCTAAGCTGAATTTAGTGAAATAGCACCAAAAAACGGTGTGATGCCTTTAGGCCTGGGGCTCACTATTTGGGGAATCTGTTGACTCTGGAAGAATACAGGGCTTTGTTCTTTAACTTGCTCCCCCGGGGGGTCAGTAGTGTTTCTTGTTCAAGGAGTTTTACGGCATCACTTTGTCATCTCGCCGTGCTGGGCGATGGGAGACGGCTGTGTCCTCGCGCTTCCTTCATTGGGACGGGCTGTCCTGACAGACCCTGCCTGGCACTGTGCCTCCATTACGGGCGGCCCATTACGTGCTGAGGGCGTGGCCTGGGGTGTCCATGCCATCTTGTGTCATCACTGTGACAAAGCTCGAGTCTACCCTGGAGGAGGGAGTAGAGAAAATCAGCTGATATCACATGCACCCTGGGACAACATTTAGGCCCTGGGAGAAGGCAAGGGGGCTTGGAAAAACCTGACCTCCCGGCCCGGGGAAAGTGAGGTGGTTTCACTGAGTCTGACATTCCTGTTTTGTACATATGAAAATCCCAGTCTTTCCAAGGTGAATTTTGTGGACTGTGTATGGCCAGAGGTATAGGTTAGGCTGTTGTCTTCCGTCTCAGTGCAGAGCCTCAGGGAAGGAGGCCACCTTAGCGGTGCCGCAGTCCCCCCTGGGGCAGAGTTTTCCGGTGCTGCTCCGCTCGAGTGGCTCACCGTCTCTGCGCCCCCGTGTCCCCGCAGGTCCTTTGTCATCCAGCAGATCCCGAGCAGCAATCTGTTCATGGTGGTGGTGGACAGTGGCTGCCTCTGTGAGGCCGTGGCGCCCATCACCATGGCACCCATTGAAATCAGGTATATCCTTTGGTGTGGCCGCCCAGCCACCACGGCCCACGCCGGTAAGGGGGTCAGCAGGTGGGAAACCTGGGGGCAGGGGTGTGTGAGGGGAGAGAGAAGGTGAGTAAGGGAGAGCAGCATCGTGGAAATATGCCTTAACTACGGTCAACATAACGAATCCCTCAAGTGTGAACGTCTAAAGGCCCAGAAGATCAGGCGACGTCCGGAATCCTGTCACGGCTTCCACCCCGAGGTGAGTCCGAGAACCGCTCATGTTCTTTTTTCCCCGGTGCTTCGCCCCAAGAATCTCGTACTGGTCAAGGAACTAGAACTAAAAAGTTTACTTGTGAAAAAACAGTCTCTTTCTGGAAAATCGAAGAAGAATATACAGGGAGGCTCATGCTACTGCCCCTTGAGCCCCTCCATGCCCTCCTATTTTGTCTGTGCACAATGTAGACTACGTACTGTATGCATAATATAACAGAGAGAGAAAGCCTCTTTACTAGTTTTATCACTTTCCATCATTACACACAACGTGGCTCTGACCACGTTGGTTTACTCATTTCAAAGTGTTGTCCAAATCATTCTCCCCTGCTTACCTTTAACAGCCTTGTATTTATTAGGAATTCATGTAAAGCAAAATCAGCCATCTTAAAAGTCACGACTCTAAATTTGCAAGTTCCCTCAGCACATGAAGGCACAGTGCTCAAGGTGCTCCGTTTATGCCCAAGGTTTAGTACTAGGAACAGTGAACTTACACAGATGTAGAGGAATTAGAACTGCATTATCCCCCAAATGCTGCAGGCAAAACATTTACTTTACTAAAATTACCTTCCCCTCCCCGAAAAAATGGAAAGCTTGCCTAGACCAGTTTTATTATAGTAAGACTGGCAAGATACCAATTTTTTTTAAACGCCACCAGACTGTTAATGTTCTTTAAACTATCCAAAAGTCCTAGAGAAGATGCACCAGTAAGAACTTGTAATTTATTGAGAGTGTTTGCTTCTGTATACAAAGGAGAGTTCTATAAGAGCAACATCTTATACAACTATATGCTGAAAGGCCTTTGATAAAATGCAAAAACTAGTCCAAAAACACTAAAATCATTTCAGCTAAAACCAGAACTGCCTACCTACCTAACTGAAGTCACTAGAGTAAAAATCTTCTAGTGTAAGATAATTTGCTTTGATAACTAGAAACGATAACCATTCCAAAAACATTTTTTTTCTGTAAGTTCTTGACCTCGTATGATGAGATCAGTGGAACAGAATAGAAATTCTTCTGTGTCTCACAAGAAACTTTAGAGATTTGAGAGAGCTTCCTAAGATCAGAAAGCCATGGGAGAAAAACAGATTGACTTTTCTATGGAAAAAAAGTCAATAGCCAGTTTCTAGGACTCTAAGCCAACCAACCACATACTAAAATAAACAAAGGGCATCAAAGATACAAGTTGCTGGGTGACCAGGATCCACAGGTGAGGATGAAATATCTACCTACAGCTACCAAAGGCAAAATTTGTGCTTCCGGTCCGGGGCGTCTGCACCCTAAGCAGGGGCATATTGCACTGACTGGTGATCACATTCTGCACTTACCATTCACGACTGCTACAGTAAGAAAAGAGCTGATGACTCACAGATGGAGGAAGTTCCATCAGCCAGCACACTGCAGAAAGGAATAAATAATATTTCATTTTTGTAAAACAGAGCCCCCTCTGGCCTCCAGATGAAGAGGAGGACACATCCCATCCTCCCACAAGCTCTGGTGTAGATCTGTGCGAGCATCTCTTACTTGCATTCTGCAGACACAGAGTAGGCGGCCGGACTTTTGCTTTGATAATTTGGTCACAATAGGGCATCTGTGCCAAGAACCCTTTACCCTTCCTGCTCTGTGTAATGTTATGTGCAGTAACCGTGACTGCCTTATGGGCAAGTGAAATCAGAGAGTCTTACCACTAACTTGATGAAGTTGTCCCTGCAGTGGCGAGGGGAGAGGGCCTCACCGTATCTTGGGAGGGTGGGTGCCCTGGCACAGCACTGCTCTGACCGGCCTGCCTTTTCCCCACAGGAGAATGCACGGGAGTGCGGCGGTGCCCGTGGCCTGCAGGCCGGGATGGCCCTCGCCATGCTGCCTCTGCTGCTGCTGCTCTTCTCAAGGTGACACCCACCGAGACGTCTTCTTGGCATGCTAAATTATGGGGAAACTGTGAACCACACTATGGTGCGAGGCAGGAGACAAATATAGTCCAACCATCAGCATCTCATGATTTTAAACTGTGCGTGATATAAACTCAAAGATATGTTGACAAAAAAAAGTTATCTTTTTACTTTTTGCCAGTCATGCAAATGTGAGTCTGCTACATGACCATCATCACCGTCCGAATCGAGGCGGCCCGTGGGCACTGTCCCTTCTGCTTGAAACCCATTGAAACCACTTTAAAACTGCATACTTTTTAAATAAAAAGAAGTATATTAAAATCATAATCTCCTTGTTTGGGTTTTATCCTCACATTATGACTAACTAACTAACTACAGACTGCACAGGGCATGAAAAAGTCACCCATGCCAGACTCCAGGGAAGGAAGGTTGGCACAGACTTGGCTCTAAAGGAGATTCTAGACAAATATTTAACAATTGTTTAGGTGTTCCACTCTCTGTTATAGAAATATTTACAGAAGTAAATCAAAGTATTGTCTGCATGGGAAGAGTTTTTATGACATAGAACCCTGAATGCTGTTGAATTCAAAACTTCAACAGAAATAATGATAAGTTGGCTGAAGCACGCGGTCCCATAATACACAAAAGTGTTGAACTATTGGGAATAGGAGTCACAAATCCTAGGGGCTCCTTCTAAGACCAAAAGGAGGAAAACAACAGTGACTCCCAGGGACTCGGGCTTCCCCATAAACGAGATGAAATTAGATCTCAGCTATTACAAGAAGCGAAGCTTCCCAGAACTCTGAGCATTCCTGAGACACTAGCTCCTGAACCAAAGAAAACAGATTCCATCGGATCACCGTTACCAAATAAAGTGGAATCATTTGCCTGCCCAGGCAGAATCAAGAATGCCTCACAGTCATGTGAAGAATGCTGCTTTAGGCTATCAGTATTCTAGAAAAACTGATTATCACCGCACCGCCGTTACTAAAAGGCAGCCAGAACTTGTGGGAGTAACAGTGCTACACTCTCACAGTCCTTCAAAGTCTGTGCGTCCACTGCTGTTAAAATAACAGTCCTCTAAGATGCTAGCTGTCAAAATTTCAACAGGGGGGCTATTCCTACATGGAGGGGAGCAGGGTGAGACCCCTGTTTACATCCCCTGCATGTTACTAGTACAGACAGGAGCGGGGTGAATGCACCACCTCCAGGTGTGAGAAAGGCGGTCCCCCCGCCCCCACCGGCCCCCACCTGCACCTCAACAGGCCCTGCAGGGAGGTCCCAGCACGGGGGTCACGCACAGGGAACTGGAGCTCTGACTGCACACACAAGAGGGGACTCAGTGGGGATTAAAGACCTAAAGGTAAGACCTGAAGCCATAAAATTCCTAGAAGAAAACATAGGCAGTAAACTCGTGAACAGCAACATTAGCACTTTTTTCTCTGGATCCCTCTCCCCAGGTAAGGGAAACAAAAGCTGAAACAAACCAGAGAAATGGAAACTAACAAGCTGCTGCCCAGCACAGGGCGCCTTCAGCAAGAGGAAGGGGCAGCCTACTGTGTGTGGGAAGGTGTTTGCATAGGATGATGCCTCTGGTAAGGGGCTAATATCCAAAATATGTAAGGAACTCATGCAACTCAACACCAAAAGAAAAGAATCCAATTAAAAACGGGCAGAGGACCTGAACAGACCTTTCTCCAAAGACGTGCAGATGACCAACAGGCCTATGAAATCACTAATCCTCAGGGTTTCGCACCTCAAAGCCACAGTGAGACATCACCTCACACCAGTCAGAATGGCCACCATCCAAAAGACAAGAAATAGCAAGTGTTGATGAGGATGTGGAGAAAGGAAACCTCCTACACTGCTGGTGGGAAATGTCAATTGGTATGAAAATTGGAATGTCAGTCACTACGAAAAGCAGTATGGAGGGTCCTCAAAAACCTGAGAATAGAAATACCATTATGACCCAGGAATTCCACTTCAGGGAATTTATCTGAAGAGAACAAAATCACTAAATCAAAAAGACATATGCACCCCTATGTTTATCACAGCAGTGTTTGCAATAGCCAAGATACAGAAGCAACCTAAGTGCCCACTCATAGATGACTGGATAGAGAAGAACCGGTACGTGTACACAGTGGGATATTACTCAGTCACAAAAAAGAAATCCTGCCACTGTGACAACATGGATGGAGCTACAAGGTATTATGCTCAGTGACATAAGACAGGGAAGGATAAATACCGTGTGATTTCACTTATTTGTAGCATCTAAAAAATAAAACAGATGAACAAGACTAAAACATACTCATAAATGCAGAGAACAGATGTGGTTGCCATAGGGGGAGGTAGGTAGGAGGATGGATGAAATGGGTCAAGAAAAAAAAATTAGAATGTTTGGTATCTTGATCTGGGTGATGGCTACATGAGTGCACACGTGTCAAAAGTAATCAAGCTGGACACTGAGCCTTGTGCATTTTAATGCAAGTACCACAATATAAAAATTTTAAAACAATGGGGTTCTGGTACTGTGACCCTTGTGGTCACTGATTCTGTTCACTTCTGTGTACTAAGTGAATGAACTCATTCGTTGCTCACACAAATATCAACATGCACTATTACACTAAATAATAGAAGGCAATTTTTTACAGTAATAATATCACATGAGCTACCATTCTCCATTACAATTCTAGACAACTGGCAACAATAGATCAATTGTGCTACAATGCCCACAATTTAATACTTAATGGTGCAAAATATGTGTAATATACATATATCATATTTGCCCCTCTCTATCCACTATTCACTATGTCTTAATTCACTTCTAAGTGATTTTCTAAACAGCAGCATGGCATCATTTCAGTGCACTGCAGCCAGAAGATAGCGTGGCGGAGTCGCGCTGGTGACTTGGCCCTGTCAGGCGTCACCTTCATGTGCTGACCCACCCGCCTAGCACCTCAGACTCTCTGGCCCCTTAATGACCCCAACCAATGAGCCACCCCATTTATCTACTGAGATATCTAATGATTTCCTCCAATATAAGGTGTCCAAAGCAGACATCTCGATCCCCAGCCAGCAAACTTGTTCCCAGCTGTTCGTATTCCAACGTGGTCAGAGGCCAGGCTGGCCCACGCTCACCGCATCCCCCCCCCAGCCTCCTCTCGCTGAAATCCAGGCCTTGGCTCTTCTGGGCCGCCTGCCTGGAGGGTTCTGGGTCCCTGTGTACACTGGCTGCCCTCTCCTGCCTCCGGTCAGCTCAGCCCCCCTCCCCTACAGCCTCCCGCCCTGCTTGTCCGTCCGCTTGCTCAGCACCTGGCGTGCTTGCATTGAGCTTCCCCTCCACAGCTGCAGCTCTGAGGGCCAGGCCTTCTCTGCCCCTGTTCGTGGACTTGTCTCCAGCTCCTAGAACAGTGTCCGGCACGCAATCAGGATCACCCCCAGCCCCACCCCCAGCACTCCCCAAAAGCGGTGAATGTCTGCTGAGCCCTGGCTCTCCCCCTGGGGCTCCCTGAAACCCCTTCTGCTTCCAGGCCCCTGTATGAGCCTCTACAAGGCCAGGGGCAAGTGGGACCACACTGGCCATTTCACAGTTGCAGAAACAAGGCACAAGGAGGGAAGGTGACTTTCTCAAGGTCACAGGCCTGAAAAGTGGCAGAACTGGAATCAGAACCCAGGCAGTCTGGATACTCAGCCAGTGAGGTGCTCAATGCATGAATGAATGGACAGTACCATCGTGCTGCTCCATCTCTGCATGTCCCACCCACCGACATTACTGCCACCTCCCCAAAGGCGGGCGCGCACTCCCTGCGGGCCAGTACACGCCTCCAGCCCGCATGCCTACCCGCTGCTCCTCTTCCCCACCGCCCGCCTCCAGGCTGCACCCTGCTGTCCGCTGGAGCTGGCTGGCGCCCTGTCTCCCCTCCTCTAGCTTAGGACTCACCACCCACAAACGCACGCTTACGGGCATCCGTCACTGGTCCCCATGGGCCACCAGCCCAATCCAGGAACACGCACTCCTGAGTCAGCCCCCACCCACTCTCTCCAACCAACATATCAGACTTCATTCACCATCCTCGCAGCAACTGGGACCATCCTGAACCCTTCCTGACAGAAGAGAAGTCATTAAATGCAGGCGGTCATGGCAGAAATCTTTGGAAAGCATTTTACATAGTACTGAGTGGACCGCTGGATGGGAATATTATTACTGATGTAGACCGCGTGGACTGATAGAATATAGCATATATCATGTCCACACATTTATAAAAATAATTGCAGTATATGTAATTACTAAAATGACAGCTTATGGCAGAGGGTAAGAGATGAGTATTCTAAGTAGGATTTTTGTTGTCAGTATGGAAATGATGTCATACTTGTCAGAACGGCTAAGGTGCAGGAGAGTGAAATGGTACGGCCTGCTGCAGGGTTCACCACTGGAGAGAATCACATGGGGCTTCTCGGCCAGCTGCCCCTGGGGCCTTTCTGCCCCCACTGTAGACAGCACCCCATGGACTAGAAGAGCAGGCCGTGTCTGTGCACCAGAGCCAGCGGTGTCAGCATGGCTGCTGTGCAACCCCGTGGCTCCCTGACCGGGTCATGCGTGGGCTGCGCACCTGCCTTGGGGTCCCCGCACTCGCCGTCCCCTCTGCCTGGGGCTGTCCTGCCCTGATGCCCGTGTGCCGTGCTGTCCCCTGCTTCCGCGGCAGCCCTCCCAGACCTCCCTGTTTACCCCGGGGCTTCCACGCCCCTCCGCCCGCCCTCTTTCTTGCCCTGTGTCCCCCCACAGTGCTCACTACCACTGCACATGATTGTCTGACTCCCACAGGTAAATATAAACACCAGACTTTGGAGCCAGACTGCCTGGGCTCAAATGCTGCTGACACAGGGGTGATGGAGTGTCTGCCCTGTGGTGTGGTGCCATGTTGGAGCAGGAGAGAAGGGGAAGAGAACCTCTCGCCACCCAATCGTCACAAAATCCACAGGATTGGTACAACCAGGACCCATCACATTCCAGAGGTACCCTATCTGAGAGCTCTGTATTAAAAAGATGCCTCTAACCAGTGCACGTAGGCGGGGGCACCCGGAGGGGACATCTGCACCAGGGTGACTGGCACATACCCGGCTTGCAGCAGCCACAGTGTCCGCTGGGCCCTGTGCAGGCCTCATGTCCCACAAGCCAGTGATTACAAACCCTGGGCTGTTTTGCCTCTCAGGGGATGTTTGGCAATGCCTGGAGGCATTTTCTGGTTGTCACAGTTCACGGCACGGCAGGGTGCAATGGCACCTGTAGGGAAGGGGATGGGGATGCTGGGAAAGAGTCTACAAAGCCCAGGACGGCCCCACTGCAAAGAATTGTTTAACTGCACATTCCAGTACTGCTCAAGCTGAGAATCCGCGCTCTCATCATCTAGCAATCACGCTAAAGACGCCACGCCTTCCGGCTCCCTGCTCACGTGTTCACTCTGCCGATGCTAGGAGCCCCCTACACGGTCTAGGATGCTATGCTACAGGCGTGGCTCGGTGGCAGTCCAGTCATGTCTGAAGACAGCCGGATGGTGGGTCCTCCCCATCAGCCAGGCCCCAGGCCCCCACTGCGCCCCCAGGAGCACCCCTCACCACCCGCTCTTTCACAGCACATGACTCCCGAGACCTGCCATTCCCTTGTCCTGTCAGTCCCCTCAACACAGCCCTATTCACACCAGCATTCCCAGTGCTTGGAACTGCTCAACCTCAGTGACACCCAGGAAGAGTGTGCTGGAAGAAGCAGGCCTCCCCGCCAACACCATGTGCCAGATCCGTGTACAAGGGACGGCACACAGCAGCCTGCCGCCCTTCACACGCCTCTATTCCCATTTCACGGGGGAGGAGACTGAGGCTCAACCCGCAAGCTACCCACCCAGAGGCGCCAGAGCCAAGGAGAGGCGGGCCTGCCCCCAGCTTCGCCCTCAGCCCTGCCACCCGCCTACCGCAGTCACAGCAACAGCGGCCTCCGTCCCCGGCCAGTCGGCAGTACTTCCTGGTCTAGGAGAGCGTGACTCAGTGGCATGGTGACACATGCAGGGCCGTATGCCGTGGTGAATCACACGCCCTCTTTTACTGGCCACGATGAGGAAGCACCTATTGTGACAAGACACCCTGCCTGTACTTGTACCAGTCAACAAACAGGACTTTCTGCTCACAGACTGCTGGTAATGCACGATGGTTTAAGCCAGGGGTCAGCAAACTTTTTAGGCAAGGGCCAGAGTACACTTCTGAGGCTTCGTGGGCCATGTGGTCTCCGGTACAACTATTCAGCTCTGCTGTGGTAGCCCAGAAGCCCCCGCATTCCAGTGGGACGCTCTAAGAACACTGGAATTTGAATTTCATACATTTCCGCACGTTATGGAGTATTACTGTTTAACACTTTATAAATATTCTAGTATTTTAAAATATTCTTTTGCATTTTTTCCAAACACTTGACACTGTGAACACCGCTCTGAGCCTGCAAACCATGCAAACAGACGTGGCAGGCCAGATCTGACACATGGGCCATGGTTTATTGGCCCCTGACTTACGATATTGCTGCAGCCCATTTCTGAAGCCCTCTAACAGGATGAATTAGAAATCTCTGCAACAGACAGCCGTGTGCACTGGAAGAGTACTGGAGCTCTTATGGTGTAAAGGTAACTCTGCGAGTGTCTCTTCCACAGACAGGCCAGCTCCCTGCAGATGCTAAAGTACCCCAGTAGGAGCAAACATCTTTATAGTCAGGTAACTGCAAACAGAAAGAGCATCTCTCACTGTAGCATGCTGGCGTGGCTGCTGCCTAGGTTGTAGGATGGGGTCCAGGCTGGCACGATGCCGCTCAGCCTGGTGCGCTATGTCTGTTCCCACAATCGATGCAAAAAAGCAAAGCAGGAATCCCCTCCCTGCTGCAGCAAGGGCTGCCATCAGCAGGTGCTTCCCTCTGCCGCACTGAGCCTCGTGGCCATGCTGTCACACTGTGTGTCCTCTTGCTGCTATATCCTGCAGTGTTAGGCTGCCACGGATCTTGTTAACAAAAATCCTACCACAAAATCCCATGCCAGAAGCACCTGCCAGAATCATCCTCGCTCCAAATGGTTAACAATTATCTAGGGATGAGAGACATATCTGAGTGGCATCTTCTCAATAGATGGCACCATGATACGGTTTGTCCCCACTAAGTGTAGCATCAAAAAGGACTAAATTATAGCCATCCTGTGCTTGTGCTTATAAGTAATTCTACATTGTCCTCGAATGTGCTTGCCCATCAGGCTGCCACGTCCTCACCATGCCCTCGCAGTGAGCTTGGGGCGGGGTGGCATCCGTGGACTGCTGACAGTCCAGTCCTGGCTCCACTCCGCGCCTCACCCTGAGAGCGGGCGGAAACCTCGAGAAGGCACACGGCGCAGACGGGGGACCTAAGGCCCAGAGGGGCCACACCACCTGCCAAGCCACACAGGCAGCGGGGTACAAAGCTGAAACGTGAGGTGGCTTAATGGACCCGACGGCCTGCATCCGCTCTCCTCACGCCACATGCCATCCTCGAGACCCAGGCAGGGAACCCCGTCGGCCATGGCACCGTGCGGTGTGTGATGCTTGCACCGACCTTACTGTATCTCTCCACCCACTGGTTTACTAGGACGGTGGGCATGATACGGGGCACCTGCTCCTGGTATTTTGTCCGACAATGAAGCAGCCCTCCTCATGCGCAGCTCTGCCTTACATTGAGCTATGTGAACCCCACGGCCGCTAAGCCAACCGGCCTGTGGTTGTGGGATCAACAACAGAGGTGCCGACCCGGAGCCCACCTGTCTACACTCAGTACCCCCTGAGTCTGGTAACCCACCATGGCAGCCGCAGTCGCAGTGAAACAGCTGACGAGGCACTGCTGCCCCGAGGCAGGACCGCGACCGTGCCTCCCCCTGTGTGTCACTAACACCCGACATGCTCAGCCATCTTAGGTTCTCCATCACCCGGGACACAGAGAGCCGCACCTGCTGCGCTCCTCTGCACGGCGGTCCCCAGTTTCAGCACCTGTGATCATACTGCAGCTAAGCCACGTCATCCTTGCTTCCATGCTGGTGGCAATTCCGTCACTATGATAACACATGTGTGACAGTTTCAGTTTCAGCAAAAACACGAGCGCAACCATTCTAACACTAAACATCAGGAAGAGATGCACTATTCAGATACTCAGGGAATGGATATGCCGTGATGCATTTGGGTTTAGCACAGTGATAAAACAGTATTCTCACTGACCCCACATGTTAGGAGAGTCCCAGTGTTTTAATTTACAGTTTTCTATAAGAACCATACACTAGGCTGCCTAGACTTACCGTCCATCATGCTGTTATTCTTTACAGTAAGAGGGAGAGTGCATGTAACCATATAGGGCAGTGGGACACGGTGCGTCTAAGCAGAGCACACGGCCACAGCCTCAGCAAACTCATCCGGCCCCCATCCCATGAAGAGTGAGGGGCAGGCCCTGAGGAAATGCTCTGTATCAGTTTGCTGGGGCTGCAAAAACAAAACACCACAGACAGAGGGGCCTTGAAAAACGGAAATGCACTTACTCACAGAAGCCCCAGCTCAGGGTCCAGAAAGGTCAGTGTCTGGCGAGGGCTCTCTTCCTGGCTGGCGGATGGCCCACTTCCAGCTACGTCCTATCCGACCAGGGGCTGCAGCCGAATGATGCCATTTAACCTGAATCATGTTAAGCAGGGAGGGCTATGTGACGGGGGTGGTTTTAACTGGTATTTCTATGCAGTGTGTTTCCTTCTTTATGCAAACGCAGAATTTGGGCACCTCTAGGGATGCAAATTTCCTTTACTGGCTTTTCAAATGTCTGATGAAAAGATCCACTCTGGACTCAGGTTACCTCGAGGGCTTTACTATTACCTGGAGTTTGCTGAAATCCAGACACGTTTGTGTGGCCAGCAAGGCCCTGCTGGGGCTCATCGGGACCCCGCCATTCTGCTTGTCCCCCTTGTTTACTTGGCTGTAGACACATGGGGATTCTTCCCTCCCTGCCAAGCCCTTCCAGGCCTCTGGACTCCATCCCGTCCTTTCTGTTCTTTTACCTTAGATGCTTTTCCATGGCTCATCCTTCCGGTGTCAGTACAAGAGATTCTTCCAAGACCTCCACAGACCATCCACCTCAAGAGGCAACTTTCCCTTTATTCCCCCCTTTGTCTCCTACATTGCAGTTAATAGAGGAAACGGAGACCTTAGTTGTTGACGCTCTTATTTCAGAATCTACAGTCAGGACAGAGTTTCAGGAGAAGCAGGACTCTGATGCATTTTCCTTTACACAAGCAAACCCTCTCTCAAGCGCGAAGCTGGAGTTTACAATTTGCCAAGAGGAAAGTGGAGAGAGTTTGGACGCAGAGGGCTCCATTTCCCTGATTTGAAGAACCTAGTCAAATCCCTTTCTGGGGGTGCCTTCAAAGAGTCCTCCCTTCTTTGCAAGACACAGAAGTCAACTGAGACACTAGAGATTCAGCTGGTCAGGGCATCAGAGGGGCTGTCCAGGAGGAGGGATTAGATACAAAGGAAGCTACTCATTTATGTACGTTCTTCCCACGTAAGGATTTTTGGGCCTCATTATCGAATTAATCACCTCATGTTCCCATCGCAGGGGAAGAGGGACATGGGATGCCTGATAACAATTCATTTGGTTGGGGATCTGATCAGTTTCTGCTCCCAGGGCTCTGAGGCTTACTTAAAGGGCAATTTCCCTGACTTGGTAAAAAGGTTGAATAAAATGGGGAATATCATGGGGAAAATGCTTCATTGTAACTTATGGGCTGTAACCGAGTGACCCAGGTCAGATTCTGGCTGCTGCCAAAGGGACAGAGTCCCCAGATCTTTGGAACACAGGAATGATAAAGTGAAATGAGATACAGAAAGATCAGAAATCCATGCTTCCCATCGCTAAGACCTCAGGAACCTATAAAAGTGGTTGTTTTATGGGGACATTCAGCAAAGGACTGCCCACGTCCGCCGTAAAGGCTGCAAATCGTGACATGTGGCAGTCATTACGTGTGCTCAGCTGTCTATCTTGCACAGCACTTTCCTCTTTCCACCCCCAAGGAAAGCATTTCTAGGGCCCCTACGTTTACCATATTTTACAAGACGCACTTAGTGGCAAGAAGGCCCGGAGGCAGCCTCAGGAAGGAGAGGCCTGGCTAAGCGCGCCGGGGCCACCAAAGCCGTCTGTGCCAAGACGGAAGGCTTGAGGCAAAGCCGTTTCTGATTAGAAGGGGGCCTAGGTCCCTACTCGGCGTTTTCCTTTAGGAACACGTTTAGTGACGCAGACGTCCCAAGTAACAAAGTGGGAAACATCTTGGTCTTTACCAAACACGGGAGAATATGCGGGTCTCGCTGGCCTGCTGGGATGCGGGGGGTTTCCCAACAGGCAGGCAGTGGAAGTGACAGAGCCACTCCCGGTGCCCTCTCCGCATGCCCGCGTGGTTCCCTCTGCTTCAGACGACGTGCCGTGCCCTCAGCACTGGCGCACTCAGGCCGGGGTGCCCCCGAGCTCCAGGGGAGCGGGGCCACCGTCCCCACAACTGCCCCCCGCATCCCTACTATGGGAACCACTGGCAGAACATATGCATCCAGGCCGTGCTCTTGGAGAACGCCGGCCACGGCTGCTGTGGGGTGGCTGCTCCTGGGTGGCTACTCCTGGGAAGACCATCCAAAATGCACCTCGGACATAAAACGAGGTGCACAAGTCGCCCAAGTGCATGAGGCAGAGCCCTCAGGCTCAGCGGCACTCGGAGGCCACAATGTTCTCCGTGCTGCTGCCTGGCCTCGGCCCCGACCAGGATGGAAAGACCCACAAGAAGCGTGCGACACCCCACTTCCAATCTGCCTTCTGTCAGCAAAATCCACCCCCACCAAAGGCCCGCAGAGGAATCCACACGGACGTCTGAGTCCCCCAAACCTAAGGGCTTCTGCAGATGGGGCGCCCAGCGCCCTTCCCTCCTCTGCTGGCGGGAGACTGGCTCCCCGCCCTCCTGCCATCTCCCTAAGGAGAGCTCCCTACAAAAAGGGGGCAGCAGGGGCACCATGCTCATCTCTCGTCAAGTTCAGGCCTCCAAAGGGAAAATAAGTTGGAGCTCAGAAACCCGAATTCTGACGCATTGCTCCTCTGAAGGCCCTGGGGGAGCCGGCACAGCGGGAGCCCCACGGTGCAGGGCGCAGCATGCTGAACCCCCCGACCTTCCCCGGCAGGTCCCCAGCTTCCAGCCTCTCCAGAGTGGGGGTCTCCATTCGTGCCTCAGCCGGCTCCTCCCAGCTCGCCCTTGTTTTCTCGTGGGCAGCCACTTAATCTTTTCTTAAGTTATTTTTACCAAAGTTAAACGTAAAAAAAATCTATAATTTATCTCATTCTCCTCTTACAGTTCTTCTTCCTCTCTCCGATCCTTCGCATCCCAGTAAATCAGACAGCAAAACTCTTGGAATGAGGTGTGGGGGGCAGGCTGTGAGGCTCACAGGACAGCGCACCCACCCCTCGCAACGTCTTAACGAAGATTTGGTCGGCCCGGGCTCTTCCAGAATTCTTTGTAATAGTGAAAAACTGGAAATGAACTAAATGCCTCTTCGTCAAGGAATATCTGAATAAATCACTCTGAATGCCTGTGATCCACTGACACTTTAAAAACTGTTTTCAAGGGATTTTCATGACTTGGGATATTTATGTGGTATAATATTAAGTGGAAAAACCGAAGTAAAAGGTAAAAAAGTTAAATTCTGAGTGAACATTATATTATTGCCAATATGCGTCTTTACACAGATAGAAGAAAAAGGAAGCAATTACCCCAACATTTTGAATGACCGTCTTTGGACTGTGGGATTATTAAATATTTTTTTATTTTCCTAGTGTTCTAAATTTTCCCCATCATTTTTATGGAAGGTCTTCCATGGGCCGGTACCATTCTAGAAGCTGGAGACAAAACTTAACAAGCTGGACACATCCATACTCTGTTGCATGACAGCAACAGCATTATTTTAAATGCAGCAAACTCCTGAGACGGGCGGCTCTAAGCTAGTGTGGTATATGCCGATGTGTATCTTTTTGTCTGGGTTTCATCCCCCTTTTGCATCCTGATTTCTCCTTGGGAAACTGCTTCTCGCCTGTTGTTGGTGGGGCAGCTTACAGGGGGCTGCCTCAGCTTTACACTCCAGGAGCAAGCCCTTAACTGGCAGTATTAAAAATCACTAACTTTCTGCAGTTCCTTCCCATTTAAACTGTTGAATTGTCTCTCACCCATGAAAACCTAAGGTCTGGAGATGACTACCTGGACACCCCTTCAAGGGAACGTTCAGCATCGCACAGTCCATAAAGTCCCTAGTTTATAGGAATCTGCAGTCAACAAATGTAAGCCATTTAACACGGGACACAATTTTAAAAGTATAAAATGCTTGAACTGGCACTAGTTCTCAGGATGAAGATGAAAATGTCCTCATCTCGGAAATGGGGCTGGGAGGGCCCCTGGGTGGCACCGTGAAGAACAGGGGTGCACATGGCATGCCTGGCACATAGTAGGCAGCTGTAAAGCCCTCCCCAGCCAGGGCTTTACAGGTTCATGGGTAGTGAGCTTTACTGGGGGTTCTGAAAAGGGGGCCACCAGAGGCTCCGTGGCTGATCAAATCCTTTTGATCAAATCCTGTGTTTTCATCTGAGAATCTGGAACAGCCCCATCAGTGAAAGAAAAGCCTCCTGGGACATGTGCCACCTGAAAAACGACATTTCAGAGTGAGTTACAAAGGAAAATGTGCCCCCTGGTCCGCACGGGGGAAGAACATTTCAGGGCCGAGAGAGGGGCCTCCGTTTGAGGCTTAAGGGTCTCACCAGCCCAGCCTAAGCACAGATCATGACACAAGAGAACAGAACAGGGAAAAGGCCAAGGGACCCACAGCTGGCCTGTCACTCCCAGACGAAAGGCTGTTTCCCCGCTAAGGCAGCCTGCAGGGAGAGCCCTGGGCAGCTAGGTCTCAGAGGTGCGGACAGGGAGGACGACCTCACAGCAGGAGGGCATGGCGACCCTCCCTTGGATTCAGGAATATGCGCACCAGACAAATGATGGCGATTCAGCTAAGCTGTGAATGATATGAGCCCAATCAATCCCCCGTTTTTCATGCTAATAGATGTAATAGATGCAGGGTCTGCCTGGGGAGGGGAGACAGATGACGGTGGCCACTGGCCAAGTTCCTTTCAGAAGACCCCATTCGCCAACAGACTCTCCCTGCAAAGATTCTCTGGCCCAGAGAGGACAGCATATTGCGGCCTGAGCCACAGTCATGGCCACAGAGCTCTGGGTCACTCAGCAAGACGTGTGGTCCTAGGAATTCGCTGCTTTGGAAAGTGACCAAGCCGGGTGGGACCTGGGTTTACAACACATTCAGGGACACGTCTGGAGGGCTCCCAGCTTCCGATCTGAGCATCTCTGGGACTCATTCACAACCACGCTTCCTGTTCCTGGCGGCTTAAGAAACTGGCAAAACCAGACTTGGCATTACAGTCAAGATGTGTAACTTTCTGCAGTTCACACAGTGTTTCTATGTTCATGCTGTGAAGCAGGTGGACCAAAATGGAGGCTCAGAGAGGCTAAGCAACTTGCCCCAAAATGCACAGCTAGGCAATGGGAGTACTGGGGTTTGAACCCCGGGCCTAGCTCCAAAGCCCATGCCCTATACCACAAGGGGCCGACTGATTCACTGGCTGGCAAGGTTTACACCATCCAATTTTTCTTCCTACGGATTGAATCCTTACTATCATCTGAGCTCTTAGGTGTGGCTGAAGAACAAGATTAAGCACGTTGTCCTGGCTTGAGAGTCAAATGTCAGGTGCCTGGAACACGCTATCTGGGAGGCTGCGGACCATCAGGTACCCTATAGTTGGACTCCCCAGAAGCGGCCTGAGCATGACCACTGCCGGAAAGGCACGAGAAGGATGAGGAGCCCTCCTAGTAGCCCAGAAACCCAGCAGGAGACCCCAACCAGTGCATCCCCCCCCAGGTCCCCGCAGTGCCAGAACCACCCGCCCACCCTGTGCCAAGACCCCCCAGGCAGCTGGCCCAGCACTCCCGTCATCCTCTGGGGAAGATGCCTGCTTGTTTGAAAAGTCAGGTTCTTTAACATCGAGGACTCTTACAACTTCCTAAAGACCCCCAGGCCCTCTGTCGAGCTCAAGAACCAAATTAGGCTTAATATGATCTAACGTAAAGGTCTGAATCATGCCAGGAGTGTACTTTCTGGGGGATGAAAGGACCAATATGCTTATAAAGTTCTATGACTCTTTAAAAAAGACTTTTAAAACGTTGGCAGTCCCTCCTGCCTAGGGAGAGGATTAGGCGCCGTGCTTTCAGTTCATTACTCCTAATATAAACACCCGGAATCCCCACGTTCAGCATCGGCTGACTGTCTTTACACAAATGGAGCAGATGGAAGGCCTTGGGCCTTTGCCTCTGAAGTCGGTTTAATGACTGGGGCAAAGTGAGATGTTTTGTGTGATTAAAGGCTCCGCTCTTCAAAGCCATACCTTCCTCCATTTGGGAAATGACAATGTTTATGGTGCCTGCGCCCAGTTGGTGGATGGATGGGGTAGGGAGCGAGCAAATCTCTCTTTGTGCCTGAAAATACCAGTCCTGGAAAAAGAGGAGGCCCAAGTGGTCCACATACTGGCCTATGATGTGAGCCCAGTGGTGTATAAATCCCTCCCGGATGCTGGCAATCAGACGCAGGCATTAGATGCACCAAAGTCTGCATAAAGGTGTGCAGCTCACATTTTAAAAATATTTCTAATTTTAAAAAGTAACACATTCATTATAGAAATTTGGAAAATACACAAAAGCAAAAACAAGAAAAAAAATCACCCATGATCTTGTTCTCTAGAGATCAACACTATTATCACTTTGTTTCCATTATTCTCCAAGTATTTAATACAAGCACTTTTAAAAAATTTGAGATCCTTTAGATTTTGTGGGGTTTTTATTTTTCACTCATCAATATATACTGAACATCTTTCTAAGTCAATCTATTGCATTACCTTTGGTGATAATTGCATCTACTATGTGGATGCACCAGTTGTCTTAACAATTAACCAATGTGCAATTGGTGGACTTCTAAGTTTTTTTTAGTTTTTCAGTATTATAAAGGGCCGAGCTAAAAAAAAAATCCCTTGCTGGCACCTTTTCTGATTATTTTCTCAGGATAAATTCCTCCAGGATTACAGAATCAAAGGGCCTGCACATTTCTGTTTGTGACATTCCCTGTCAAATCACCCTTCACAGTTTGTCCCAGGATCATAGGCGGCTGCCCATTCCCAGTTTACATCTCACCATGTGCTTGGACGCATGGTACTATTTCTCATCTCTAAACCTCAGTCTCCTCACCTGTGAAATGGGGGGATGATATGAAGAGTTTCTTTTAAAAAGGTCCAACCAGCACTGCCTCATTGAAAAAGGGCATTTATTGTCTTAAATACTAGGAAAGTCCAGGTATAGCCTTCAGGCATGGCTTGATCCAGGAACTTAAACAATGTCCACAGGACCTCCCCACCTTTAGGTACTCTGTCATTGCTACTGGTTTGGTGTCCAGTTCTTTGTGATGGCAGATGGCGACTGCCCACCCATCTTTTGGGGGTTCAAGGATTTACTGTGATCATATTGGTCACGTGCCTGTCTATGAAGCAATCACTTTGGAGTGTGGTCAGGGTGGGAGAATTTCCTGACTGGCCAGACCTGAATCATACATTCTATCTCTGGAGCCAAAAATGGAGGCCAACCTGGAACCCTCCACCTAAGTATCAAGGAACAGTACCTACAAAGGAAATGTGGGGTACTTCCTCTGGAGAAGAGGGACTCACTGGTCCTTTAGACCAAGAACCTCAATATTTTATGATTCAGTAAATTAACCCTCAGAGTTGACAGTGCAGGAGTTGTTTATCCCTCTATTGCAGATGATAAAATAGAGGTTCAGAGGGATTAAGTAGCTTCCCACAGGGTCTCCCAGCCAGGGTCTCCAACCACATTGGGTCTGTGGAGTCCAAAGCCAAACCTCCAAGGAAGAGTATTTCAGTCTAGGCTACTTTCCCTAACAGGTTTCTTCAGGGTCAAACCTGGGCCAGGCAGCTGTTCTGTCAACCGCTGCCTAGCCAACCAGGCCACACGGTGGCCGTCTCCACCTTGCCCCCCACTGACTTTATCTTGAGAACAGACTGAAGGGCCAGCCTGCTCAGAGGCTGCCATGGGTCAATGGGGATTAATGATCCTGAGAAACTGACCTGACAGGTGTGAAAGGGAAATTTCTGCATATGAACTGCCTTCTGTCACACGCAATCACTCGTGAGTCAAAAAGAAGAAAGAGATGACAAATTGGCCACTTTCTGCCCCCGTGCCACAAAGGTAATAAATCTGCTTTATCTCTCCACTGGTGCTGCCCACTGAAAACAAAATGAAGCATTTAAATGGCTTTTGTAATGGCTGTTAGGCCAGCAGCAGTTCAAATTTCTTATCTTTCATAAAGATCCAATTCAAACCCACAAGTGAGCCTTATATGGAAATGCCTGCTCTGGACTGTGGGGTTTTCTGGTTAACATGCACAAACCCACAAGATGCTGCCCCAGGAACAGGGGGCAGTGGCCTGGTTTTACAATCAGACAGATGGCCGAGCTATCACTGACCAGCTCTGTAATTTCCCTGGGTCTCAGTTTTAGCATCTGAAAAATTGGAAAATACAGTGGCATTTCTCACATGATTGGCTGTACACGCATTTTTATTTCTCACTCCTTTGGCATATATTAGGCAACTGGCACATGTCATGCACTGATTTATAAGGGGACGGAGCAGGCAACATAGTCTAGGGGCTGCCTTCATACACCTGGCTTACTAAAAATTCTATTAATGCATAAAGGCCATGTTGACCATGCATATTAATCTATGCAATGCCCACAGAAATCTAAAATTTATAACAATGTTAAGTGTTACAAAGAAGGGATACATGGAAATATGAGGGTGGATAATAGGGAAATGGAAACCAATCCTGAGGTGAGTGGGGATTAAACAGCAAGATTAATTCCCATCCATTTAGGAATTAGGAATTAATCTATCAAAATGTAGGCAGGATGTACCTTTCCTGATCCCTGTCCTTGGTAATGAGACCACACCTCATCCCATCAAGCAGTAGAATATGTTTTTGCCCATCATGCATCTGGGCAGGTCTTGTGATTTGGTCGGATTCCCAGGCAAGAGACAAGACAATGAAACAAAAAAAAAAATCAAGAGAAGTAACAGATAATAAAAATAAACCCAGAGAGCCTCAGATAATGCAGTTTTCAAAGATGTGCTTTTGTTCAAAAAGATAATACTGAAAATTTCAGTAGGCAGCAGGATTTATGAAATAAAATCAGCGGAAGCTAAAATTGAACTGTAGAGTAACTGAAGCAGTTTTAACAGCATATTAGACACAACTGAAAAGTGAAGTAGAAGATGACTAGCGAGGCCCAACGAGATGGCCAGAATGATTCTCAGAGACCCAGAAAAATGGCCTGAAAGCTCCTCCAGAGGAGAGAAGAAAGGAATGCTTCCTAACTCATTTTAGGGAGCCAGAATAACCTGCCCTCAGCACCTAACAAGGACAAAACAGAAAGAAAAATACAGGCTAGTCTCTCTTGTGAACACAGATGCAAAAATCCTAAGCAAAATTCTGGCAACCCAGACCCCTGATGACGAAAGGATAATGCAGCTCGGCCAACCTGGACTTGTTCCAGGAATTCAAGCGTGTTTTACATTTGAAAATCGGTGTGAGCCATTGTGTTCACAGAATTAATGGGGAAAAAATGACCTCGATATATGCAGAAAAATTGTTTAATACAATTCAGCAGCCATTTGTGATTCACAACTCTTTGCAGACTGTAAACAGGATGTAACTTGTGTCACCTAAGGAAATTATCTACAAAAGGCATATAAGATATATTGTCAATGGTAGCAACATTTTAAAAGTTTTTCTTCTATGATGGGGACAGGGACAGTAATGCCTTTTAGGACCGCTCTGTCCCATGTTGTCCTGCACATCTCAGTCAGTGCAAAGAAGCAGGGTAAGTAATTGAAATGCATAATGAGTGAAGGAGAAAAGCTACTATTATTTCCAGCTAAAAGAAATTTACATATGCAGAACCCAAAAGAATCTACGAACTATTAGACCGAACTTATCAAGACGGCTAGACATAAGGGCCATATGAAAGAAATATGTTGTTTTTCTATCTCAAAGTATTGAAACACTGAAAAATAATTGAAAACAGTTTGTGAAAAATGATTAAAACCTTACAAAATTGACACAAGACTTCACAGAAGATCACTTTTAAAATTACAAAAAATAAACTTTACAAAAAAATAATTTAAGGCTTACCATTTCTAATACCATTAAGGAACATCTGATACTCAGAGGAAAGATGTCAAAACAAATGTGCAAGCCATCCACGTGGAAAATCATAAAAAACAGTTGAAGTTCAAGGACATAACTTGAGGAAGACATGTGTTTTAGAGATCAGGAGGCTCAATATCCACAGAGGTTAATTCTAATCTATATATTCTAGTCTATATAGCACCACCCTGCTTAAAAATCCCAGTCATTTTTCTGGAAGTTGGCATGCCGACTCTAAAATATATGTGGAAATACAGAGGGCAAAATTAAGCTATGCCGATCCTGATGAAGGACACCATGGTTCGGCTTATTCTGCAGGCATGGGTGTATGGTCTATGAGAAGGCGGAAATGATGCAACGATAGCCAAATTGAATGGAGCAGAAGAGAGAGCCCAGAAACAGACCTCTACCCATGTGGACACCCGGTTCATGACAAACTGGCACGGCCACTCAGCAGGGAAAGGACATTTTCTCTCAGTGGTGCTGGATCACCTTGCTTTCCATATTAAAAGAGAGAGAGAGAGAGACCTTTCCTTCTACATCAGACCATACACAAAGCTCAGTATTAGGTGGATCGTACAAGTGAAAGTGCTAAGTAAAACAATAAAACGCCAAAAAAAAGTAAGGTTCTAGACATGATGTGCAAGAATTATCTTCATGACCTTGTTGTAGGAAAAAGCTAGCTAACCAGGGCACCAAAAGCCATAACCCTCACAGCAGAGGGATAAACTTCAAAGGTATCAAAATAATACCCTCCCAAGAATGAACATGCAGCATAGAGAATAGGAGACGGTATTGGACAACATATAATTGACAAAGTCTGTACTGAGAAAATAGAAAGAAATCTTAAATATGATCACCTAACAGAAAAACGGGCAAGAGGATCTTACTTCATTGAAGAGGATATCCAGATGGCTGATAAAGACACACCTCTTTCCATCCATAGGAAAATATAAACTAAAACCACAATAAGATCCCAAGCACATCCATCAGAACAGCTAAAATTAAGAAGTTGCTTAACAGCCTAGTATTAGGATGAATGGGAACTAACAGCAACTATCCAAGCTGTGATACGGGAGTGCAAATTAATACAATTTTGAAAAGCCTTTTGACACTGGTTACTGAACCTGAACATACACTGACCAGTGACTCAAGAATCCCGGGCCCGGGCATACACTCAACAGAGGTGTAAGCAAGTGTGTACCCAGGACACACACCAGAATGCTCACTGGAGTGTGGCTCATCAAGGCCTAGAGATGGAAACAAGTCAAGGAGATCGTGGGTGTTGAGATGGATAAATAAATGGCGGTATTTGTAAGATGGAATACCTGGATGAGAACAATGGCAACAAATCAGCTATAACAATGGAAATGAATCAATACGGCTGCATATCCCAAACAGTTAGTGAGAGAAGCTACACCCAAAAGGCCATACACTGCGTAGGTCCGCTTATACAGAGCTCCGGGGAAACGGGCAGAACTCTGCTGAGCAATGCGTCCTAGCCGCTCAAACCCTGAAAGAAGGCGAAGATGTGGTTTCCTTAAAGGTTAAGATGGGAATGTCTCCTGGCCTGGGGAGAAGATCTGGCGAGAGCTGTGCCTATGGGACCTTGGAATCTTGCTTCTGGATGTGGTGGTTGTGATGTGGGGTTTTGGTCAGTGGTACATCTCCCACCTGTGCATCAGTCTATGCACTGTTCTGTATGCATCACATTTCGGCATTCAAGGGTACACGTGGGCCACCACTGTAGAATGTGTGACAACCAATAGCCTAAATGGGGACAAAGAAGGAAAAAAGTATTCTAGACCAGATTCTAAACTTCATTACTACGTAATTAGCGGTAGATTCAGAGGAAAAGGGTCTAAAATGTTAGATTTCATTTGTGTGTGAAGGGGGTGTGAGAGTGTTCATATTGATTCCCCCCACCTCAATTTAAAAGCAAACACTCATGAAGGCATGTGGGAAACAGTGGTGGGGCCACTGGTGGGCCGGGGAGCACCTGTGTGCTGATGTTTGCTCTCTGCAGTGGTCTGATGTCTCAGCAGTGAGCACGTGCTCTTTGTGAACTAAACACTGAATGACATGGTGGTAGGGCCTGGCCCGTTTGTCTAAGGGAGCTGTGGGATGTCTGCCCAGAGAGGACAGGGGTCTTTCCTCCACAGTAACATCCCCATCTCTGGGACGACATCGGAAAGGGTGTGTCTCTCCTTCCACCCGGGTCTGCTGGGCCCCTATAGCAGTGGCCACTGGAGCCACAGGCCGTGGCTCTGAATATCACAGCTCACGCTGGGCCTCAGCTGCCGGACCAGAGACAGGGGAGGCCCAGGGCGCCCTCGGGATTCACAGGGGTGAAAGGCAAGCCTGGGCCCAGGTCCCCTTTCTGACCTGGCACTGCTGGCTTCCCATTTAATTCATGCTGCTCATGTCCTCGCCCATCACTGGGGCAGAACTTCCTTCAACAAAGTTGGGGCAGAGGAGCAAGTGGGAGAGAATCTCTGGGGCGTTAACTATATCCCCCCAGAATGCGGTGTCCTGTGAGCGCTGAGACCTGGGGACGGGGTTGGACGTCAGCAGGCTGGCTGTTTGCCTTCCTGGGCGCTTACTGCCTCCATGATGGTGCTCCAAGTGAGAACAAAGTACAGAAGCTTAGTTCATTTATGTCCACTTCCTACACTCTGTTGAATACATTAGCTGTTTCCTTAACTTAATGGGTGATTTTTGAAGACCAGCCAAAGAGTTTCCTGTTTGGAAGACGTGTCAGCTTTTTATTACCAGTTTTACTTTGGTAAAAAAAAAAAGGGAGAAAAATCACTATTAAAACTGATCACAGATGAAAACTCTTATTACTGGCAAAGGGCTAAAGGAACTCACACGAGTGTTGTATTCCTGACTTTCTGGCACTTGCAACCTGATGCTCATCTCCAGTGCTCACTGTGTATGAATGGTTGGATCCAAGCTGCTCTAAATAGGCCTTGAAGCGCATTACACGGTGTGGAATTCTGAGTCCTGAGAAACAGTTGGGCACAAATTCTCTGGCCAGTGCAATAGATGGGATTTTGTGAGCAGATGGCTCAGGGTCAGCTGGCTTACTACCTTTAGCTGAGACGGGTGATGGCCATCAAGACTACAGGGAGAAAGAAAAGGCATTTCTCTGAGTCTCAGAAAGGAGGGAGGTGGGGCTCAGGAAGGTGTAAGAACAAGATGAGGGTCTGACTCACTCAGGTTGGTCCATGGCAGGTCCAGGTTCAGCTGTAAGTGCCCCGGGAACTGCTCTTGTTTCAGTGACACCTCAGCAACAGCTCTGCATCCTGTGGCCTTAAGCACGTCACTTTACCTCTGCGTTACTTTCACTTCATCTGCAGAATGGGCGCGCATAGCACACACACCTCGTAGGACTGTTGTGAAGCGCAGAGAAAGAGGCGAATGTAGCCTGTGCATGAATAGATAGGGCAAGTTGCTAGCCCTCCGTAAAAGGGGCTTGTTTTTATTCTTATTAACGGAAATAACAGAATTGGTCTAAAAGCTAAGAAGACCTAAAGTCTAAGCACACATGACACACAGACACACACCCTAATTCCGACCCAGGTCACAGCAGCGTTAGTGGTCTGCCCAGGGCCTGACCTGGCTGAGGGTGCCTCATTCGTTCACTGAAAGCGTGCTCCTTCTGTATCACGTGGCCAGGAAAGACGTGTTCAGATTAGAGTCAGGCCCAGAGCAGACGGCGAGGGTCCTCGCTGAGCGGGAGCGGTCAGTCTGTCCTGTGGAAATAGGTGGGCCGGGCCCAGTGATGCTGCACAGTGCATTGGCTCAGCTGGTGACTGGTGACCAGAGACCATGCAGAGGCCCACGATCAATCCCCATTGCTTTCACTGGCGGTCAGAATGCTGCCAACGCAGCTGGATAGGATTACTACGAAGGGGTGTGAAGCCTGACACGCAGAGAAATGCTGCACTCCCAGAAGCCTGGTCCTCCGGCAAAGGGAGGGTACTCATCACAGGATTACAGGCACCCGAAGACAAAGCCTCCAGAATAGAGGTGAAGGGGAAAGGCTCTTTCTCCCAGGTCTGTAAAGCCATGACAAAGGGACAAGGTGGGGGGACACTGCTCTCTGGAAAGGGGCCCAGAATCGGTGGGAGACTCAGCTGGGCTGGGGGGGGTCAAGAATGACACGGGACCATGGCAGTTAATCGCCATTAAGCATGCCTGCTGCAGCAGCCCCGGGGGGGCCAGGGAGCAAGCCAGGAGGAGACCTCACCCAGAGAGCCCTGCTCACGTCCAGGTCTGGGGGCATCACAGAAACTGCGCAGATGCGAGAATATGACCTTATTTCCTGTGCTAAGGACAAGAGTCAGGGTCGATCTAGATTTCCAATCTAGCAAATGAATATACATGAGAGCTAATGATTGAGCAGCTGCCTAGAGGAAAAAGATGAACTTAGGGCCACACATTTCTTCCCAGGTGGAGAAGACCAAAGCCTACCTGCCCCTTGCTCGAGACGTGACTCAGAGACAGGGACCAGGTTGTACTGGGCTCTGGGTACCAGCTCTGAGGAAGGGTAACCCATTTCTATTCATCCACGGAATAAATAGGCACTAAGCTGTATCTTGCAGCTACAGAAAGAACAGGGCAAATGTAGAAATAAAAGACCAGAAATGTGGCGGTAGTTGCACTGGGGCCTTAATTCACCCTGAAATGTTCGCTCCAATTGTGTCTGCCTAGTGCACGTTACTGGCATTCCACGTGGTATGCAGGATTGTTTGCACCCTAACGCGTTCACTCACCATCTCTGGAGAAGCCCCGGGTCTGACCCAGTGCCTGCGCATCTGAGGGAGCATGCACCCTTTGAGTCAGCTCAATAAATCACTTAGGTTTTCTTAAAGATCTTTGCTGAAGACTGGGCTCCAGGCAACATCTTAAACGCTGAAAACAGTTCCAGCTGCCCCAGGCGAAGGCTGGGAGATCTGAGTGTCAGCGCAACTCCGACGTCGTTGTCTGACAAAAAATAACTGGGCTAGTTCTCCAAGGACGTTAGGTGAAAACTCCACCAGAATTCAACCAAACAAATCAACCAAAACATCAGAATTCCGAAATGGACAAACATCTAGATTACCCTCCTAATCAAGTCATGGATTCCTGGGAAGAACAATCCCTACTCTAGGGATACATTCAGGTAGGAATGCATTCAGAATGGAATATTCAGGTAGGATTTAGGACCGCACAGGTTTCCATGGTCGGCAGACAAAAATGTCTTCAAAGTCACAGGGATATAATTAAGCATTTTCTTTTGTGGAAGACCTAGGCAATGTAGATCCTCATTAACAAACAAGAATTTCAGTAAAAAAAAAAAAAAAAAAAAAAACTGCATTGATGAAAGAATCTATATGTAGTTTATCTATCCCTTCTCCATGACTTTTTATTTGGCTTTGAGATGAGAAAAATCGCCACATATGTGGAAGATCTTGGAAACATCTACTGCCAAATTGAACATGTATACATAGCAAAGGACACCAAATTGTAAGTTTGCAATTCAATTATAAAAATCTGGGTCCTTAAAATCATACCCAGTATTCCTTACAAACTTCTATTGCTGATTTGTCTGAGATGAATTGTAAAGCACAAACTCAAGGCAATTAAACAGTCTGTTTAACTTTGCTGGGTTACAGATGAAATACATATAAAACGGGCTGCAAATAGAGAACTCAAAGCCCAGATCAGTGGGGCGGCTTCCCCAGTGGGTGGCTGGACAGAGAGGCTGGAATGGAGTGTTTTTCTAGTCTCACCTGCCCTAGTGCCGGCTAACTCCTTTTCCAGCAGCGCCCGTCAGAATGGCTTAGTGAGGTTTCTTCACATTTTCTTTATTAACTTCAAAGACATTTTCTTGGAAAAACAGGGAAAAGAAATTTCAGGGAGTATGATTGCCTTAAAGAAATAAGTTTGGTTTTCATCCCTGATGAAGTTTCTGCAAGCAGAAAGGTTCGGAGTTACTATGACAACGGAGGTACTTTCATTCTCTTTGCTTTTTTCATGCTGAACTGCACATATTTACTTCCAAACGTCTTTAAGCTGGTCATCATTTCCCTAGAGCTTCACAGCAACCTGCTCCAGAGCCCAGCTCAAACACTGTCACGGGTGCTTCGTGGGGGAGGAAACAGGCCATGTCAAGGACCAGTGGCTTGCTAGGTCTCAAGCTAGAGGGATCGACGACTGGTAAAAGCCCCAGGGCTCCTGGTGAGTAGTTGATGATACTGAACCAGCAATAACCTGACAAGATTCTGGGGAGATCATCAACACAGAGACAGAGAGAAACACAGGGAGCCCGGGAGCTCCTTGTTTTCTGGCTGTGGTCTTTGAGCGTCACCATGGATGCTCTGAGGTACCTCACCCAAGCGTGATCTGATAGATGCAGCCCCAGACTCTAAATATGAAAGCTTTTTAATGAACTGCTTTGAATAGATAGCGTGCATCCTGTCAATCTGGATTCACACAGAAATTTCTAGAAAGCTTCTGATGTGGTCATTGGTTCATTCTTTCAGTCAACAGGGTTTTCGTTCTGGGGGTGAAGGGTCATCAGATATGTATCAGGCCCTGTGCTCAGAACTTCTTTGTGAAGATGAAGACAGTTGTTCAAGTTTGAAATCACTGGAATGGCCGATATTACTCATTTTAGTTTTCCAACATGTAGACGGAGCATCCCGTTTAGTCCAGCCAAACACGTGGGCCACCAGGACCCTCAGATGCACTGCCTGTGAGGTGGGAAACATTCAGTTTTGACTCCAACAAAACAATTCCAGTTCCCTTTGGACTCCCTGGGGTCAGAGAAGGAAAGTGGGGCTAACTCACCAATGCACTTTGCTGCCAAGTGACACAGGAGGACTTTTCTGTGAAGGCTTGTCTGCGGGTGGTCTCAGCGGGTGGGAAACTCGAGTCCATGCCCACCAGGAGCCACTAAGCCTGGTGCCCTGAGGGCCTTGGGTCAGAGGGTGACCACCTCCCACTTCTCGCCCTGTTCCTGGTCCGCTCCTGACGCTCGCTAGAAGCAGCTGAGATTTGGCCCCTTCACTGCAGACCAAGTATCTCAAACAATAACAGAAAACCGATGATGTTGGAGTGGATTTGGTGACCACCATGTCTAGTCACCTTCATTATTTAGATAAAATGCCCAAGAAGCACCAAAGCCTCAGAGTTAGAGACAGTGTATTTTTGCATTTAATTCATCCCTTCCTCCTCTGGCCTGTGGCTTTATCATGATCTTCCCATTGGAGGACAGAGGATTGTTAAGGAGGAAATAAAAATACTCAGAAATTTCACAGAGAGAGGAACACCTAATTCCTCAAGTACACGTTTTATGTTAATATTACACGGTTTTACGGCTCAGGAGGTTTCTGAGAGAGAAATACAGTGAAAACTTCTCACAAAACCTTTGTTTTTCTATTTCTCATATTTGAAATGGTGAGGTGCTAACAACTATGTTAAAATGTCTTAAAACTCAAAGATGTTAAAATTCGATTAATTGCCTCAACTGTGAGGACTTCCCCTTCCGTGTTCTGAGACTAAATCTTATTCCAGGAAAGCAGGATGCTCATAAATGAGTCACCATTTAAGCTACAGTCTCACGACTCACGCTACGGCGGTATGTTTTCCCACAGTGCAGGCTCAGTTCTCTGCGTGCAGAGCCATTCACAGGGGTGCCCATTCACCCGCCAGTGAGTCAGCGTTGAGTGTCCCCTCTGTGTCACATGACGTCCTGATCAGTGAGGGGGTGGCAGTGAGCCAGGCAGCCCGGTCTAGACTCTGGGAAGGGAGAGTATGTCACACGGAGTCACACAGAGAGATGCCTGAAAACAAGCGGCACTGAAAACCGAGGAGGGAAGTCACGGGCGGCGAGGAGAGCCGCGGGGCAGACAGTAGGTGGGAGGCGGGTCCACGCGGGTCATACCGAGGCCAGACCTGATGGAGTCTGGTGAAGAGAGGGTGGAAAAGCCTACAAAGCAGAGGGACTAGAGTGAGCAGAGGCCTGAGGCAGAGGAGAATTCTGAGAGTGCGAGGTGTGACAGGAACAGTGGCCCCAGGACGGTGGGAGGGGCAGCAGGGTGACAGACAAGGGGGTCAGGGCCTGAGTCATCCAGGCCCTCAAGGGCACAAGAGGCTTACATGCCACGTGAATATAGTGGGAAGCCACCGAGGCTTAATTCCACTAATGTTTTAAAAAGATAGCCTTGGGTCAAGCCACATCAGAGGCTCATAAATCAAGGGAGATTTTTTTTTTTTTTTAATGCTGATGCCTGGGCCCTACCCTAGACCGATTAAATCAGGATCTCTGTGATAGGGGCAGTGTTTTCTAAGCACTCTGCCGGCGATTCCCACGTGTGGCCAGGGCCGGGATCACCTAGAAAAATGGGCCTCTCACCGCATGGGGCCTGGCTGGGCTTCCTTCCCTGCTGGCTGGGCTGCATTTAATACAAAGAGAAACGGCGCCCTTTAACCTCTCACACTGATGCAGATGTTCAGTTTACTCTCAGCTGTAACTTGAGCACAAAAACATCCCAATCAATAGCCTAAAATACTCTCACCTGAGTTTTCTTGCCATCAATAGGGAAAAAAAGCGTAAGTTAGCACAGACAGCTTTTGAAATTAATTATGTACCAGCGAAGACTAGCACGGTTCAGCACACCACACCTCCACCGTGTACTCCTGGCTGGAAACATGTCATTTGCTGGGTACGCGTCAGAATATTCCCGCTAGGGCCCTATTAGGGAAGCATTTGGGGCCATGTGGAATGAGTTAAGTCCTCAGAGCTATGACCTACTGGACTGCTGAGCTGTTCTCCAGCTAATGAACCATGTCATTAATTACAGACACCTCAAATAAAAACGCCTAAAAGGCAAGCATGATATACACAATAAATAAAAAGGTCGTGATTTGCAAAGGGGCCAGCTCATTCTGAACCAATTGTCTCTCGTTTTCCTGGGCTGTAATTGGAGACATTAATCTGATTTATCACCCTGGGCTGGGAAAGATCTCGCAGTTCGCCAAGATGACAAGAGTCGTGAAATCTGTGACCCCTCGGCATGCTTTCACCAAGTGCACACAACACATTGCAGATCGGGTGTATTATTGAAGGGACTATTTCCAAAGAGAAAGATAAATTGCAGAGAATAACACTCTCTGAAACGTTTTGCAGCCATTTTTCAAAATGACACTTCTGGTTTTAAAGGCAAGGGTTCATTAGGCAGCCCCCGTTACAACTAACAAAATCAATGAAAATCCTTGAATTACTTTATTTGATGACAGTAATTGTTCTCTAAGAAAAAGCAGCCTCCATTGTGAATATTCCTTAGGAAAAACAAAACGTGTGCCTGTCTTTTCTAGTGTTTTAGATGTATGTTTGCCACTATTTTCTATGTGAATATATAGGACAATATATCCTATTGTGTATACATGGGGTTTCTAGGTAACTGACTTTTGGGAGATATTATATCTACTGAAAGAAATTTCCTAATTCCTAGTTTATCTAAACAGTCACAGGATGAAAATTAGCCTATTAAATGTATCATTGTAGCTATAGCAAAAGCAATTCTTTGTTAATTCTCTGATGATTCTCATTTTGTAAGTTGGACATCAGCAATTAATACCAATTATTTACTGGTCATAAAAAATTTTCAAAAATATTAACCTGTTAGTTCCAAGAGCCAGTCTGTGCTAATTCCAGAAATGGGTGACATTAATAAGGAGCATTTGTTGAATGCCTGTGATGTGCTGGGGGCTTGGCACCTGGCAGCGCCTCTAAAATGTCTCTTTCCACCCCATACAGGTAAAAGCTGTGAGTTCTGGGAGGGCAGGGACTCAAGCTGCTTGGGCACAAGGACCTCCCCATGCCTGGCATACCGTAAGTGCTTAATATTTGTTGAAAGAATGAGTGAATAAATATATCTTGGGTCTAGAAACTGACAGTGACCTGGAAGGTTTTCACCTTTTTCAGATCCTTGTACATAGAAAATGTTGGAAAAATGTGTCTTGGTACCTAAGAACTTTTCTTACTGTCTCCTGCATCCCTCCCCACTCCAAAGTAGTGTTGGGTACACGGCCACAGTCTAACTGGGTACCCTCGGGGACTAGGAGGCCTCATGTCTCTCTGTTTTCGCCCTGCCCTTCACCAGCCCCATGGAAGGCCTGACCTGCACCTCCCCACCCCCGTACCCTGCAGGATTTTATGATCTGACCGTCTGGAGCATAACCACCATCTCTAGGACAGGTTTAGCCAAAAAGACACCATCTGTGTTGAGCAGAAAGTCCCAGTAAGCAGATGTACTGGGCAAAGGATGGTGTTGGCGACATGCAGCCGGGAGGGGGAGCTTTACGCCCACAGGGCGGGGACCAGGGTTATAAATAGGGAGACCATCTAAAGCAGATCTCTTCTGAGAGCCAGAGGAGGTGCGATTCGTTGCCCCGGGACAGCAGGCTAACCCGTGCTCCCCAGGAAAGTGTAGAAGTGCGAAGACCCCCAAAATGAGGCCCATGCTGTCTAGGCGTCGCTGAGCCATCTGACTCCCACTCGTGGTTCTGACGTCAAAGACCTCCTGAACCCTGACGTATCTTTAATGATTTTCAAAACAGGTATTTTACACCATACTGTGGCATTCCACTTCCCCTGTGTTTTTTTCCCTTCCCTTCACTAAACCGCAGCATTACCTTACCAGACAGAATAAGAGACCAACATGCCGAGCCAATGGATGCCAAGCCAGTGGTTCTCCAGAGAAAAGTGGCACATGTGAGTCTCCTGAGCTGCATCTCTGTGTTTGTAACTGTTCAGGAGTTGGGGCCCTGGAGGAAATAACGGCCAACAGGTATCCGATCTAAATTTACGGCAGGGGTAAAAGCAGCCAAACGATAACATGTCTCTGCTTTTGGAAATGAACGAATACTTGAAGCCATGGAGGAACCCAGTGATTTTCATTTCGGTCTCATCAGAGGATTGCATAATTTCCAAATGTTCGAGGAAGGTTTAAAAAACTAGTAAAAAGTCAAAAAAAGACTGGGGGAAAGGTTACCATCCCAGGGAGGTCTCCCAAGAATGTGGGGAACATTTCCACTGGGCTGAAGTGGAATCTGTAATTGCCAGGAGAGTGTCTCCCGGAAGCACAGGGGTCTTTAATTAACAGAGTCTCCATTCATAGGGACAGCCCTGGCCACGCGCCTGCGTGGTGAGGAGAAGGCAGGGACGCTGGGCAAGGGGTCCGTCAGGAAGAGGAACGAGCTGTCCGCTCGGCTTTCTCTGCCTTCCACTGGAAATATTTCTAGTTGTCATGAGAAATCTCTGGGGTCCCAAATCAGGACCTCCTTTCTTGTTTGTTGTAAGCTTAGGGCTGGATGAATCTCTGACCCCCCATTCCTCCTCGGCTGGGTGACCCCCATAAAACAAACAGGAGATGGGCCATTGACTGCCCCCGTGACAGGGCCATGCATGTGAGGGGCCTGCCTCCCACCACCTCTGCTCTTGCAAGCTGGCAGGCAGCCCCTCTGTCAATGATTGAAAGGCAACCTCGGCTGCTGACCAGGCATGTGTGCATCCACATGGGCTGCAGGAGGGACATGAGGCCTGACGACCTTGAGTTTGTCCCTTCCAGAGGACACCCAGAGAGGCAGAACCTCAAAAAAGCAAAGTGGGGGGTGGGGAGGGCTGGAGGTCTTCCACATCAGCTGGTCCTCCGAACAAATACATCTGATCACACTCACGGTTGAGCCCATCCCTGAATCAAATGCATATGACTATTTTGCAACCCCTTTGAAATAACCCTATTCAAATGAAAGTGAAGAATAGCTACAGAAATCTTTAGGCAAATCCTTGGTGGAGAGGGGATATGCACGCCACGCCAGCGTATCATCCCACAGATACTTGCAGCTCATCGGGGGAAGCCCTGTCCTCTCTTTACCTTCAGTAGAGAATGATCCTGACACAGTGCCCAGCGGGGGGCACCAGACAGGACGTGCCCCTAACGGAAGGCAGCAGGAAGTACTGAGCCCCTCTCACAAGGAACTCATGCCCAAAGGGCTAAAGGATTCTGAAATGGGGAAGTGAGGATAGAGGAGCCAATGAAACAGGCCGAAGAGGTGGGATGCCCTACAGGGGCCTGCTGTCTTCAGGAGGCTTCAGTGCCTTGGGAAAATAAAGGGTGGCATCAAGGTCCTGTTCTGATTAAGAGAGACTCACTAGAAACACTGATCTCATAAAATACATGGCTCTGGATCTTCGACGGAACACAACATTTGAAAAAGACATTTGGGGACAGTGAGGGAACTAGGAGAAGGACAGGACTTTAATGATACTAGACAGTTGCTAATCTCAGTAGGAATGACACCAATGTGAAGTTATGTAGATTAATAGCCTTCTTTGGGATTCATACTGAACTATTGCAGGATAAAATGTCTAGATGTCTGCAATGTATTTCAACCAGGAAAATAAAAAAAGACTCACAATGGCAAAATATAACATGGATAAATATAGACAATGGTTTTGTGGATGTTCATTATTTTATGCTCTACTTTCACGTCTGAACATTTTTAAAATACAAAGTTTTTAAAAAGCGGGAAAAATATGTATGGGAGCATTTCCAGAAGAGAGTCCAGTTGTAGAGAGGGAGGGGCAGCTGATGGAAACACACATATTACAACCAGAGAACCGTTCCAGGTGCGACATCCTGAGGTGCGGGGGTCCCATTACAACCCCCAAAGCCAGAACCTTCCATGGCTTCCCACGGCTCCTAGCGCAGTCCCCTTGTGCCGCCCCCACCCAGACACTGTGGTCTCCTCCCAGGGCCCCCTGCCCAGGTCACTCCCTCCTGGTGGACCTCACCATGCACGTCCACGAGCTCTGCTCAGCCCCACCCCCTTTTGCACACTTCATTCCCACGCGCTTCAGCCACAGGTAAGGGGCCCACCTGGCCACTTGCTCTGAGACCTGCAATATAACAAAACACCAAGAAATGCTTCAAAGGGGTAACAAAATTGTGTATTTATATATTTACCTTTGAGAAACTGGCTCATTTAATGCACACAGAAGGGCTCCTAACACAGTGACCCTATGTATGTGTATCATCATTTGGCAACAAAGCCAAGTTAGACGGGAGGCTCTTGTTGCACGTGAAGCCAGGGCCAGGTGGTGTGCTCCCCAGAAGACACAGCCTGCTGGACTGTCCCTGCCACTTGGCACGTTGGGGCCCCCTTTGGACTGTAAGCTACGTGAGGGTTGCACACCAGCTCTCTATGGCTGTGCTAACAAGTCACCACACCGCAGTGCCTGGAACACAGCACAGTTCTCAGTACCGTACGGGTCTGTGGGCCGGAAGTCTGGATGGGTCTCGCTGGGCCGACATGATGGTGCAGGCACGGCTACCTTACCTAGAGGCTAAAGGGAACAATCTGTTCCTCACCTGTTCATTCATTTCCTTGAGGAATTTATTTCCTTGAGGTCCTGTGACCATTTGCTAGCTATAAATTGAGGGCCATTCTCGGCTTCTTAGCCAATTCCTTGGTTCCGCACAGATCAAAAACCTCATCTCCTAGATCAAAACCCACCCTCCCTTCTAGAAGGGATCGCTTCCCAGCTTTAGGCTCTGAGCATGTCCCCACTGCACGTGCGTGATGTGCGCCGATCCCACCCACCACGGTGTTAGAACTTGGAAGGAGCACAGTGGGGCAAATGACTCATCCACACGCCTTCCCAAGGCCAAATGTTTAAATGGCAAGGACCATAGAGGACACTCTAGCTGGCCTTCCTGGGTGGGAGTCAACTTTGCGGTGATCTAACTGGCGTCCCTCGGGGCCTGAGGCAGTCTGACCCACTGGCCAGGGCGGCCTTTCCCGCTGGCGACAGCACAAGTGCTAGATGACATAATTCACAGTGTAGGAAATTAGGAGCAGACAGGAAGTGCACACAGGACTACTGTATTTCTTCCGAAGGGAACGCACATATTGAACAGATTACTAAGGAGGATCCACACAGTTGGCAGAACCATTGTGCTCACGAGATAGCAGCAGAGTGCCGGAGAAGAGGGGCGCGTGGCGTAGAAGGCGCGGTGCTGACGGAGAGGGTACGACGGGGCGCATCTCTCTCCCACTCCCGCACATGCGACAGTACTGTGTCTGTACATTCATTACTGACATGTGAGGTAAAGGGTCCCTGCCGCCTGAATGTGAGGCGCTAAGCTAACGTCTCCATTATTTCCCATTGCCTATGACAGGTATTTTTTCCAGAAATCTAAAGGAAAGAAATTAAATTGCAGCAAATCACTTATAACCACCCAGAAACGTGGGCTTCTGGGAACACTTTAGAGCCATGTGGCAAGACTGGATTTCCCCTTTGTCTGTAAAGCCCAGCACATCTCTATGTGACAGCTAAGAACTGCTCCCTTCCCCCCTTAAACCAGGACACAACATCTTTTTGGAGTTTTATGACTATGCCATATTCAGCAGTCCCATAGGCAGCCGTGTCTTTCAACACATCCTCTCTTCAGAAAACCCTGGAAAACTAGAGATAGCTTTCTAATAGACACACTTTTTTTCTTCCCTTGGAAGGGTGAGAACTGTATCATTTCCCCAGTGATCCCACAACAGTGGAACACAGAGCGAGAATGACATCGGTGCACAGCTGGAAGTGCGAGCACTTGAACTTCCCACAAGGCCTGAGGGTGGCTTGCCTCCAGGAGGGCTGGGACATCAGGGGAGCAGGATCAAAGCCCCCCACTCCTTCCCTTTGAGCTTAGCTCAAGGGAGGCCATGGCAGAGGCTTACCCTCCTGTCTGCTTGAGAAATGGCGCCAGGGGCCACTTTTCCCTAACAGAGTCATACCCAATCTGTCGTCGTTCCTAAATAGCGCATAATTGTTGATGAGGGGAAGCCAGTTTGCTGTAGTTTCAGGTTCCATGTTGGATTTATTGCAATTGTTCTGTGAATCATATCTTACTCCCTAAAATCCTTCCAGAGGATGGCATGACAGAGGGGACTGTGGCTCGGATCGGGAATGGCAAACTATTGAGATAATGGACTAGACCAATACACTAATCCTGAGCCTATTGGCGATAGTGATCTTTTTTAGTTGAGATATATAATTGACATATAACATCTTTTTGTTTTAGATGCATAACATAATGATATGAATAGATACTATGAATTGGTTACCAAACTAAGTTTAGCTGACATCCATCACCACACACAGTTATACTTTTTCCTATGATGAGAACTTTTAAGATCTGTTCTCCTACAAATTCTCAAATACAAAATAGAATATTGTTAACTATAGTCACCATGCTGTATTATGTATATAGGACTAATTTATCTTACAACTGGACATATGTACCTTTGACCACTCCCCCCCACCTCTGGGAACCACCAATCTATTCTCTGTATCTATACTTTTTTTTGTTAGATTCTACATGTAAGTGAGATCATACAGTGTTTGTGTTTCTTTGACATACTTCATTTATTTTACTTATTAATGTATAATATCCTCAGTTTCCATCCGTGTTATCACTAATAACAGGATTTCCTTTTTCATGGCTAATAGGCCATTTTATATCCTTAGCACTTTTTCTTGAGCCATTCATCGATCAGGGGACAGTTAGGTTGTTGCCACATCTAGGCTACTGTAAGTAAAGCTGCTGTCTGGCATCTTTTTAAGGTAGTTATTTTCTTTCCTTTGGATAAATGCCTACAAGAGGAATTGCTGCATCATATCAAAGTTCTATTTTTAACTTTTTGAGGAAATTCTCTACTGCCTTGCAGAGTGGCTACACCAATCAGGAACCCCACCAGCAGTGTAGGAGGGTTCCCTTTTCTCCACATCTTCACCAACACTTGTTATGTCTTGTCTTGTGGATATTAAGTCATTCTGACTGCTGTGGGGGGATATCACTGTTTTTCATGACTAATGACGTTGGGCACCTTCCATGTACTTGTCAGCCATCTGTATGTCTTCTTCAGGAAAATGTCTCTTCAGCGACTCTGCCCATTTTTTGAATCAGATTTTTTAAAACATGTAAGTTCTTTATAACATTTTGGGTATTTGTTCCATCAGAGATATGATTTTGTACTATTTTCTCCCGTTCTGTAGGTTGCCTTTTCATTTTGGTGGTGACGTTCTCTTCTGCACTGAAGCTTTTTAGTTGGATGTTGGCCCACTTGTTTATTTTTGCTTTTGTTGCCTTTGCTTTTGGTGTCAAATCCAAAAAATCACCACCAAGATCAATGTCAAGGAGCTTACTTTTCTTCTAGGCATTTTATGGTTCAGACCTTATAGTCAAAGTTTATTTTTGTGGATGGCATATGTAGGGGCCCAGTTTTATTCTTTTGTGTGTGGCTGTCCAGTTTTCCCAATTTATTGAAGTGAATATTTTTCCCATTGGATATTCTTGGCTCCATTGTCATAAATCCATCGACCATCTATGTATGGATTTATTTCTGGGCTTTCTCTTCTGCCCCTTTCATCTTTTAGGTCAATACCATACTGTTTTGAACACTATAGCTTTGTAATACAGTTTTGAAATCAGGAAGAGCAGTGCCTCCTGCTTTGTTCTTCTTCCTCAAGATTGCTTTGGCTTTTTGGGGTCTTTGATTCCATAGAAATTTCAGGATTGTTTGTACTATTTCTATGAAAAAACGCTACTGGAGAGTTTTGTTTTGTTTTTAAGTATATAGCTTGATGAATTTTGACATGTCTATATACTCATGTAACCATTGCCCAGATGAAGATATCAAACATTCCCACTAAGTTTTTCTCCTTCACCTATTTTACCCATCTCCTTACGACCCTCCCCTATGGAAATGATGATGCTAACCCACTCCTGTTCATACTAGCAGTGCGTATGTTGTGGGGGAAACACAAAGAATGGTGCTCACCAGCACCTCTGGTTCCAAAAAGAGTCCCAGAAGTTCCCCTGCCATTTGGAAGTAGGGTCCAAACCCCCCACCTCCTGGCTTTTTCCCCAGGGCAGCTCAGAGATCTCCCTCCCCGCTGCACGGCCATGCTACGGGTGGGGCTCCCTCTGTGACTGCATCTCTGTCTCTCCTGCCATTTCCTATGTGGTCTTTTTATCCCTCATTCTGCAGGTGTTCACGCAGGCCCTCTTTTTGGGGATGATCTGCTCTGCAGGCAGTTGCAGATTCGATGTGGATGGGAGGCGGGGGCCTCTTGGACAGGGTGCTTCTTGGACTCACTGGAGGGGAGGCTGTTAGAGGAGGGAGTTTCCCATCCTATTCTCTTTGGGCTCATGCCTAACCTGAGATTTATTGTTTAGTAGTTAAAAACACGCTAGAGCCAAGCCAACTAGGATTCTTGTGTGCTTAGGAAACATAGAACCCTGGACAAGTACTTAATTCCTAAAGATTAAGTTTCCCTATTTATACAATGAGAGTATTTACATCCTCCTAGGATTTTTCTGAGCATTAAGAGAGAGAATTTTTAAATGCCCAGTCCACTACCTGGCACGTCATCATCTCTTAAAAATTCTCTTGGTCACCACAAAACCAGAGCAATGGGGAAGCCACTGGGCTTTTGAATGAGTCATTCTTTGCAGTGATCACCCCTAGGGAATCAGACATTTTGAACGTAAGAAGGATGCCCACATCCTGATACTGACTGTACAACGGGCTCCATAAATAGAGCCCAGCATTTGGAGACATGGCGTGCACACATTACCAGTGGTATTTCTTCAAGGCAGAAACAACGCAATCCAGGACATGATTTGTAGTCTGTCAGCTGTAAGAAGCTACAGGGCCTCCTGAGTGGAGTCTCTGATAAGAGAGAGTAGTTACAGTCTCATGAACTTGATTAAGCACCTTCCACTTACTCTCAATAGAGACTTAATTAAATACAATGTATTATTTCCTTGATTGCCTCTGCTCAAAGCTGCTGACATTCTGAATGGTTGCTGCTGCAATTATTAACAAGAATAAATGATTCTAGGAACGATGTTAGGAATTATAATAATGGCGCTTGTAGACACTAAGTGGAAACATTTACAATGCAGACGATCTTAGTCTTTCTCCTTTTTTTCCTAAACTGGTGGTGGGGCCCAGCTATGAATAGCTACATCCCTCTCCTTTTTATTGACACCGTGAAAAGTAGGGGTCGTCTTCCAGGGTTAGAGCTACATCACAAGGACTGTGGTACCTGGGAAGTGGTAGAGTGGGGTGATCACCATTTCCTTCTTGTTTACCTCTTTTCAGATTTTTCTACAATGAACAGGTCTAGAGCTTATTGGTTGGGAGCAGAAAGATGTGGATTTAAACCCTGGCTGTGCTAGTTTTTGCTGATTAACATTTGGGTTTTGGTTTCTGTATGTATACAGTGAAGGAAATGACATTCCTCACCTTGTAAAGATTACGTGAGACCATAAAGATAGGGGACGTGCTTGGCACAGTGCCTGGTGCAAGGGAACATGTCGTCAGTGGTAATCATTACTGTGCTCTGGTTCCTTATTATTTTTTACTTTAAGAAACAAGCATAAATGAGGATAAATATGATGGTGAATACACTTTAAAATGCCAAATAAGAGTACATTAGGAGGTAAAAGGGAAAACACGCTGTTCCCTGAAGGGTGCTTGGAACGCAGCTTATTTACTAAGCATAGTTTCATCCCTGCCCGATGACAGGCAGCGAATCCAGCCTTTGCCCAAGGAATCAGCTCATTTTGTTCCCGCAAAGGGGTGGGTCCAAGTGGGCATGGCTGTCTCACTCTGCAGTAGAGACTGAGCTCAGATAGGAGAAGTTTAGCGCAGACTGGACAGGGAACAGCCGTGACCTTTTCATCAGACATGTCACGTGGGATTCTGCTGGGCTGGCAGCATCCACTGTGACATCCATTGCTGCCTCAAGGAGGCTGGGGGCTGCGGTTCAGCACTGTGGCCCTGCCGGCTGAGGCCCCTTCCTTGGCACAAAGCCTCTCAGATGCCAACTTCCCCATGCCACGTGCGGCACCCACCCACACCCAGAGGGGGCACCTTTTGCTAATTCAAAGAAAGGAACCCTATGACTGGCTGGGCCCTCAGTCAGGCTATTGCCTGGGCTTTGTTTCTAGGAGTCCTCTTGGGGAGGAGACTTACCTCTTTTGATTAGAGCGATGCAACTTTCTTTCCCATTTGCTTTTTTTTCTTCCTGTTTCCCCTCAGGGTCCAAAATGGTAGTGCAGGTTTTTTGTGATTTTGTGTGTATATATATATATACACAATTTTTACATCCTGTCTTTAAATCTTTCTAGTGGGTTTCATCTAATCTGAAATGCTTTTCCTATCAATTAGGCAGGGTAGTTAAAAGATTTGTTTTTCATCCACATGGTCCTTCAGTATTTACAATTCTCTGTGACTCGAGTTTATTTGAAAACTTGGATATCTCACTTCTCAGACCAACATCCAAGTTGTTTCTATAAATAAAAGCCTGCAGTCACTTAACCAAATTTCAAAGACTCCCCTACACAAAGTTAAATGGAATAGTCTGGAGTTTTCTGGTATTAATCTATGATTTTATTTTAAATAGTAGTATTATGTTGCCATCTTATTTTATTGTATTTTTAAACTATGTACTGGGATCACTCTTGAAATGAGCAAGGTCATAATAATAATAATACCTCTTCAGAAAGCTCAAGCGTGTCTGATTTCTACTTATTATTATGAACACTCAAGATGATCGTGTTTGGCTTTCTAACCTTATCATTTCAGGCCAGCTGAGACCGCGATAGGCTATTTGCAATCCTGGGTGATGAGGCCATCCATCCCGGAGCCTGGCGGGTCTTGACTTGGCTAGGAACGGGTTCATTCTGCACCGGGCTTTGCTCTTGACGAACAATGTCGATGTGAGTCAGACTTCTCTTAGGGAAGGCATGAGGTCGGGTCCCCTACTCTGAAAACGTACTTCCTCCTTCACGGAGCTGAGAGTCTGGCAGGGGCACCCCAGTGCCTCCGAGCTCATTTCCCCAAACCTCCCTGCTATTTGTGTGATTGTGAGCACACAGAGGCCAGGCGCTGGCTGGGCCTTACCATCGCTGTGTCCCCCACCCCACCCGGCACTGATCTGTGCAGCGGGAAGAACTCAACTAATGTTTTCAGAGTTGTACTGAAATAACTACTCATCTCCAGGGGAATTACACAGTGCTACACAGAGGATGAAGGGAGGGAACACGACTTCAGGGGAAGATACCATTTGCCCACCTATTCATTCATTCATTCTTCTTTTCTTGCCTCCTTATCTGAAACATGTTTAAGGCAGTGACGTAGGAACACCCGATGTCGGTATGGCACAGTAGTTCATTCTGGGGTACAGGAGGAAGAGCGTTCGCAAAGGCACAGAGGTTGGACTTTGGAGCTTGGGTCTGGGGAGGTGCTAAGAGATGTCTTCTGGATGGAGCTTAGGGCTCATGGAAAGAAGCTGTTGAGCGGTCTGGAAAAAGCACTTGGGCACAGTCATGGGGCTCTTATTCATAGCCCTGCCCACAGGGAAAGGGCGATGAATGGGGGTATAGAGGAACACACTGTGTAGTCCTGGGTGCAAATGGCTGCTCTGGACACGTGACCACTTGTCTAACCCATGTGCAACTATAGTGTATACAGGACACTAATATGGTCCAAGAGCAAGGCCCAGGTGAGGAGGCTGGCAGAGACCAGCACGTAACTGATGCTCAGCCAACGTAGGCGTCCCTTGATCCTCGTTCCTGAGCAGCTCTGATCAATATAATTGTCTTCTGACAAAGCGCAAGTTAAAGACCATATCTTCGATAAATTTCCAAATGGCCTCCTATCTGATTTAATTTTGAACAACCACAAATTCAGCTGGTTGTTTCTAGAGCAATCTGGTTCTTTGTTGATTAATGGACTTAGTTTCTGTTTGTAGCAAATTTCTGGCCCTTCTGGTATTTGCCCCACACTTATATCCTTGAAGTCCATCAGTCCCATCCACTCGTGCCCATCCTTCACAGTGCCCTCCACATGGCCTCCCTTAACATGTACAAACTTTCATGCACATCTGAGTTAAACTTTAAATTGGTTCTTTGTGCCTTCAGATTGAAAAGCTAAAGGCTATCTGCAGGCACTACTCCCATGAAAATTTAGTGGGAGTTTGTTCTCAGAAGCAATGCAAAGAGATCTCATAGACCTTCCATTGAGTTTCCCTAGTGGTAACATCTTACGTGACTATCATACCATACCACAGCCAGGAAACAGATACCAATAAGACCCACTGATTTGACACAGACCCCACCCGTTTTATGTGCACTCATTTGTGGGTGCCTGTGTGTATTTGACTCTACAAAACCACATCGCACGTGTCGCCTGCATGGCCACCACCCCAGTCAAGATACAGACCAGATCCATAGTGAAGATGCCTGGGGACACCCTTATAAAGCCATGCCACGCCCCTCCCTACTGCCCTCTCCCTAATTCCTGGTGGCACTGCTCTGTTCTCCAGATCTACAAAACTGCCAATTCAAGAATATGCACATGAAATCATACAGTATGTAATCTTTAAAACTTTGTTACCGTGGTAAAGTATATATAACATAAAAGTTGCTACTTTAACCCTTTTGAACTGCACAACTCAGTGGCACTCATTACATTCACAAGTTATGTAACAAGTAGGCAACCTTTGAAGGCTTGGCATGATTTCTGAGATCTGCCCAAGTGTTGCATCAACAGTTTCTCCCTCGTCTGGCTGATTACTATGCCACCGTATGGATGTACCACAGTCTGTTAAACCACCCACCCAACCAAGGACATTTTATTCCACCATTCGCCCACGGAAAGACTTAAGAGTTGTTTCAGTGCAGGCTATGTGAATAAAGCTGCTATGAACATTTGTGCCTATGTTTTTGTGTCAGTAAGTTTTCATTTCTCTGGGACAAATGCTCTCTGGTTTTTATATTGCTGGATCTTAAGGGAAGTGCATGTTTAATTTTGTCAGAACTAAGAAGCTTTGCTACTTCATTTTATGCTCCCAAAAGAACCTCTGTTCTTGAGTCATGAAGTTTTGGGGCTGCTCGTTACTATAGCATAACCACCCTAATACATTAGATTATTTTCTCATATGCAAGGTCATCCCCTAATCATAATTAAGGTCAGTTATGAAATAACAGGTGCCTTCATGAGGTATTGCTTTTATTCACTCATTCGTTTATTCTCTTATTCAATAGCTCTTTGTTAAACAGATATTTTTCTTGGAATGTGCCAGGTGCTGAGGATACGATGTGGGAAAACACTTTGATCGGAATTAAGCATCTGCAGAGAAGAGCAGATGATAAACTGTGGACCACCATGAGGAGTAGCACATGATGGCACAAGTGGACCCAAGCAGGGCACATGGGTGCCAGGGTGGGGAACGAGGTTTTGGGTGTGAGAGCTCCTTGCTAAAGCGATGTGCCAGCTGAAATTCTAAGATTGGTTAACTAGGAAAGGAGGCAGGTGTGGAGGCAGAGAGGTCATTCCAGGTGGGCCGACAGCCTGGCAGAGGCCTTTGGGAATACAGAGCATGGCTTCCTGGTGGACTGAAAGGGGACGGTGGTTCAAGTGTTGAAACATGTCAGAGAGGTGCCCAGTGAGGCCAGAGCCCCCAGGAGCCGGCATGCCCAGGACCACAGGGGCCATTTCAGAGAGGTGATCTGTTAAGGTCAGTGCAATGGGAACCTCTAAAGGGTTAGTGGGGTCACCTGAACATATCTGAGCTTTTAAAATATCGTTCTGGTTAGTGTGTGGAGAACAGAGGTAAGGGCGGGCAGAGTGGGTGTGTGGGGAGGCATACACCTGACATTAGAGGGAGCCCTGGAGACAGAGAGAAACCAGTAGGTACATGGCACGGAATCCCCTCACAGCACCTCTCCCCCAATGCTCCTCACCCTCCAAAATAACATAAACATGAGGAGACTGGAGAAAAGGTTGGGGAGAGACAAAATTCTGCACAGAACAGACCTGCCCCTGTTTCCAGTACTCTATGCATGCAAAAAACAAGACAGAAACTGGGGGCCTGTAAGACAATGACAGGATCACTGGCTGTGGGCGGGAACGCTCTTGTGGAATCAACGCGTGTCCTGTAGCCTGTAGAGGTGGCCTGCTGGGTGCAGCACATAATGAAGGGATACGAAGGAAGGGAAAAGAGGGCCACCTGGGTGTGCCTGTGCAGGACAGGGGGCTCAGCCTAGGGCCCTGTCATTCCCTAAACCACTCTGTTGATTACTTCCTCTTTGGTGCTTCCGCCAGAAACGCCAGGGACCAGGTCCGCTGTGCCCGGGATGCCCCAGTATTTCTCCCTAAGGATTTCACCATCATGAACGCTCAGGGAGGGTGTCAGGGTAACACCACCCAGCGCTCAGGTGTATGAAGAAGACAGAAGCTAGCCTCCTGCTTGCAGCTCAGCACCTCCTTGTCTTGAAATGGGGCTGCTGCGTGTCTGCTGATGCTACTGAGCAACTTACCAGAAGATTCTGAACCGAGACAGCGTCCCTCTCCCCAAATCGGCAAACACCCTTTTGCCCCCCAGAGGTAAGCATCCCTTTCCCACCACCACCGGTGTACATTTGGAAGCCTAGTCCCAGCCCCCAGCACGCTCCTCCTTGAGCTCCAAGCAGAGAGGGACGGCCCCTTGCGAGCTGTGACAGGCTGTCATTCTCTCTTCAGGGACGTCTGCCAGGCGGGCTGCCCCATGCCCATCACCTTGTATGGTCCCCACTCCCCAGTCAGTTGTTTGTGGCAAACAAGGCTCCCCGTCCTCGACAGCATTTGCTTTCAAGCCAGTGACACGGTGCCTTACCGCTCTGGGGGCTGACGGAAGCGGCTTCTCCGCGCAGAGCCTCAGGCGGTAGAAAACGGTTTAGAGGACTGGGGGTACAGGGCATTCGAGTCTGAGAGGGAGTGTGAGGGGTGCAGAAATGATCACCCTGGGGTGTGAAGGTCGCCTGGGGCTCTGAGGAGCTGAGCCTTAGCACCTGGGTTCCAGCTATTCGCTCTACAGTGTGGACCGACTCTGAGCCAGATGCTTCCAAACAAGAGGCAGGAAGTGCAGCCTCGTGAGGCCTGCACCAGGCGAGGGAAAGAAAGAGAACCAGACAATGTGTAAGTGACTGTATAGTAGGTCAGAAGGCAGGACACGGGAAAAGCAGGGTGAGGGGGCCGGGAGCCATCGGGGTGAGCACGTGGAGACAGCAGAGTGGTCTGGCCAGAGCTCACTGGGGCGTGGGGACCCGCCAGAGCCAAGACTCGACGCCAGGAGCCTGCCTGGCACGTCTCGGAAGAGCAGGAAGATGACGGGGCAGCAGTCAGAGAGCAAGGCAGGCAGTACAAGGACAGGAGGTCAGAGGGCAAATGGACCCACACCAGGCCAGACCCTGGGAAGACTCCGGCTTTCCCTCTGAGTGAAAATGGGAGTCTCGGAGGGTCAAAATCTGACAAAGCGTGTCCTCTGTCTGCCGTGCGGGGACCCGCCTGCAGGGCTCCAGGATGGATGTAACCGGAGACCACGGCAGTCACGGCTCGGACGGGGGCCGGGCGAGTGCTGAGATGTGGCTGAATTCTCCGTATACCCTGAAGACAGTCAGCAGGGTCTCCTGTCCTGTGCGCTGGATGTGGGACACCAGAGAAAAAGTGGAATTCAGGTGACTCCAAGGATTTTGGTCTGAGCACCTGGACCATCGCCATGGCCGTCCACCGAGTTGGGGAAGGTGTGAGGTACAGCAGCTTGTGCACGGAGATCAGGAGTGAGTTTCAGACATGCTGAATTCGCGCTGTGAGCCGCCAACGGAGGCAGCGAGGGTATGAGTTTGGGAGAGGCGTCCAGTCTGCAGAAGCTGGGAGCTGGCAGCACAGAACTGACATACGGACTAGCCAAGCAGGGTGTAGGCTGGAGAGGAGATGAACTGAGCCCAGGAGTCCAACATTAAGAGCCAAGTGAGATAACGTGGGGCAGGGCACCGCGGCACGTGTGTGACATGCAGTAAATGTTCAGTGTAAGTTACCATGATGCCTACGATACTGATTCCATTTATTGTGTCTACAGTGACTGCCCATTTTTTAAATTGATCAAAGTGAGGAAGTGATGACCTCGAATGTATTTTTTCTGGTCCGCCAAGAGTGACAATTCAGTTCCCAAGAAGTCTTTGCTGTGGCAGAAACAGATACTTATTAAAATTAGGAGGAAGGTTGAGACCATCTGTAGTGATCAGTTGTCATTTATTGACTATCTGAAGTGCAGCAGGTTCTGTACTAGGCCTCAGAAGGGCCCAGAGCTGGACAGGAGGAGGTCATGACCGCTGTCCTCAGGGCATGGAAGTCTGCTGGGGCAGACACAGAACTATGAAGGGGACGTAGCGACATATTTTCAGAGTAAAAGGGAAGAAAGCTGATGCGTTCAGGGTTACGATAAGTCGGTGGGTAAGTGTGGGTGGACGTCTGTTTGCGTGTTCAGATCAGCACAGATGGGTGCCCCCTGGCTCTGGGCCATGTGAACACCTGAGGGATCTAAGCATCAAGTGACTGAATGAATGACCAGCTGAACAGAGACTGCGAAGACCAGGGTGGGAGCAGAGAGGCAAGTTCAAGGATGTGTCAACTGGACAAGTCTGGGAACAATGGAAAAGGGTTTTCAAAAAAAGGACTCAGATTCCACCCAAACCTTCTTTGATGTTTTGCCAGTTCCTTCCGAATCCCACACTCATTCTCTTTGACCCGAACCTCTGGTTTTCACCATCATGAGGGAGGTACTTTGATTTTCTTAAAAACAGGGTTTTGGAAAAGTGGGGGAGCTCGTGGGGGGTTGCTGGCTGGCAGTCCTTACAGGCTGCCCACCCCAAAGGCAATTTGGGGTCCTGCTGCTCTTGGCTGCAGCAGCGGCCCCTCCGTGGGCTCAGGAAGCCTGGGTATTATTCTTAAATCCCGAATCAAGGGGGGGATTTGGATCTCAGTGTGGAGAGGCAGGTTCCCGCTGGAAACTATGATGTCACAGTGCAATTCACTACTGTTCACAGTTGGGTTCCCCATTTGACAGCTGAGGGCTGAAACAGAATCCGTTTTGAAATCAGAAGAAAGGACCATGTTGGGTTGGATTTCAGGAAATACTCTAATGATGAAATCTGGGAAATGGCAAACGTGCATAACCAGGGATGTGGTAGGAGCCCCAAAGCTTTGAGTCACTCCTAACCATGCTGGAGGCATCGCTGGAGAGACGTCGGCGGGGAAGGGCTTCCTTGGTGAGGAGTCCATGGAGTCACCCAGGTTATAGGCACACACTGCCCGGAAGCATCCGACCTCTGATGTCCAGCGTCCTTGCTGTCCTCTGCACCCACGCTACCGACTTGTGGCACAGATGATGCACAGCACAAACTGCCCATTTTGCTCATGTCCCACACACCATTCTCTCTCCAAGCCACGGACAAAGTTCTGAAAACAGCCTCAGGAACAAAATGTGATGAATATGGTAAATACAAATTACAAGCTCTAGTGAATTACTGATCAGTCTTGAAAGGCCGGACACATGTGTCATCTCATTCGAAGCCTGGCCCGGCCCCTTGACGGGCACTCCCCTTGGGTAGGTCACATTGCTGAGACCCAAGAAGGCGGCACTAGCCCAGACTCCTGACTGACAGGCACCTCGTGCAGCTACTCTGCTCCCCAACCCGCCTCACAAGCAGATGAAGGGAACAAAATCCCCGTCCGCGTTGTTGCCGTTGCTGTGTTTAACTTAGGAAAGGTCATTACATTATTCAAGGCAAATCTACAGTTTACTAGAAGATAAAGGCACACCAATCTGCACTCCACCAACGGCCCAGGAAACATGTTGTCTGCCTTAAAGCACAGCCTTTCTTCTGGAATCCTCATCAGAGGTGGTCCTGTTCTGCTCCAAAGTTAACATCCCTCCTGAGTCCATAATTCCTGTCCCGCTTCTCTTTAGATCACCACTAGTCCCTTCTCCCCGGGCACCTTCAGCGGTTCTGCAGTGGATGTTCCCGCCCAGAGTTCACTCCTGCCTCGCGCTGCACTGATTTTAACCTCCTCTCTCTCTCTCTCTATTTCTCTCTCTCTCTGGCATTCTTCTAGCTTCTGAACTTCTTTGCAGATGAAGGACATGCCAAGCCCCCACCTTTGTTTTCCCCGTGACGCCTCACAGACCAGCTTCACCCTCTGCTTTCCTGTATGTTCATGGAAGGTGACATCCCATTAAGGCCCTCATCTCCGCCTACAGAGCTGACAGCACAGCCTTTCGAATGCCCATCCCTGGGCGTCTGGAACATGGTAACTGCCCCGATCGTCCTCTGCTGCCCTTCTCCCATCCTGCCTTACAAATAGACATTCATTTCAGCAAGTCAGCTTCTCGGCTGCTTTACTGCTCTTCAAAGACCATGAGGGCCCTTCTTCTCCTTCCAAAGGCTTGACTTTTATGTCTACATACATGAGCCCTTAATTTAAATATTTTATCCAAAAAGTGCCACTGAAATTCAAATGTCTGCTTTGGAAATTCCTACAGAAGAGACTGACCTAAAGGAGTTACCGTCACCAAGCAAACTTGATTATCAGTGGCAGCAACGACAACAATGATAAAAGCTAATGTTTCCCAAACTCTACATTTATAATAATCCTCTGATCTGCAGAACCATCTGATGGGCAGATACCACCGTTATTCCTTTATTCTGGATGAGAATACTGTGGCTCAGAGGGCGAAGCAGCCTCCCCAGGACCTCTCAGCTAGGAAGCGGTGAAGCTCATGCAGTTGGACGCCCACACGCTTGGCTGCTGGACCACACCATCTCCCCGGAGGCCCGACGTTAATAAATGCTAGCTGTCGTCCTCCCCACAGCCAGCGGGGCGAAGACACGGCCGCCCGGGCTCAGCACAGCTGACAGTCAGTGAGCCCCGCTCTGTCCCCGCGTGACTGTGACAGGTGTGGCCACTCCGTCCTGGTCACCGCAGATCCCCTCATTCTGCTCCGCAGGAGGCGGAGGCCCTGCACAGCGGTGGCCCTGCACAGGTGGGGCTCCACCAGGGATGGGACATGACAACTTGGCACGCTGTCAGCCATGAGTCACAGGAAGCCTGAGCCGTGCACCAGAGGGGACGGCAGGAAACCGCGGGCCCTGGCTTCCCTCCTGCGGCAACAGCCTCTCGAGAGGCTGCCTGACTGCGTGCAGTCAGGCTGTTCCCTGATGGCTGCCTCCCCATCAGGGTTGGACTGTGTGTGTCTTGGCCAGTCGGCAAGGTGAACCCTTCCTGGCTCCGTCAGCGCTGCTGAGGGAGATGCGTCCATTCCCTGAGCCTCCACGCCCATCCCGGCCCCTCCCGTAGCCATTCTGCTCGGTTCCTCCCTGCCCTTCGACAGGACATGTTTATGGGCAGCTGGGATGTGGGACTCTTGGCCTTGGCAACCAGCTCCCACCAAGCCGCAAACGGCCTTTGACATCACCTTGGCCCCCCAGTGAAGAGAACACTTACTCTCCAGCGGCAAACACCGTTTGCTCGGCTCCCAGCTTCTCCATCTCTTGCTAGGCAAAGGTGACCTTCCAACGCAGCCCCGCCGGGGGTCTGTCACCCTCCTGTTGACCTGACTCCTCGCCGCCCTTGTCCCTGTGGGAGTCGTCAGCGCGTGGGTCCTGTGCACCGTCTGAAAAAGTTGGTATCTGTCTTCTTCATGAAAATAAAAAAGGTTTCATCTTATGTAGCCCTTCTGCAATGTACTCTGCGTACAGAAGGATGAGACACAGTGTTGGTCATCAAGGCCCGAGGGATGCTTGGATGCATGTGTGAACGCTGGATGGAACTGCCCCGTGGCAGGAGCGAGAGTGGAGTTCAGCATTAAGGCGAGCCTGCGTGTTCACTCTTGTCTCGGCGGTGTAAGGACCAGACAAGTCTCGTTATCCTTGTCTGGAAGATGGCTGAGCTTGTACCTTTCCCCCAGAGCTGCTCATGAGGGTTAAGTGAGACAATGTCCTATCCAGCACTCAGCAGGGTCTCTGCACTTCATTAACACCCCACGGCTGGAAGCAAGCATTACTTCTCACTTTTAGGGTGTGGAGCTTGTACCGGGCACTTGCCTAATTCATTAAGTCCCTCTCCTTCCAAAATGAAATGGCCAAAATCAAGGTAGACAACATCAGCAGGCGCCCCCTTAGCACAGGGCTACACTGAGAATAAGGACAAAGTTTCTGCTAGAATTCTAGAGCGGTTACGAAGCTCACATCATTGAGTTCTTCGGAAAAGTTCATCCAGATGTATCCTTTGGGGTCAAGGACAAATGGCAGAAAATGTCTAGTTAATCCTGCTCGCAAACATCCCATCTGCCGGTAGCCAGGTGAGCGCTCAGCCCATCCACATGGAAAGCACATCGTGGCTGGGTCCTGGGAGCTGTCTGTCACAGACCAACCTGCAATCCCTCCACGGCTGGACATGGCCACCCCACAGAGGTTCCCAGTGTGACACACTTCGGAGCATTTAGGCCCTGCAGACCCCGAGTTTGCATTTGAGCGTGCCACTCAGAATTCTGACCCTAGCCCCATCCCCACCCGAAACTCGCAGGCAAGCCTCCCATGTCGCATGTCTGTAAACACCAGGTGACGGCCTCTCTGGCTCACAGGCTCTGCCTGTGATAAAACACATCAACTTCAAGGAAGGCCTCTTTTTCTCTTGGAAGTTTCAAGTGTGAAGGTCACATATCCTGTCTTAAACCATGGATGGCAGTTTTCAAATACTTGGAAATAGCACTGATTGTATCAAAGGACAAAAGGGATGTGCTTTAAGGTAGTAACACCTTCTTGACTTAGAGGCACCTCCCTGGCTTGTCTGGATGGAGTAGAAATGCTATTGGCTTTGAACTCGCCCCTGAATTATGCAGAGCTTTTGTCCCCTTCTTGGCTGCCAAATGTTTCTGAGCCCCCTCCACAGTGTCTTGCTGAGAGGCCACTTGCTGCCGGAACCATTGGGCAGCTATAAAATATGACACTCTGGGTGAGGGAACCCGAAGCTGTTTCTCACTGAGTAGCCACGGTGGTCGGGTAACGCCACAGCCAGCGGTAGATCACCTTCATGCACAGAAAGGGACGTGTCATCTTGGGGGCATGCACAGAGCATCCTCCCGATGATTCCGGGCTGAGGAAGGTCCAGGTAAGGCGGTGTCTCTTTCTAAGATTCCTTGTATGTGAGCAAAGCCCACGGCTCCATGCTCCACACATCCTGGGCTTCTCTAGCACCTCTTCCGCTGTGAACTCGGCCCCCTTCATCTCTGGATTTCTAGAACTGACTTACAAGATAACTTTCTGGTACCCAGCCCGCGGCTCCCCCAGCTCATAATGCTGGGTCCGCTTCAGTATCCAAGCTGTTCCGCCTCTGACTTCCAGTAAGTAACTGTCCGCAGCTGTCACAAGTTGGTTGACCCCCCAGTAAAGGTCAGGAGGGCCGATGAGACATCAGAGGAAAAGCTTCTAAAATTTGGTGTTTAGACTAACTTACATTTTTGTTTATCTCTTTTATGTTTGTTGTCACTAAATAGGCAAGGGTGGGTTGTGGTTAAAGCATGACCAGGCAATGTGGATGTCATGGTTTTCTTTCCAGGTCTTTCATTCTGAGGCGTGTGGGAGTCTCTCCATCCTTCTGTGCCTCGGTTTCCCCAGCTGTCACACACAGATCTCTATTCCCCGGTTTCTCTCCCAGCCTTCCTCGGGAGGTTTATGGACATCTGCTTGTCCATAGTCCATGAAAAGCCAGCTCTCTTTACAAGACCGAGGGGGGACCAGGGGGCAATCCATCACCATTGCTTAACGGGCCTCACCAAAAGCTCAAACACGAACTCAGGCCCACTGGCGCTTGCAGTGAAGACAGAGCCAGGCCACACGAAAATGTGCCTTCAACACCAGGGGGCCACAGAAGCAAAAAGACCCCACATCCCAGCAGGAAGTGGGGTCCGGCGGGGCACTTCCATGTACCGGGGACGCTGGGAGAAGACGGAGGGCCTCCAGATGGGATTTCTGGGCTTGGCTCGCGGAGGGGCCCACACACAAGCTCTCCAGGTGCGTCCGGGGAGCTCTAGGGGTGGAGGCCTCCCCGTGGGATGAGGCGGGGGATGTCCTCCCAGGGATAAAAATGTGTTGGGTTAAAACCTAGTGCAAACACAGTTTTCTCTGGAAACACCAACACAAGGAGCATAAGGAGAAGCAGAGACGATTCCAAAGAAAACGCAGCCCATTGCGATGAATGGTTCCGGAGGAAGGGACAGAGACGCTATAGCCATAGCGACTTGGAAGCTGGGGACAGAGCAGCCGGCATCTGAAGCTCTCTACAAAGGAAGCCCACAGCCCCCCTGCCAGAGCCACTCTCATCTGTGCCTAGAAAGCTTCCAGGGCTGCCGGCAGGCCTCCCTGACCTCATCGCTGCTTGGCTGAGTCATCCACTTCCGCCATCAGGACAGAGACGGAGCACCATATAAAGCAGAGCCATCTGGGCTCAGACAGACTGGCAGCTCTAAGTTTATTTAACCTCACTGGGCCTCAATTTTGTCACCCATAGAATGGGGGTATGATAGGTGCTCAGGAGGGCTCCCGTAAAGACTGAGTGAGCTCATGTTTGTGAGGCACTTAGCACACTCTCCAGCCTGCCAGAAGCCTTCCAAAAATGATCATTATTTCTCCCCTTAGCACCATCACTCGTTAGCCAAACCACTTCCCCACTTACGACCCTTTTCTGGCTCCCCGTGGCCCAGGGCATTAAAGGCTGAGTTCTTTTTTATAAACGACAAGCTCCAGCTCCCTCTCTAGACCAGTGCCGTGCAACAGAATTTTCTGCAGTCACGGACACGTCCTCCCTTGGCGCTGTCCTGTATGGTCAGCACTGGCTATGCCGTGCACCTGAACAGTGTGGAATGTGACGGAGGAACAGAGTTTTAAATTAGATCTAACTTGAATTCATTTAAATACCAATAGCCACACGTGGGTAGCGGTACAATATTGGACATCTCCAATCTTTGCTTTTGCATTTCTCTCAGAAGGCGTCCACTCTTGCCAAAGGGACTTTTTGTGCCTGATGTACAAGACTATGTGGCCTGTGCACTACAGAGAAGTGCCCAGCTGAGGAGAACATAGGACCGGTATTGCTCTGGAGCTTGGCTTGCCCCCCGCAGGTCCTGGTGAGGGGCTGCATCCCCAGGGAGGAGCATGGGGCTGTCCTTTCCCAACTCCCCTCCCAGCAGGGAAGCCTTACTCAAAGGTGCCTTTATGCCCACAGTGTCCCTAGGCATCTACCCTCCCGCTTACTGCCTTTCTGGCCAAAGCCATCCTGCCTTTTGAGACTAGCCCAGGTCCGGTTCCTCCAATAAGCTTCTTCCTGAAAAGCCCCCAGAGGAACGCAAACAGGAACCACAGGAGGGGGCATGGTGTGAGGCCAGGCTGCCGAGGGTGGACGGGCCGCCAGGCAGGGCCTCGTAGGCATGCACGAGTCTTCTCTGCTTCTCTTCAAGACCCCTCTTCCTTTGGGGTTTAGAGAACACCCTAGCAAACAGTCCTTTTGCAGTTACCACAAGCAGGGGGGCGCGCAGGTTCTCCAAACAAGTATAAAATGACTGTTGCCTACAAAGGGCTTGCCCTGTAACTGGAATGGCCGGGCGTGGCATTTCCTCTGCCTTTGGCTTGGAGAATTAATCAGACAGACACAGGGCAGAAGAAGATAGACCTGGAAACTACTGCAGCCTTCCAGACAAAAGACGGTGGTGGGAAAAGGGACAAAAAAAATGCTTGGATCCGAGACCTGCCATTGTTTTCTCTTCATCCAAGAATTCATGATGTACTATTTTTTCATGGTAACACAGTTTTGCATTTGTATTTATCCACGTCTTCGAGCACTGAAACACCACGCCCGGCCATTCCAGTTACAGGGCAAGCCCTTTGTAGGCAACAGTCATTTTATACTTGTTTGGACAACCTGCACGCCCCCCTGCTTGTGGTAACTGCAAAAGGACTGTGTGCTAGGGTGTTCTCTAAACCCCATGGGCTAGCGAGGAGGACAACAGCCTGACTGGCTGAAAACATGGGGGGCGGGGGCTGGAAGTCTCCTTTTCTCCATGTTGCCAGAGGCACTGTGCAAAACCAGGAAGGGAAAGGAAAATTCTCAATTGCCCCAACGAGACGGGGGTGGGGGGGATGACTTCTTTCCTAGATGGGCAAGTCTTGGCTGGCGGAAGGGGGTACACCAGCGTGACCACAGTGACCCCCCCCCCCAGGTATCTGTGACAGAAGGTGAGAGGTAACGGCCACCCTACATGTGCTTTCCAAGCAGGGGCTGATGTCACCACGTACTGAGACGATACAAGTAACCAAGCCCATTCCCCCCTCTCTCTCTCTTCTCAGCCTTAAAGCTTTTACTTTAGTTTTTGTTTTTAGGGGAAGGCGGCAGAAATCCCGACTCAGACTGACTTATATCAGAAGGAAACTCCTCTGTCAAATAACAGGTGGTCCCCAATCTGGGTGCCCCCCGCGAAGGTCCAGGAGCTCAACCATGTCATGGAGGATGAGACTCGTTCCTACCCTCTTCTGTCTAGTACCAGCTTCAAACCAAAACTGCTTTGTAGGCATGGAAGGAAGAGCAGGAGTCTGAAATAGGGCAGCCTCGGCAGAACCCTGCTTGCGGGCCAGGGAACCCTCTAGAGGGGCTTCCTTCTCCGTCCCAATCAGAAGCCACCAACCTAAGTTGTAGCCACTTCGGGCCAACTGGGCCCGAACATGTCACGTGACCCATTACACCTTCCACAAAAGATGCCGTGCTCTGACCAGCTCAGAGGCAGGGAGGTTTACCCTGGGAGCTGAGGATAGGGAGGCTTCCTAAACAAGACTGGGCGTGCATTCACAAGCAGGAAAAGGGAGAGAGGTGTCAGAAAGGCAACTGAGGGTGCCTTCCCAGGATCAGCTGCCTTCTAGAAAAACCAGATGACTTTGGAACTCACTCACGCTCCACTTCATCCATCTGTCCCTTGGTCCACTCACTTAATAAATATTTATTGGGTGCATACTTGGCCCTGGGCTCTAGGCAAGCTTACTGAGGCACCTCGAGCATTTTTCAAATACCTCTGCACATATTTTTCATTCACTCGCCACATATGAAGGCCAGTAGCAAGGTAAAGAGACAGACTTATTCACATGGCATGATTTTAAAGGCCCATGCTCCTAATGCTCAGTTCTCCCATTCAGATCTCCATGAATCTGGATTCCAAGGGGACCAGGTCACAGTATCATTTTGGGCCACTGTCGGCAAGGATTTACGATGGTTGTTTGCATGACCCAGCCATAGGCTGTGGCTGGAGAAATATTCTGGTCAGCCTGCTTTGACGTACGTATTGATGACAAAGAAAGTTACACCACACGACAGGAAAAAGCAGCATGGAAACATTACCCCATTTATCAGTGAAATGCCTACAGAAATAACAGCCTTCTTGGTATAATCAAGAGATGATTAACAATAATTAATGGATACTTTCTGAAAAGGATATAACAATAGGAAGGATCTGGAAGCCAGCTGTCTTAACATTTCTGGAGAAGGTGCAATTTTATTGGCTTTGTGAATTGTATCTAATTTGAATTCATTTAAATGAATCCCGCCTCTGAGCAAAAGGCCAGGAAATGCAGACCTCACCCAGAGATAAGGCAGGTTTTCTGCTCTTACATCCTTGCAGCACAGAGCCCAAGTCTTAGGAGACAAGATGTGAGCCTTCTAAGCTGAACTGGTCATTTCCTATGTGTGAATCTGAGAAATTTTAGTCTTACCTGGTGATCTGACAGAATTGGATCCCTTATCTTCAGACCAATCACTCAATTTCCAGAATGAAACTGGGGGTGGAAGGAAAAAAAATCCACTGAGTCTTGGTTTCCTTATCTGCATCAGATAACCAGAGATCCTACTATCTGTATCATGTAGGTGGAAATGAAGATTAACAAAATTCTCTCTATATAAAATACCAGCGAGGTTAAAGAGTAGGGCAGGAGTAGACAACGCGCCCAAGGAAACCTGGGGGCTGGTGCTCCACTAAGACTCTGGGAAATCAAAACCATGCGGCAACTGGTGCTCACAGAACCCGCCTGCTCCTCCCCGGGTTGTGTGAGGCCGGCAGGAGGCCCGCCGCCCTTCCTTCTTCCCGGGTCCCCGATTCCTCTGGACCAGGCTGCCCAGTAAGGCTGACTCCTATCTTTGTTTTAATCTCCTGTACTTTCATTTTCTTGCCAATCTTCTCTCTCCCCTGCCCCACCACCTCCAAAGCCATCCTTTGCAAGCCCATCACTCACACAGGGCCAGCCTGCTTCAATGCCAAGGGACACCCCTCCATCGGGAAGGGCTGCCTGCTCGGCACTGACAGCAGTGGCCTGGCCTCCCCTCGGTGGGCCCGGTGTGCACAGGCCTGGGAGTGAGCCCACCGCCCACTGGTGTCTTACAGGAAAGCTTATAAACCTGCCTCTCAAGGAAAACTCTTTTGGCTTCTGAGTCCTCGTCTAACAAGCTCTGCCCCTCCTCTCCGGCCAGTCCTGCTGGCTGCTGCCTGTGGCCCCCTGAGACCAGCCAGCCCCAAGATATCATTTGCTCCAGGGGAATGGCCAAGGACAGGCAGGAACTGACAGCATCTATTCACTAAATGGGCCTAGCACAGCTCCTGGTAAACGGTGTGCTCTAGACCTCCTCAAGCCACATCATTGCAACTGTGAGTTCTAATATAACAATAGCACTTAAGTACTTACATAGTTCTAACCAGCACTGTACTAAGTTTTTAACAAACATCAATGCATTTAATCTTCACAGCAATAGCATGCGGCAGACCCCATTATTATTATCCCTGGTTTGCACATGGAGGATGAAGGCACAGAGAGGCTGTGCCCCTCGGCCAGATAGCCGAGCCTGCAGGTGATGGAGACCTATGGAGACCCAGGCTTGCCGGTAACGGAAGCCCGCCTGCCTCTCACAGTGCTGTGGTCACAGCACATTCTCTGGACCTGGCCAGCTTGACCTGAAGGTTGACCACGCACTTTCCAGCTATCTGAGCTGGAGTCACTTACTTAACCCATTTGAACCTCAGTTTTCTCAGCTGGTCAAAGAAGATAGCAATTTTAAACTCAAAATTTTCTGTGAGGACTGAGTAACACATCTTTCTAGAACAATGCCTGGCATATATTTAACCTTTCCTGGATACAGCTGTTAATATCAGCACTGTTTTGCAGATGAGAAAACAGAGGACCAGAGAGGTTAGGTTTTCTGCCCAAGGTCATGCAGCTCATCAGTGGGTGACATAAGGCGGAAACCTAGGTTGGCCTGCCTTTTATCCATGTACCCTGTTATCCAGCAAAACTTGCCATCACGTTTTCATTTAGATGCAGAGTGTGGAAGGACAGTCAAGGGTTCTGACTCTGTGGGCATCGTTCCTGTGTAGAGCCAGCTCCCAAGAACAATGGACACTAGTATGCATATTCCCAAATCTGCAGATTACCAATAGAATTAAGTCTAAATGTTACATGATATCTGGTCTTCCCTAAATACACATAAAACTAAAATCTTTGTAGATGGCTTTCCAAAGCATTTCCCAGACTCTTTATTCTCCCTGGCCTTCAAAGCCCTGCATTAATCCCTGTCCCTCAAGGGCACCTTGGCATGGGCTATGGTTCAGCACATGTGGTCTCCAGCCCACCTTAGCCAGACAGGATCCCTCAGGCATTCTCCACAACATATGGACCTTCAAAGGATTGAAACTCAAGTCTGAAAAACTAAGGCTCTGAGGGGCGTGTGAAGTTCATAAACGGGGTGGCTCTACATATGTCCACGCCACTTCCTGAGGGAGCTAAGCTGAGCCCAAATGAAAGGAAGCGCAGTTTTGCATTTGGGGAAGTAGATTCACCGACCACCCCTATAAGAGAGACAGATTAACCTCTCCGTTGCTTCAATAATATATTTTCTAAATAATAAGTTCATAGTAACATAGTAAGCCTCTAAGATGTGCTAAAAAATCAGTCCAGTGTCTTTGTATGTCTTGAATGTTTTTGGTTAATGTCAAAGAACAGCCATATTTTCTAGCAAGTTCATCAGACATGATTATGGTGAAAGTTTTCTGGTGCAGAGAATTGTTTCCCCACTGAGTAAAATTTCAGTGATGTTCTGTTCACACCTAACTAATTGAAAAATACCATCTGCTCATGAATTAAAATGAGAAATGCTTGTGTTAGTAAATCAGGGTAATTGATTTTGATAAGACTCAATGGAATAGTCTGAGGGCTGGGGAAAGATGTATATAAATTATGCATTAAGAAATGACAGCCTATTATAATAAGGAAGACAGCTTCAGCAAGCATTTTATTAGTATTTCCTATAATTCTCTGGTATCAGAGGAAAATGTAACTGCATATGAATTGTATAGCCCGGACTTAAATTATACTTGCTACCGAATGCCCAGATTAAAACAAAACAAAAACGAATTAACGGTTTTCCCAGAGATGGAGGCTACCCTATTTTTATTAGTTGACATGTGTTTTAGCAAAGTATCTTAAACTACCAGCACTATTAAGATGTTCTGTCATGTCCCTGAGAAAGCCTTCAAAGGGTCCAACCACCCGAACATGAGGCTGTAATATTTTACAATTCATGGATCCTAAGTACAATTTTTTTCCATAAAAACAACCCAGAAAGTACAGCCTTTTTAAAAGTTAAATAAGTATTTTTATATTACTTTTTATATTTTGTAATTATTTTTATATTTTTTTATATAAAAATATAAAGGCTTCCGTGGGATATTGTATCTTCAAGCATCCCATGGGAGATCTTCCTGTGACATGAATAATCAGTTCCTGATGTATCTGTGGTTTTTTTAAAACTCGTTTTCTTGTAGGCAAAATACGTGTAATTTAAAAAAACAGACGTCTTTCTTAAAACGTGTAGACTTCAGGCATTTTGGACCCACTGCATTATGAAATACTATTTTTTGTACATCTTTGATAATCTGATGTACTTAAGGATTGCCCTCATTTTCTCAACTTTCTCCTCAATGCCAGCGACTGTTCTGTGGAAGCTCAATGTTTGTGGGGGACGGTAAGGGTTCTGAAAGCTTGTTCCTGCAGCCTAGGCGCCTGTCTGTCTGTCCGCTGGGGCCTACGGACGTCAGGGACATAACTGGACACAGGAGGGCTGCCCGTACCTACAGGCTGATGGCAGCTGCCTGGGGGAATCTGGTTCTACTCTTAACTTTCTGCCCCATCAGAGCTCCAAATTCATCCAATTTTCTATCCGTGCCAAACCAGCTCAGAAGAATGTTAAACATACCCACAGGGTTTTGTTCTTTCTGATGATGCTTAGAAACCCAAGCCCCTCTCCTGAGAAACATGGGTCCCTGAAGGGAGAGGAGCCCCCGTCCAGACCCCTGAGGCCGTGGCAGTGTGTGCCGCCCACCCCAAGGGAGGCCTCAGAACCGTGCACACGTTCGCCCTGCCTGGCCTCCGGGCTAGGAAACCTCTACCTCTCCCCAGGCGTCGCCGCAGACCTGCTGTCCACCTCCCCGGTGACGGGTCGGCAAACAGACCAAGCCTTTCATTTGAAAACGTAAGATGACTGCTCCTTCCTCAAGCTAAGGAGAAAACTCCGGATGCTAAATACATGCAGAGGGAAGAAATGGTAGCAACAGAAATAGTAGATTATCTGGCATCGTATTAGGTTCTGTTGGGTGTGTACAGTTTCAGTTGGGAGCACCTTTTCCCCGAGACTTTTCTCCCCTGAGTTGTATCTGAAGTAGAGAATAGACCCAGGTGACCGACGGTCCCTTTCAGCTCCTGAGCCTGAACCTGGAGTTTGAAGCTTAGATCATTTTGTTCTCAAGTGGAATCGCTTATTTCTCTATTCAGAAATGTATGCTATGGCAGAAGAGTCAACGGTCCTAGGGTCTATTACCTCCTTTCCCCTTTTAAGAAATACCCTGCATTTCCTTCCAAGGCAGAAGTAATACCCCTTCCGTTCCTCTCCAGATCTGCACAAGGCAGAGCTCCAACACATTCTGACCCGACTTGAAATGCTTTCATCACTTGATCGTTAACAAGCCTGAGATACCCAGAGAGGGCTAAGCATTCGCTCTTTAAAACAGAACAATATTTTTAAATGATGTAGATCTATATCCTGACCCAGATCTCAAAGAATATAATCTTGAGTAAGACAAAGTGTGGAATACTTGCAAAATGAAACCACTTACGTTGCTTAAAAGAGAGAGCAGCCCCCGAATTACTGGTTCCCTAAGACACACAGTCCTGAAGGCAAATGTTGTATAGGAAAACAACAGAGAGGCTGTGCAAGACGCCGACAGCCGCGTGATCTCTAGGGAGAGTGTAAAATGCAGGCGAAGGACCTGAGCGGCATCTGACAATGTTTGTATTTTCAACAACAAAACTTTATTAAGTCAGTACTTGTGTTCTTAAAAATAAGCAAAACAGGGGAAGGTCAAATTTCAAGTCACTGAGGGAATTCAGACAGAGAAAATACAGAGACAGATCAAAGTCGCACAGCTTATGAACGTGAGGTGGGAAGGCACAAAATGCCTCAACACAAGATCAACAACTAATGCTGATGGCACACTTTGCAAATGCTGTGTGTTATTCAAAGGTCTTCTGGAAGGTGATATTAATTAGCAGAAGTTACCCTAAAATGCAGCAAAGTCAGAAGCAGGGACATTCGGAAAAGTTACCCTTTTAAGAAACAGATCTTGAAAGAATATGTTTTTATCATGAAAATCAAGAAATACATATTTACACTGAAAATTCATTACTTTTATAAATTTCCCTTTTGGGTTGAATAGAATGGTGAAAGAGATATTTACATTATGAAAGGATAGTTCGGTTTAAATCTTTTTAATCTTTTAATACTAATGGTTTTTCTGGGGAATTGAGAATATTTAAGGATTCTGACAAAAGTCTCCTCACACAAAAGTTTAACAAAATATTTACAAGGTAAAAATGTCATCTTCGTTGAAAATGAACTTTTTCCACCAAGCCTATTAATATCTCTTTTTCTCTGTTGTGTTTAATAACATCATATTACTTTTTTTGCAAAACATTTCAGGGTCACTGCAGAAAATCAAAATTGCAGAAAGGAAAAGGGGGAAAAATATTCATAGTTTAACCAGCAATATCCATCTTGGATTATATCTTTGCTGACCCCCATATGCATATACGTATCCACGTTACAATGATAGCATTTTGCAAGAACAGTTTTAACTTAATGTACTGAGACATTTTTCAGGCTAATAAATCATTTGATATTTTAAAACCAGGGGCCAAGAATGCCTCCTGTCCATCAAAGTACCCTAGTCAAGAATTGGCTCAATAAAAACCATCGGTTGTTTTGAGCAATCACACCATCCATCACTTTTGAATGTGCCTTTATAAACCATTCTCAAATAAATCATCTCATTTGATCCTCCCAAAACCTGGGGCCAGGGGGACGGGCTGGCACTGCTCACATGCGCTCGATGAGTGAGACAGCAGAGCCTGAGCGTGTGTGCGGCCTCCCCGTGCTGGCACGCAGCTGGCGAGGCAGGACCTGCCCCCAGGGCTCCTGGTTATGTCCCCTGCCCCACCGGCTGGCCTCCAGTCCCCCACCGCCTCCTTCTGTGAACTAGATGGGAGCTCTTCAAAAACAGTCCAGCACTAGCACCCGTGGCCCCTCTCATCTCATGCATTTTTTGTTGTTTCTCAGAATGCTTTTCCCACCTCTCAGTATTTCCTGCTTTTAAGGCTTTTGTGCATCTTGCTGTGTCTGGGAGGCCAGCCTCCCCACGCTGGCTCCTAGCTGTAGGCAGGCACCATGCACAGCACCCAGAGGGCAGTGGGCACTAACAATGGCTTGCAGGCGAACCTGACACTGGCCTCTCGGGCTTGAGCAAGCCCAGCGTGGGTGTCTGGCTGGGGAAGTCTGCCGGGCCGACACAGGGGCCTCCTCCACATCCGGGCGTGCAGGCCTTGGGCTGTACTAAACCCCAGCTCCGAGCTCTGGGGCAAATCAACAAAATGAGAAGATGACATAAAAAGCTGATAAAACAACTATTATTTAAACTAAAACCAAAAACAGCAACTGATGTTTTTTTTCTAAGTTCTGTTCAGGGAACGAGGAAAATCAATCGTTTTATATTAGCTGAATAACCAGATGATGGATTTTTGTCACTTCCCAACCCTCTATTTCTATGTGTATTATAGAAAATACGGGGGTACATTTTTGCAGTGTGTTTTATATTTCATCACCTTCCGCTCTCTCCTGAAAGGGGCCGAGAGGAAGGCCCCCTGGTGGCCAGTTACCAATTACTTCTCTCCTTGACCTGCGCGTCCAAAATCCTTAACTGCGAACAGCCCTGCACCGGGCGGCCTTCCTATTTAAGCACAATTAGTCAGAAGCACTTTAAAAACCAGCTTTACTCAAATGGCTAGAAGTTCCACATTTGAAATATTTTTTCTTTTAAAAATCTTGTGTCCCTTCTTTGTTACAAACTTAAGAACTTCTATATAAAGCGGATCCAGAACAAAACCGTATTTCTCTCTCATGACCACTAGTCTACTTAGAAGCTTTTGCTTTTTCCTAACCATTTCCCCCCATCCTGAAACATCCAACCAAAGAAACTGTCTTTATATTTTATACACATACACTCTTCACACTGGACCGTCTTTATTATTCTTTTTTCTCAGCATTGAGTTTGTCTTGTAAAATAGTAGCATAGTTTTTTGGTTGGTGTGTGATTTATTTTTGCAGTTGAAGTTTATTTACAGAATAACCAACTTCATTTTCAAAGTATTAGAACAGTATGTGAGCAGTGTTGGGGTGAATGTGGTATCCCCAGAAATCAGAGCACTGAAAGAAGTTACGTTTCAAATCTTAAAAACAAAGCAATGGTGACTCAATTCACATGGATGTATTTTTTAAATGGGGCTGTCTCATTTTGAACAATGGTATCAAACAGTACACGTTTAAACATCTTTCATTAATATGCATTCTTCTAAAACCACTCTTCGAAATAAAAGTAGTATCTTGGAGCCCTTCCTATGATGATAGAATGTTGCTTTTCCTGCCTTAAATGGAAACATTTTAATCATCCTTTTAAAGGAAGTAGTAAAAACAAAACACACAAACCTGCTCGGACTCTACCTCTGTGTAAGTAACTCTTCTTTCAAGACACACATTTCATCTGCATACTCGTCCAAGTCCAAGGCATTTCAGTAAATGTAAACACAAATGAAAGGCTGTGATGACAAACGAGTGACTGGCGAATTTTATTCTGTGACTGCAGTACTCTCCCTTCAGTTGATACAGCTCCTTTCCACTAATCTCCATGATCTCACCTCAATGTACTCCTTTTAATAGATGTGACTTTGATCATTTTTCAAAAATGAAAACACTCGTAAGCCGTGTATGCTCCTATCTTTCTGAACTCTTTTGCACAGTGGAACTATGCAAAAGGAGACACATCTTTCTCTCCAAAATACAGCTTGTGTGTTATTGCTAAATTTTTATGCATAATTTCTAGGAACTTCTTCCTATGCTATATCATCGGCGGACTAGTGAGCTAGGGAGGTAATTCCGGCCATGGAAACCACCGTCAGCAAGATCACTCCTGTACACAAACAGACACTTCCCATTCAGGTATTCTGTTGCTTTCCAAGTTAGCGCTGATGTTATATACTTAAATGGGAACAAGTTAGAGATCATTTGTGGGTCAATTAAAGCAAGAGCCCGAAATATCTCTTTAAATGTTCCTTGAACTCCGTTAGGCAGTGTCCCTCACCTCCCTTTGTGCTTTTGCAGGAGACAACATACTACTATGAAATATTACTGCTTTACTTTGACAACTTTATTTTGGGCTTTCGCCGTGGAGGAAGTGGAAAATTTTAAGCATGTTAACCAAATGGATTAAAGAGATGGCCTCTGTGCTTCGTTCGTGTGGAATGAATGGTCAGCTCTTACATGCTTCCAGTCAGCTTACCCGCCCCAAGCAGGCGGCAGCCACTGCGTGGTTCTGCACGTACAGAGACCGGGCCCGGACGACTGCTCTGTTAGAATATGTAGTCACCCGGAGTTAGAAGTGGAAAATGGGAGCCTCCGATCACAAGCTCATAAAGCGCAATTTCAGTGTCAGGGTGGCGGACTGCATAAACATAGACAGGATTTATTATGAAGCTCTGCAGTGACGCTGGCACCAGCCCGATTCTGCTGGGCAGCCCTCTAGTGCCAAAACCCAGGAATGAGCAGGAAGGTTACGCCGCTGTGCTCCCGGTGACAGTCACAAGCGCAGCTTGACGATTGGCTGGCATGGCCACAAAAGACACATGCTGGCATGTTTCGCAACATAAATGATAGATGTGCGGCGGGGAGCTTATAATTATTTAATCAAAGCCAGACTGAAGGACCTGGAGGGACACTGCTCCCTGGAGTGGAAAAGGGGCAGAACTCGAAGGTTGGCACACTCCAGGGGCACCACAGGAGGCACTCCCTGGCCAGCCAGGGCCCATCCCAGGCCTGGCGAGGGATCCCTTCCCGTGGCCTGGACCAGAGGAAGTGAGTTACCAGCCACCCTCCTGGTGTGCTGATGGAAGTGGAATCCATTTTATTTCCTTTCATGGAGTGAAACTTACGTCCTGCTCTGGAACAGGAAACCACTCATTTAATCCAACACTTTATAACACACACACACACACACACACACACACTCTCTTAAAAGGACTTGTGCCAGCTGCTTGCTTTAGGTATACATAGTGCAAAATCCTGGAAAAATAAAAAGCTCCACCCCATTCAACCCCACTTCCCATGTCTGGACAACAAGGTGATGGGCACGCCGTGGCCCTGAAGCACCATGGCACTGGGGGTTTGCAGTCCAGGGACTGGGTTGCACCTAGACTTCACTCTTTAATTCAGCTCTTAATTCTGTCACAGAAGGGAAAACAAAGGGGCTGCTGAGACGGGGCTTCCACAAGCAATGACAGTGTGCTTTGGTGGAAAGAGAACAAATTATTATCAAATCAGCATGACATGTCATGCCTACCCCTAAGAGATCTGGGGATTAAGTATGGTGTTCTCTTGGGTTTAGTTGCTACATGTAAACCATAAGTTCCATTCTAAAGCCCCACGAAATGGACTGATGATCTCATGAAGACACAGTTGTGGTTGATTTTTTTTTTTTAATTAAAGCAAACTAGCATTAAGTAAAATGAATTCAATGTGATCTTGACATAACCTATGAAAGGGTTCATTCCTAAAGCTCTCCCCAATAGAAAGAAACCTTCCATTCCGGGTATCCGATTCTTCATTCTGCCTCTCTCCCCCATTCTTCAATCTTTCTGTACAGAAATGCTTTAGCGGGTAGATGCTACCAGCAGAATATACAGTCATTTGTCCTGCTGGAATCCTTTGTGCAATGTTCAAACCATATATCTTTTTAAATTATCCAAATAGATATTTTCCCTCTAAATACAACGTTTTCTTCCTTATGAAGTAGCTGCAAAAATTACATAAATAGCATATGAGTATATTTTCATTATAAATCAAATGGCCCCAACCCCAGATTCTATTTCCTAGCCCCAGAGGTAACCAGAGGTGATCCACTGGGTGTGGAAGTTTCCCTCCCCCATATGCTCTTTGTGAGGAGCAAATTTCAGAAACAAAGTATGGAAAATATTTAACCTTCTCCCACAATTATTAGGTCTTGATGTTTAAGAGGGAAAAAAATGCCCAAACACGTAAAAGCGGAAAATCCCCAAACATTTTGGTAAGTTACACGTTGTAGGTCTCTTCGTACTGAGAAGTCCTCCAAAAGTTTGACAGACTTTCAAACACATGTAAAGACATCTTGACTTTTAGAAAATAAACCAAAAATGAGGTCAACTTCTTTAAAAAAAAAAAATACATCTTTTATTAGTTTCCAGAGGTGGAGGGAATGAGTTAGAAGGGAAAAAATTAAACTGCACTTCAACCACTCACATCTTAAGTTCAACCAGTTTTGACTGTTTTCTTCTACAGTGCAGAGGCATTATTCTTACAAAGTTGGAAGGTTTGGGCATTTTTTAAACTAGTCTCTTCCCATGATACATGTACATTTAAAAGACTGTGTTTGTTTTTAATTGGCATTTTAACAGGATAATAATCTTTTTATTTTGTCTTTATATACCTTCGGTAACGCTACAATAGTTTATACGGAATCTGTAATTAAACAAAGATGTCAACTTATTTTAAAGGTTGCAGTCAGTACTCCCGATTTTGTTTTATAGATGAGGTAAGAGGGATTCAGGCCAGCAGAAGGGGTTAGAACGATGGTGATGAAGTCTACTTATGTATAAAAGGATAAGGAAAGATGACAGTGAAATTCTCCAAAGAATCTTGCGCCTCTCCTTCCTGCCCTCTGAAAAGGCATGGGAATCTCCACGGTCATGTTGCACGCATGTTCCCTGACTCCTGCCTTATCGTTTACAGTTGCGAGCCTGTGCTGAATTTCTTCAAGGGCATTCATTAGCGAGGGTGGCATTTTTCTATTGCCTGTCTGAGTAGGCTCAGAAAGAGGACATTTCAAATATGCCTTCAGGCTATGCTCTGTCCTCCCATGATGCTATATATTCAGAGAACAAAAAGACAAAACCAACCGGGAAACCACCAAGCCATTGACCTGGTACCACGTGGTCACCAGACCCAGCCAAAGGATTGAACACACCCATTTTTATTTGCTTTTTAACTGAGATCCTGGCGCAGAGAGGAAGAGAGGGGGGAAAGAACTCTACTTCAGAGGTGCAGGGGGTGGGGGACAAAGTGAAATACCTAGTCCCCGACTAGGACAGACATACGACCTGGTGCAGAAGAGCAGACAAACTGCCTAAGATTAAAGGATAATGCTGCCTGAGGATGAGAAAACATGTATTCCTATTGCAAAGTTCCAAAGGAACTTGATGTGAAGACATATTTCTAGGTTGTTGGTTTTTTCTGTGTTGTGCTCTTTCCCTTCCTTTTGCAGGGAGAAGAATTGAGGGACAGTTCAGGAATCTTCAGCTCAGCCAATATTTTCCCCCCAAAGTTAGAGTGACTTCAATCAAATCATTCACCCAAGAGTTAATCAGGCAGTTCCAGCGTTCCAACCATGTACTAGCGATGGAGTGACAAGAGTCAGTCGGACAGTGCTGTCCCCAGGAGCGCAGAGCACTACAGCGGGGGTTGGAAATCAGGGGGAAGGACAGAGATGGAGATTGCTGGCTCACCAGGTTTGTGAGGCAGGAGGCAAGACAGGAGGTGACTTGGAGATGGCAAAAGTGCAGTGACTCGTAGAGAGGAGCTGGAGTTAGCAAGGGGACGGGGAGCGGAGGAACCGAGCGTGGAGAGGAAGTCTGATATCCACCTCCGTGGGAGGCAGAACTGCAGGGCTGTTTTGTGCCATACTTCTTTGTCCTCTTCTGCAAATCCCAAGTGCGAACCTCACCCGCACATGCATTCGCGAAGTGGATTCAGGTTCTCTGTGGACGGGGATTTCTCTGGGGCAAATCACCGCCAGAACTCCAGCACATACGAGCTTCTCTGGCTCTGAGTGGATCAATACATGTGAATTATCAGCATTTAGCCACAGAGCGAAGTCAGAATGGGATTCACTGTGGTTTAGTTTGCCAAAGCAATGGGAAATGATTTCCTAGACTCTTCTATTCCTCGTATCACAGGAAACGTACCAGGAATACTTGCAGGGGGAAATCTCTTTTTGCCCTTGATCGTGTCACATTACATGAAAGAGTCCAGCTTCATGGGGACGTTCAGAAGCCACAAGCCACGGAGCGCGCAGTCCTCCCAGAGGCCCTGGTGTGCAAGGGTGAGTCATTGGGGAGGCGTCCGTGGCTCCTTCATGGCACCGTGTTCCCCCACGCACGCAGATGGGATTCTCAGAAAAGATAAGGAATGCTTTTGTAAAGTTCTTCTAAATGTGGCTCCCTTCTTTATCAGAAACCTGTTAATTCCATATCCAGGGTGAAAACTCCTCTGCTGCCTACTGTCCAGTGTTTGAAAAGTTACAGTGACATTTATGCGTTCAATCTCGTAAAGTTGCAAACGAGCCCACACCATCTCTTTTTGGCCTCATTAGTGCAGAAAATTGAGCACTACAACTATCCTAAGACAGGCACATGGATACGGAGCGGCGGTTTGGTATGCGGGAGAGAACTAGCAACAATGCCCTAATTGGTGGTGCCATATTAGCGGTGACGAGAGCCGGCATACATCAAGCGTCAGCTAGTACCAAGCCCTCCTCTGGTGTTACTGTGTCGTTAGTTCCTCGGGAAAGCCCCCGAAGGGGTACTATTACAGTCCCTCCTTAAAAATGAGGTAGTGGCCTCAGAGGCAACGTCAGCTAGCCAAGGCCACACAGCTGGACAGCTGGCAGAGCTGTGACCCACGCCTTTGGGTGTATTATCCCGGCTTTCTGCAGTCACCGCGATACCGCCCTGCCTTCGTATCTCATGTGGAGTCACCAGTCAACACTTTGAAAGTGAATACTAACACAGGGTGGCCACAGAGCGTCTCTCATGCTAGCAGTTGCCCAGAGGTACCCTCTACACCGGAGAAGTGTTCCCCTCATCATCTCAGAGACTTGGCCTCATGATGGGTGGACACCTCGCAACAGCCGCCAGGGGCCACATCTGTGACTCGGATATTCCTCTTGGATGATGTCATGGACAGTAACTGATAACTGAAATCTGTGCAGGCAGAGAATGGACAAGATGTACAGATAATTTCTATGGGCTTTGTGCCCCCACTGATTCACTGTGAGCATTTTCTGAGTCAGATTTGTGGAAATGACCCAGTCAGGGCCCTTCCCCTAAGACCGCAGAATCTACCGGGGAAGCCAGACAGGCATATGAGCGGAATGGAAGACCAAATAGCAGCGCCCAAGAGTGACTAAATTCTACACGGGCAGCATGGGGAAGCACCTTCTGGAGAGGAGGGAAGCTGAAGGTGGCTTTGAAGTTTGAGTAACGGTCCAAAAGGCGTAAGGGCAGCAATCCCAGCAGCGGGAGCCGAGGGGACGGTCACTGTACATGTGATGCTCTCTGGATTTGCTGAAGCAGAAGAAGAAAACATGGGAAGAGGTGGGAGGGAGCTGGAAACGTAGCCAGGGCCACAAAGATGTGGATTTTGTTCGATAGGCAATGGGGAGCCCCAGAAAGCTGTGGAGCAGAGGTGTGTCTTATTCAGAGCTGTATTTTTAAATGGTTCTTGCGCAGCTAGCTGGTCAGAAGCTGGGATGGGAGGACTAACACTGGAGGCAAAGACACCCAACTGAAAGGCTACTTCAGAAGCCTGGGCAAGAGTTAACGAGGTCAAGATCAGAGTCAGGAGCCCGGAAGGAGATGTGCAGCAGCCCCCCTGCGGAAGGTGAAGCTGAAGGAAGCCGGCGTTGCCCATTCCAGGCCTCCTCCGAGTCTCAGCCGCACACTGTGTTTAGGTGGGAGGTAGGAGGGGCAGGGGCCTGGCTCTGGGGAAACAGGTCCACGTGCTTCTGCTCTGGGAACCCTGTGCCGACCTCCAGCCTTTGTCTGGGGCCTTGACACTGACGCGACCCCAACTGACATTCTCCTTTTCAGTCAGGCTTGTACTTTTCCACTTAAGTGAGGCTCAAGTCCAGTCCCACGGGGATTCTAGGGAGCCCGGAAGGGTGAGGTCATCTCCTGTCTCGGGCCCGTGAGAGCTCTGTTTTCAATCCTGGAATCTGGGACTCAGGCAGGACCGTGACCATCCCGTCTGTCTCCCCTTGAGCAAGAGGGAAAGGTCTGAAACAGACCATCAGAAAGGCCAGGGAGCCTGGGACGGCGGTGGCGACACAGATGCTGACCTGTGGGGGCCGAGACGTCATCCTCGGTGTGTCCAGGGGCTGTCCTGAGCAAAGAGCCCCACATTTACTGGTGTGTATTTGGGGAACGACACAAACTGTCTACAACCAATGAAATACTAAGTTACTATAGAAATAATAGCTTGTCATGAAAGCAATCCCCTGGCTTAATACTTCCTATTAAACTAGGCTAATGCTGTATTAGGCTAATACGATACTGGGCTAATCCGGAGAGTGAATGGACTTAGATATGCATACTAGCACTTAGTTGGATTAAAACAACCCACAGTCAAATGCTCCACCAGCCATCAGCCTGATGCTCCCAACTTGTAATTCACAGCCAACGCCTCCTTCTGGGTGCTGTCCTCATCAATGTTTAACATCGGGGTCCCTGGGTGGCAGGTGTTCATGTTGTTGACTTAAATGATGACATTGTCCCTACATTCAGATTCAAGATAAAGCTAATTTCACAGCCCGCTCAGATTACTCTGAGGCTCCAGAGGGGAGCATTTTTATTCCTCGGGGATAGCTGGAGCAGGCCACCCGTGCATGTGGCTGGCCCCTTCATTGCCATCCAGGTGGCCTGCCTTAAGGAACAGCCCAGTGCCTGCAGAGCCCCAGGCCTTGCCGGGAGCCCCAGGCCCTGCTCACGGCCCCTTCCACAGACAGCAGACGCAGAGTGGCGACGGGCACAGAGTGGCCGGGCTTTCTCCCTTACCCCTCAGACGTGAATATCCAGCCAGGCTTGGCTTCCTACGCCCTCCGCCATCTGTCCAGGGAAGGGAGAATTTGGAACAGGAGGACATTATTCTGAAATCTGTCAGTCTCCATGTTAAGTGGGTTCCTGCATGTTCCTGCCTGTACTTAATTTTTAGTAAATTAATGTGTGGTTGGAAGAGCCCTCTGGGATGGGGAGATTGCTCAGGCAGCCATCACCCTCCCTCAGGGGGCTGGGGCATGGCCATGGCTGGACAAAGGGCTGTGGGGGCACCACCAGCTGTCCAGGGGATAAACGGTCTGCGGCCACTCAGGATGGTGCCCCTAGCTGTGCTCGTGTGCTGGGTTCACCTATGACGGTCCTGTCCAAAATGTGGTCTGACCAGGACTTGGTCAGCAACGGACCTTCTCCAGCCCCATCCCAGCCCCACTGGGCTAGTGTCCCAGCATCGGGCCCAGGAACCTGTATCTCAACAAGCTCCTGGTGGTTTGTATGTGCATGGAGGAGGCATCAATCTAGGATGTGGGGAGTGCCATACCCTCAAATTATGGTTAAAGCCACACTTGCCCATTGACGCCATACTGTCATTAGCATGATGACCTCTTTCACCTTCAGCCTTGCGTTCTGGAACCTGAAGCCAAGTTCGCATCCTTTCTCAGCCCCTGACAGTCCTTCACAAGGAACTGGGATATCCTGAAATTGCTTGTTCTGACTACAGGGCTGTGACAAGGTAAACAAAGACGTGCTCTGTGGTCAAAGGCTAACGACGCTCACAAAAGTGCTGGAAAAGACCAGTAATCTTCTACCTTCTTATAAGCAGTTTTCAAAAAGTTCCCAAAGCCTGCTATGTGAGAGCACCTCATTTTCTCTGCCTAAATACTTGGGGAGTGAAGGGTACAGCCAACATTATTATTCCTATGTAACACATAGGCGAAGAATAGTAGTAAGTATCTATAAATATTCCATATAAATGAGGCATCTGAGGCCCAGCCGTTATGTTCCGAGAATACCACCTTTCCTCTGCAAGTCCAGCTGTGCTGTATCAAGTTTCACAACATTTTGTGGAGCATGTTGCAAGGGCCCACGGTCACAGGGGAGGTCTTTTTGTGGAATCAGATTAGTCTGCCCTCTAGCATTCCATCCATGGGAATTCTCAGCCCCAAAGGAAGGGGGAGGCCCAGATCCCACCCAGGGTCCAGCGACAGAAGGGGTGCATTCCTCAGCTGATGGGGCTCTGTCCCTAGGCACCAGGACCATCATTCAGTGGGTAGGCCACCCTATACCCCACGGAGGGCTGACGGTATTTTGATTTTAATGACTCTTAACCTGAAGATGTCCTAGTTAAACTGAGGCTGGGCAGCCACTTAGCAGTTGGTTAATACTTAGACTATTTAGTCATTCGAAACAATGCAATTAAGGATGAATCATGGCTCCGTAAGCTAAACAGAATCAAATTAACACATGGGAGGCTTTCCCTTTGGTCTGGCAGACTAATCCGTAACCTCCCACCTTGAAGTTCCCTGAACCTTTCTGTGCACATTTCAGGCCATCCAGACCCTGAATTCCTTCCCGTTTTAGCACAAACCCTGGTGGGGGTCCATGGGTACCCAGCTGACTACCCCGAGGAAAGGGCATTTTGAAGAGACTTAGCATGAAGGATCTCTGGGCACTGACATCACAGGGTGGTTGGTATGAGTGAACATTTTGGGATCAGACAGCATCCTGGGTCCCAGCTCTGCCCCTTCCCAGCTAAGAGACTGTGGGCAAGCTGCTCAGTCAGGTTCCTATCTAAAATACAGACATAAGAATAGTAGTACCTTATACATAGGTGCATGTGATATATGTGTGTGTCTGCATATATATACTTACATCCAATTTGTTGCAGTAATTCAGCCTGAGATATCATTAAAATAATATAACTCATTACCAGTTTTCTGCATTACATCTTAAACTCCTATTTTCCTCTTAATACAGACCTATGATGCTTAGTATTTTTGAAACTCTGAATATCTTAATGGGATCATAGACCCTTGCAGTGTGAAAGAATTCCACCCAGTTTTTTTAGAAGTGGATCGTGGAGGCACAAGGCTGTACCGTGTGACACTAGGCATGAGTGGGGTCGTCCCTGACCAGGGGGTCAGCTTCTCTCTGAGACAGAAAGAAGCCAGCTTTCCTCACCTGAAAAGTGAGACATGTTCTCCACAAGAATACTTTTCGATGCAAGCATAATGTGGGTCACATAAGTAACTTCACATTTTTTTCCGAGTGGTCATGTGTTAAAAAGTAATAGTAAAAAAAAAAAACCGTGGGCGTACCGTGGGTGTGTCCAAAAAGAAATACAGAAAAAGAAAAGTAATAGTAAAACAAATAAATGAAATTAATTTGAATATATATTCCACGTAATCCAGTGTATCTAAAATATTACCACCTCAGCACAAAATCAGCATGAAAATGTACCAACGACACACATTTTTTTCTTTGGCACTACATCTTCGACCTCCAGGCAGTGTCTAATTCTCACAGCACATCTCAATGCAAATACCAAGTTTTCTTTTGCCCTAATTGATCTAAATGTAGATTTCATAATATGTATGGGTGGAAAAGTAGATTCCCACAGCCAAGTCATTCCAAATGCACCTAGAAGGTTTCTAATATCTGAATTGAGCATGGGTTTTTAAACTAAAATTAAATAAAATCTGTAATTCATCAGTTGCTTTAGCCATGAAGCCACATTTAAATGCTCACACCTGCCTCATAAGCAGCCCTACTGGTCGGTGTAGCTCTAGGCTCTACCTGCCTAGAGGGATGTCAGACTCATGGCTGAAAAAACTGGCACCAAACGTCTGTTACTTGGGTGAACTTGGCGACGGTGTTAACCTGCCTGAACTCCAGCTTACACACACATGGATGGGGGTGACAACACTTGCTTCATAAAGGTGTCAGAATGGTGCCACACCACGGTGGATTTAAAGCGTGGGCTCCGGGACAGGAATGGCAAGTGAAGAATAAAACACTGTCTAAAAAGCTTCTGAAAAGGTAGCCCCAAATTTTCAGTAATCTCCATTCGACAGACATAAGCCTTTCACGAAGAGCTCACCTCTGGTAGCAGCGACACTACAATTGCCTAGAAAACCCTCTAAGTCGTGACTTTGGACCCTTAGAAAAGTTCTACGGATGTTCTGCAGTTACACGTGATTGCCACTAGGGGATGTAGCGAGGCAGCACTCTTGACACAATGCTTTTGCACAGGCTGTTCCCTTTTCCTAGAATGCCCTTTCTAGCTCCCTCTTTTCTGTCTGGAAAATTCATACTCATTTTTCTAGAACCGAGTTCAAGTGTCCCCTTGGGACTCTTGCAAACAGAACGATTCAATGCTTCCATGCATTCTCTGTCATTTTATATTGAAAGTAACGACAGCTACGAGGTTAGGGGGTGGCAAAATTGCTCCTTCCCAGGTAAGTTCCCAGGTGGGCTGCTACAATATCAGGCAATTTACTCCAAAGAAAAATGCAGTTTCCAAGGGGTGGTGGTGGAATAACAGCAGTATTAATGACAATGATGTTTAGCACTTTAAATGGATTGTTTTAGCTAATTCTAAAAGCAAGTCTATGGGAGAGATACGATGATTTCCCTTCAGAAATGAGGAAACCTGGCTGAGTCAACCCGACTTTCAGAGCCCTGCTCTTAATTACCATGCAGCACAGACTCACCATTTTGGAGAACATAACCGACATTATGAGTACTTCCCCCAAATCCACTCTCCTCTTGCCCTCACTGAGAGGACCCCACATTTGTTTGAGGTATCAGTGTCCCCAGTCTTACTTCTCTAGACTCTCTTGCACCTAAGGGCAGCCACATGCATAAGGCTCCTGGGATGGACAAATCCGGCAGGGTTTTTGCTCCTTGTCTCTTCTTCCTTTTTCTAGCTTGAAATTTGCACTTGATGCCTGGAGGCACAGCAGCCATCTGTGCCTATGAAGTCAAGAGACAAACTCAAAGGACCACAGGACAGGAAGCCAGAAAGAGCCAAGATCTTTGAAAGCTTGACCAATTACACCCCACCCAACCTACCCTGCCCCAGGCTGCTGTGCCCACATTTCCCATTAGGTTATCGTTATTAAATCTGTACTTTATTCAGTAACTGTAGTCATTTTTCAGAAGCAAGCAGCTAAATGCAATCACAGGCAATGAAGAGAATTTAGAGCCAGCCAAGAAACCCAGCATTCCTTCCTCTTCACAAACTGCTACTTGTCAGACCCTCTTCTAATTTGACATTTGCTGCAGGACCTTATCTTTATCAATTCAACTGATTAGACAAGTCTCCTGTCCTCTTTCCACAAACTGGTTTTGTCTCCTCCATAACATTTCCCAAGAGGGACATTTTCTTGACTAGTGCAGTCATTCTTCCTACACTATCTGCAGGGTTTCCCAGAAACAGCACAGAGATTCCTTCAGTAACACTAAAACATTACACGATCACAGTGACAAGGACTCTTGCCTCCCCTTCAGGCCAAAAGTCAAGTGGGCAGGAGTCGAGTTGCCAAAACAATCAGACACGCAACTAAAAGTGAAGTCCTGGGACTGGAACTGGTGAACTATACTCTGCAGGCCAAGTTCCCCTGCATCTTGCTTTTGTAAATAAAGTTTTATTGAAATACCAACATGCCCATTTATTTATACATTGTCTTTGGATGTCTTCATGCTACAATAATGGAACTGAGCAGTTTCAACAGTTACAGCCTTAAATAGTTCCTATTTAGACCAGCACAGAAAACGTTTGCTGACTCTTCTCAGAGAGTAACTAGCTATGGACAGAGATCAATAGTACTAATCATAAGGAACAACAGCTCCAGCCCCCTTTTATCCTGCTAAGCACAGTACCAGTTAGATCCTCACCCTGACTCTGGAAGGTGAACTTGCTGCCCATGCTGTGTGCTAGGATCCTGAGGCCTGTAGGAGGTGAACTAAATTCCCTGAGGTCACATCTCATGATGGATGAAGCCAGAATTCCAACCCAATTCTATCTGGATCTAAAGACCACACTTCTAATCATCATTCACCATCGCACTGCCCTCCTCTTTCGCTGCTTAATTCAATCCCTGTGGCAAATACTGAAGGTCATGCAGACAGCCTTTTAAATTAAAAAATGACTACATGGAAGAAAAAAATTATCTACTCAGCTCAGAAAGGACCAGAACATAGAGATGAGGATATACACCCCAAAACAGGCAGCAGGAAAGGCATTATGGGGCCCAAAATGGATGGGATAGAAGTGCCTGTGAGAATGGAAGATGTTTCTTTGCTCAAACTGGGCTGCCGTCGTGTGTCAGTCTGTGCACACGGTCTACTCAGAGGGCGGTCCTCTCATCCCACCAACACCTGAAGTACCCCCATTAGCCTCAACAGAAAGAGGAGCTCTCACCAAAAGAGGTGCCAGCCTAGTGGGAGGCCTCTAAGGGTCTGAGTCATAGGAACTAGACCTCAATCAGCAACCCAGCTCTGTGCAAGTCACCAGAGTGAGACATTAACTCATGCTTGAAGAAAGGGGAAGTGGATGATAGATGCTGGGAAGGAGGCCTGTGAGCATATGTTTAGCCTGGACAAGTCATCCATGGAGAACACATGTGGGAAGAACTGGGTGGGTTTGAAGATCTCATGAATGTCTGAGGGAGCCCAAGGGTGGAGGTGGCCCCTGGAAAGCTAATATGGTCTTTGGTTCCATTCATTGAAGTATGATATCCAGGGCACAGGAGGGGGTAGTTCCATTTAACCTACCCCAGGCAGAGCACACCAGCATCCGAGAAGATGGAGGTGGAAGATGTGAGGGGCCTGGAGACCGACAGCTCCACCTCCATCCAAAAATCCTGAGTGCCTACCACAGGCACAGCACAACGGTCTTTATTGGACATGCAGATGGTCTGACTTTTGAGCAGCATAAAATCAACTTTTAATACAGACATTAAATCACTCATCACCCAAGTGTAGAATTAGGAAACATGGGCTGTGCCACGAGGAGAAAGGGCAAAGTGACGAGTGAGCACAACAGGAACCTTACGTTAGACTGGTTCTCTGCAAAGGCCTCTGGGAAAGGGATGTTTAAACTGAGACCTAACAGGTCGGTTTGAGAGACAGCCTCTCAACAGTCATGGAAGAACATTCCAGGTGGAGGGAACAGCAAGGATTAAGTGCAATACCATACATAAAGATTACTAAGCACTCAATAACCGGAAGCATCAGAACAGGCCTGAGGGTTGTGATCATGCAGTGATTCTGAGCATCAGTACCCACACCTGCATCGCCTCAGGGGGCTTATTGCCCCAGATTGTAAGGCCCGACCAAGAGTCTCTGATTCAGTAAGGCTGAAACAGGGCCTGAGAATCTGCATTATTAACAAATTCCCAGATGATGTCAATGCCGCTGGTCCAGGGACCACACTTTGAGAACCACTGAACTGGGCTGGTGTCAACATGCCCCCACATTTTTCTCCACTCTGGCAGACAGGATCAGGCTTAACTTGCAGGTTGTTCATAAGACAAGCCCAGAATGACCTTATCCTTATGGAATTTCCTTCTTGGGGCCACAACTTGGCTTTGAAAAGTGAGCCCCCAACCCCACCCTGTGCATCAGAGTTGAGATGACAAGGGCAGAGATACAGGAATTGGAAAAAGGACAGGGTAGGGTGGGGCAGGATCCCAGCGGCCTACACATCTGCAGGGTCCTTTGGTATAGATGCTCTGAATCAAACACTGCCTCCCATTTATCCTCGAGGCCTGGCTTGTCTCCTGGAGAAGCAATTAAACTTCAGTTCCATTTTCAAACACTTTTCACCCAGTTGGGAGCTGCTCTGAGGGATTTTTTCCTCACTGGAAGGAAGCTCCTAAAAAGACAAGTCCATTTCTTTGGCTTGTATCCACTGTTCTTAAGAATTTATACATCAATTAAAAAAACACACTTCATTCTCATATTTAAAGTGTTGTTTTTTTTTCTTCCAAGTTCTGACACCTTTTCTGGTACCATATTGAAGAAGACATAGGTTGAGTAGGAGGTGATCTGAGAAGAAAGAATATTTATGGACTGATATTTTATAAACACCTGGCATTTATATGAACAAGGGAACCGGGATTTTTAGTAAGGTAACCTCTCCACGTCTGGCATTTAAACAGAAAACATGCTTATTATGGTTTTCCTGCATGTAGGGAATCTTGCTGAAAGTGCCTGGCACCTAGACAATGTTTTGTAAACAGTGATTTTAGTCTACTGTGAATTCCAAATTAGACACAATGTATGTGATATTGCAATTTTTAACTTCCCAATGGTTTATTTTCTTTTAAGGAGTGATATGAGGAAATGCCATAGATGGGATGTTAAGACACCTGAAAGGACGTGGGTGGGACAGCTATAATGTTGAGCCCAGCAAGGTGGAGGGACAGCGCGCAGTGCCCAGAGGAGCTTGCCAGCCGCGGGCTCCTCGTGTGAACGTGCCTTCACCCACCCCACGACCCTCCATCTCCACACCCCCACTGGCCTCCACGGTTTTCCCGTCATCCCCCAGGAGTCTTGGGGCTTCCAATAAAATGCTAATATTTTCCTTTGAAATAAGGACATCAGTTTGCCAGGAGGCCAAATAGAAATGGCTTCTACTCCTAAGTCTATATGCAGAAAAGTTGGAAGAAAATCTTGTTTAAGGCCAAAAGGGTCACAAAAGAAAATTTCTCTCATAATATGTGCTTTTCTACCATACTATTCGCCTCCTCACTCTGCAGAATCATAGAAAATTCATCTAAATACCAGTATATGATATCTCAGTCACACAGGTTTGGTTTCTTATGTTATGTAAACAATTTCTTTTTTAAAATCAGAATAACAATACAACCCAGCAATTCCACTTGTGGGAATCTACCCAGAGAAAACAAATTTACTAATTTGAACAGGTATATGCACCCCTGGATTCACTGCAGCATTATTTATAGTAGCCAAAATACAGAAGCAACGAGACTGGCCATCAATAGATGAATGGATAAAGGTGTGGGTGCACACATGCATGTGTGTATAGATGAATATTTACACATGTGTGTATATATATATGTATATTTACATACATGTATATATACAAAAACATATAATGGAATATTATTCAGCCATAAAAAGGGAATGAAATTTGCCATTTGTAACAACACAGATGGATGTGGAGGGTATTATTCTGAGTGAAATAAGCCAGATAAAGAAAAATACCACATGGTTTCATTTACACGTGGAATCCAAAAAACAAAGTGGAAAAAGACTTGTGAACACAGAGAACGGACAGTTAGTTACCATGTTGGTGAAGGAACAGTGAAATAGGTGACAGGGATAAAGAGGTACAAACTTCAAATTATACAGTCATTTAGTCACAGGGATGGAAGTGCAGCATAGGGAATATAGCCAATAATACTGCAATCTCTTTGTATGTGACAGATGCTGACTATGTTTATCATGGTGAGCATTCAGTAATGTATATAATGGGTGAACTACTAAGTTGTTCATCTGAAACCAATATAATATTGCATATATTTTTCAAAATCAAAAAGGCAGAAAAAAATTAGTGTCCATTGACCTAGCACTTTTTAAATTCCAGGAACTGGGTTCATCATTTAACATATTTTATTTAATCTTTATATCAACCCTAAAAGCATTGTATTATTAGCTGCATTTTACTTAATAGGAAAATTTAGGATCAGAGAAGGTAAGTGACCTGCCCAGGGACACACAGCGAACAAGTGGGCGATGTGGGATTCAGACCCGCTACCGTCTCATCCCACAGCCTGTGTTCCAGATCACGGTGAGATATTGCTACATCATGCCCACGGGGTTGGTATCGTCGGTACCACCTTTTGTGTGAGCTGCATGAGGGCCAACTGTCTTACCCAAAGGCACAGAGCTCCCGGGTAGAGCAACCAGGAAATAAACCAAGTTCTGTGTTACTCTCTCTTCTTATGGCTGCTAGGACATACTTCACCCAAATTAAAGTCAAAATATTTTTTAGAGTGGTAAGGCCCTATTTTTCTTGTTTTTATTTTCTTACAGTCTTAAGAAAACCTTCAATAATTAAAAAAAAAAAGTTTTCCTCCATGTGAACAGCACCCGATGGTGGAAAAGCATGCATAGTAAGCCTCAGAGCCCGATCTCAAACCCAGCCCTCACCACCTACCACGTGTCTATACCTTGGGCAAGTCATTTAGACCCTCCACCTTAGTTTCTTCATCTGTGAAATGGGCGGTGGCGGGGGTAGGGGTTGTTCAGAAGGAATTCTTTCCAAAGGGACCCCTGGAGATGATGAAATGAGACTCTTCTGTTTATGATGTGCCCCGTGTGCTTCCGTGGAAGCTCAGAAAATGATAACTTCCTGCCTGGGCAGCTCCATTTGGCTTCTCATTCATCCCTCACCCTCTTCTCAATATGCTCCTAAATCATGGCCGGGTTTTCACAAGTGGCTTTGCTCCCATTTTTTAGGAACAGCTTTTTTCCAAGCTCGGACCTTCCCAGGAGATACACAGTCCTGTAGCCAAGAGCGCGCCCTCGGCCTCCTCCATGTGAGTCACGGATTTTCTCTCTAGGACTGTGCTTGGTGAGTTCATTTCAACATCTTTTTAATCCCACGTCTCTGACAACACTCGACGCCAGAAAGCCCGCGTGTGATGGGAGACCACAGATCTATTTACCTGTTTGAGCCAGGCAAGCACCTCCCCTGTTGGCTCTGTCATTAAACTTCTGGGAAAGCACTTCCCACACCTGGAAACATGAACTGGGAATCTCATCAGGAAAGATTTTGCCGATAAATCCCAGGCTCGCTCCATCGCGATCCTCGGGAAATTCTGACTTTGCTTTGTTTGGGTCTGGACTAGAGTCAAAAGCACCTCTCAAATGAAAAGTCATTTTCAGAAGGCCTACAAATGGGCGGCCGTTCATTTTGATTGCCACTGGATCCTTCGCATTGTGCTCAGTCTCATTATCCCTAGCATTAAAAAAAAAAAATTCAAACAATTGGAGGCTGAGTTGTTTGACTACAGAAAAAAAAAAAAATGTGTGCAAAATAGCCCCTGAGAGCTTTCTTAAGAAGTGTATAGGAGTTGGAAAAAAACAAAAATATGACCTGGAAATTTTACTTGTCTGCTTTTTTTTTTTTTTTTAAAGACAGGACTGCATACATTTTCCAGGCTCGTGAGTTTAATTAAAGTCAAAGGAGCATCTCAAAGGCAAGTGAAAAGAACAGGAAAGACATTGAGGTGGTGAGCATAAGAAACTGTGGAATGTTATGGGAATGCAGAACCCAAAGCAGGGAGAGAGGGGTGGGCAGGGGGGAGGGAAGCAGGTAAAAGGAGCGAGGGGAAGGGGCAGGGGCTCTGGGTTGGCCAAACCCAGCCCGAGGAAATGACTCCGTCACTGCCCCATCTCAGGTGGCCCTCCTGGAAGGCACTAGAAGAACGCTGAACGCTCTGAGAACTTCTGATGTGATTTTATTAATAGGGGCAGACTGGTCGCTTAGTTCATCTGCCCTGTTTTCTTTTTCCTGACTCTTGCCCTCAACAGTACTCTTTGTGAAACCATGCCGTTTTATGCTAGTTTCAGATTTTCGAACGCACGTGAAACTGAACACATATTAAAATAATTGCAAAACAATAAATGTAAAATATTAGCCTGTGGACCACCAACAATGAGCTTGCATGCTCTGTGGGTGGTGAGAATACTGTCCCTCCATCCCAACTCAGAAGGATCCGCAGAGCAGTGGGAGGGGACGGGATCATGCCCAGCACTTCGGAGCAGGGAAGGCAGGCAGTTCCCAGGGCCCAGAGCCCCAGCCTCCACTCCAGATTTACTCCCTGCACCCCAGCTTCTCTCTTGGGCCGCATCTATGTTCCCCGGATGCAGCTGGGGGCTGCAGAAAGCTCTGACGTTCAGCTCATCCTGTCTTCGTTTTAAATGTCTACCTTTTGTTCAGCATGAGTGTTTTTGCATTAATCCTGGTTCTTTAGAAAACAGTGCACAGAAACATTGTGTATTTTTATTACTAGCTTATTAAAATGCCCTTAGATATTATATTAATCTACTTGTTTTTATCCTGACATGGTCAAAAATTTAATTTTCATTATTTTTTATCAAGAAAGAGGCCTATGACTATCATAACACAGCCTTTATTAAGCGGATGACTTCCCATCTCTTTCAATCTACGCTGCTTTTCCGTCAGGACCCTGGGGCCCCGTGAGACGAAAACTACCTAACCGTGTGCCTGACAGCAATGCACAGCCACTCGGCCCTTCAACTGCAAACCAAGAATGCACTTTAAAAGCTTTGTCTTGGTGCATAGTGTCGCTGAGAAATTCCATAATATACGTACTTTTTTTTTTTTTCCGTTCACTTACTGGAGCTTATAATCCCTCTTGCAAAACTCCTCAACTTCTCTGGGGCCCTTTAGACTCCAACTTTTTATCTCTGATAAATTAACCATTATCGTCAAACTATGTAGCCTAAGCATTTGGGGTTACTGCTTTATTTTTTAAAAGACGTTGGGGCGGGGGTGGGGGGAGGTGGTGCAACCGACATACCAGATGCGGCCATCTCCAGTTTCGGTTCTTAATGTACAATAAGCTGCAGGTTTCTTATAGTTCCTCGGGGGGTAAATCACAAACAAGAATTAGCACATCGCCAGCCCAACTTCCTCTTCCCAGCAAGTCTGTTTCAAGTTAAAGTGAAGGATGGACTCAAATATCAAAGGCATGTTGCCCCTAAATTAGCCAATCAGCTCCAAATACAGCTGGGAACAAGAGGAGGGGATAATGTTTTTCAATCAGTGGACAGCCCTTTGAACATTTAATTATAAATGGTAACCGTTTATTTCAAGCTAAATGAATATTGCCACTTCCATGTAGGTGACCCACACTGCCTGTCACCTTGTATAATCTTTATCTCTTACTGCCTGCAACAGGGGGGGTAAAAATTATGTAGATCCCCAATCTCTAACTTCTTTTCTGTTATTGCATCTTTTTTTTTTTTTAAAGAATGGCAAATGCTTCCCTATGTAATTGTTTGAAGAAATCAATTTTCTGAGCAGCTTTTTTACAACGGAATTGGGCTGGGCTGACCTACCAAGGCAGATTAGGATCAGTGCCCTTGGAACTAGCCATCCCATTATCCATCAGTGAGGAATGTTTCCCAGGCCAGGGGAAGGATGGGGTGGTCAATGTGATATTGGTCTCAGGTGGCAGGCCTGGGGAGAAACAAGTTTATTATCTGCTCTTGTCAAGGAGATGACCTCAGTCCCGAGGGTTCATGCTCTGGAGGTAACTGCAATGAATCATGTGCTAGGTCAGACCCCAGAAGTTTCTGTTTGTGTGCAACGCAGCCTCACTTATTCACATGAGCCGCCCCCAACCCCAATTTACCCATCACCTCGCCTCGGGCAGAGACATACAGTAGACAGGTATGGATCTGTCTGCCCAGAACAGCAGCACCCTTAGGAAACTCCTCCTTCCCACCCCATACACACGCCGCTCGCCTGGCCCTCGCTGGGTGAGATGATGAGCAGCCAGCCGGGGTCAGGAGCAGTCCTGCAGATGAGCCTCTAAGTGGGACTCAAGGTGTGACAACCCCATCAATCTGCAGTTCTCCACTGTCCTTTGGAATTGAGCCTGGAATTGGTGATGGAGTAGGGAGCGCAGAGGAAAAGCAGTTCAGCCTTTGCAGACAGACAGACGAACCCCATTCAGCCAGTGGAATGACCTTATGCTAACTACTTACACACTCAGGGCCTCAATGGTCGTACATGGGGGTAATAGCTGTCCTGCAAGGCTAAGGATTGCAGTTATTGTTTGCCAAGTTCTGGAAATACCGTAGCTACCAAAGCACAATAACCATAGGTATAATCATCAAGTTCTTAAGACTCATTATTAGCCAGTGAAGAAAAAATGGGGTCGTATTTGTGCTCAGTTCCCAAATGGCCTGATCCTGACCCTAAGCAGAGTGCCCTCTGGACACCACTTCTGTGGCATCAGTTTCCCCAGAGGCTGTCTCCACAGACGGTGTGAGACCATCTCTGGAGGGCCCCCTGTCGGGCGGTGCCCACCCTGCTTTCCTCTCCTTTATTGTTGCTGCAAGCGTGCCCCTTATTATCAGGGTCCAGGCCAGAGATGCTACCCCTGATGTGCCTTCTGCCATCTCTCCCTAGGGCAACCTTGTGCTGCTGGCTTCTGGAGGCAGTGAGGGGAAAGGATTCTCCCCAGCTACCGGGTCTCCCATGCATTCCTTATTTCCTAAACAGTTCAGCCAACCAGCACCTCCCAGGAGTAATTCCACCTCTACTCAGCCACACCCTCCAGAAAACGCCATCTGCCAAGTGTGAGTTAATGCCCGAGTGAGACAGACTTCTTCTCTCCACACCCCGCCCCCAACACTCCCACTATGTCTCAAAAGTTTCAAGACCCTAGGGCTCAGTCTCAGCCAGGTCACACATGGAATCTGAGCCAACTCTTCATTAATCACAACAAACCCCCAGTGTAGACCCTCACCTCAGCCAGTGACCACATGCTTCCAGGACAGGGGACAGATGACATATGAGTTTGCAGAGGTCAAAGGGTCCCCAAGAAAGGATGGGAATATGATTTGTTGCAGAGCACATAAATTAGCCTCTTCTCCCCCTCCTTTTCTTACATATGCCATGTGATATATAGGGTTTTCTAACAATAAAGACAAATTATAATGATAACAAGGTCAAGGTCTAGCATTTGTTATGGGTTATATCTCAGTTTCGCTTTATAAGAACATATAGATATTGGGTCAATGAATAATTTGTGTATATTGAATCATCATCAATAGATATCACATATCAGTATATATATATTACATATACATATATATACACAAATTATATGTAATCTATATATACTAATTATATATACTATTTACAAATATATAGACACTAACATATATGTATATATATATTAGAATGTAACATATGTATATCTTTTTTTATAATGAAATATCAAACTTAAATTTTAAAAATTGAGCCTCGATTAATGCAATGGGGCCAAAAGTAGGTGCTTTGGGGAACCTATTTAATTTTTGTAAACAAAACGCTGATTATGTATAAGTAGTAATATCAAAATTCTTGTATTGATCTTCCTAGTCCTTCAAAGCTAACTTTTACCTGCATGTACCCAAAACGCCCTGCTGCAGCTGAGTACACCTGCCTACCACATCTCACAGCCACTCGTTTTCATGCCAGAGGTACAACGTGGTCATATATGTAAGGGCAGGAAACAGGGACACCAGGGACCCATAAACGGCCAGTTGCCTGGGAACCGTAAAATCCCTGCATGAAATGAGTCTCCCACTTACAAAAGAGTGAGTTTAAACAGTCAGGAAGTGGCCTGGGGTGCACGGATACAGGACGCGGCTAACCTGAGCAGGTGGGCAGGCTGAGACCCAAGGTAGATGCAGCCCATTCGTGCGGCCACCATCGGCTGCTCCGTAGAAATGTTTCTGATGCCCCTCTATGCTCATGGTGATTCTCAGACAGGAATATTTCATCAAACTGGGGTCTTTAGTGGATCGTCACTGTGTTTGCATTTTCTCTCATTTTACCGGCCTTTCCTTCCCTTGGTTGGTTAAATCAGTATTTCTTCTCTGTGTCTCATACTTCATCTCTTGTTCAGGATGCTATGACTGCTTCACCATTTCAAGTCGATAAATTGGATTGTGTCCGTTTTCTAAATTCCTGTGATTTAAATGGGCATGGCTGAGTCACTGTGAGACACTCGTCTCACCCAGAATGCCCTCCAGTGCTACAGGACTAAGGGAATGAGGCTCTGAGAGGTGAGTCAGAAAGTCTGGTCAGGTCTGCTGGGCAGGAGAGGGGGAAGGTGCCTGGGTAACAATTTCCTGAGAGCTCTGGGCTTGGCGGGTGGGATACGGCAAGTCTGGGTGAAACCAGATGTCTGAACTAACCGATTCAGTTCAGGTCAATTATTTAGTAAAAACTCATTCAGCAACACAAAGCAAGACAAAATTCAGTTAAATTCTATTTGATGAGAAATGGCTGCATTTGTTGGTGGTGGAGTCAACCTTTTTATTTTGAAATAATTCTGGATCCATACACTAAAGACAAAAAGTATCGATATATTTCTAAGGTTCAATGTCAGGGGATGTTCCCTAACTAACCCCCTCCAAAAAAAAAATCAGCTATCAGGTAGATCTGGTGTTAAATAGAAAATGAAAGGAGAAATTTTACAGCTTACTGACAGCAAAAGCGGTACATTTCAGCATTGGCTCGAAGCAGCCAGCACAGTTCCTAGAGTACAACTTATAGCTATGAACACATTCTGAAAATCAACAAGGTTGAAAAATAAATAAGCTCGGAGGACATCTAAAGATGGTAGAAAAGGGACAACAGCAAACTCCAAAGGTGAAGGGAAAGGTGGCCATGGAAGATAAATGACACAGAAGGCTTGACAGAGGGAAGGAATACATGATTCGGATCTCATACATGTCGTCCTAGAAAGCTGAAAATGAGACAAGTCTGGGCAGCTCATATCACAGGCCAATATAATTTTAATAGCTAAACCAGATGAAAAGAGTGAAAGACAAAAATAATACACTGTAAGTTAATTTAACTTCTGAACTTCATTTTTAAAACCTTAAATGAAATATTATTTTTTCCTGAAAGTATATTAAAATGATTCAAGGATGGTTCAAAGCAAGAAAACTAGCAATGTGATTCACCCTTTCAAAAAAAAAAAAGATAGACCGAAAGGGCCACAGTAAAAGTAGAGAAATCAGATGATCAAGTCCATCATCAATTTCTGGAAAAAAAGTCTTAGAAAACTAGTATTACAGAATTTTTTTTTTTTTGCATTTCTGGAAAAAAAGACTGAGAAAACTAGAAATAATCTGATAAGGTTTATCTACCAAAATTCATTGAAAACATCATTTTCATGAAGGAATTTTAGAAGCATTTCTTTTTAGCTCAGAAACAGCATAAAACTTACTACAATAACAATTGCTGTCCCAAATATTTGGAAAAGCAGTAAGATAATAAAAATAAACAGCAAAAATATTGAATTGGAAAGGAAAAGACAAAACAGTCATTACACAGAAATCTATGAAAATTAGGGGGAAAATGCTATGAGAATTTGTAAGGGAGTTTAGCAAGTTTTCCAGAAAAGAGATTAAATTATAAAAGCCAACAGTGTGCAACTACTAAGTCAAATTTCTGTTTGAAAGCATAAAACAATAAGAAAATTCACAATGGCAATTCAGACTATGAATTATCCATTAGCTGGCTTAATGAAAACTGCCCAGGATCTTTATGGAAATTTTAAAAAGTTTACTCTAGGACAGGGAAAAAGAGCTCCATGGATATTTCACCCAAGGTGGGGGTAATTTTACATGGAAATGATATCAATATGCCCTGAATTAAGTTGAAAATTACTGCAATTCCAATAAAAAGTTCAAGCATAATTTTTTGAGATGTGTGATAAAACATGCATGCATGAATAATAATTCATGGGTGGCAAGGAACACGATTGCTCTTTTCACATGGTAGGGAGATTCTTCTCGCCAGGTATTAAGACACTTTAAAAAGCAATAGTAATTTGCACAGTATGGCAATGGAATAGGAGCAGGCCAGGAGACCTAGGGAACAGATTAGAGTGCCCCCAACAACACCTGCTGCCTCTGAAAACTTGGAATATTATAGAGATGGCATCACAAATAAACTGGAGGAGGTATTGATTATTTGGTACATCGCGTGAGGAAAACAGCCCTCATTCTATGGAAACTTAAAACGTAACTGCCACCTCACATCAAATGAAAAAACTCCAGTCCTGTATAGAATAAGAACTCCATGTAAAAGTTAAAAGCACAGAGTTAATAGAGAAAATGCAGACAGTATCTTTATGACTTTTGGATAGGAAAGGATTTCCTAAACAAGACTTCAAAACATAAACCCTAAAGAGATTAATGGATGGTTCAGGTATCAAAATAAAAGTTTTTCCCTCAAAAGTACAGCACAAAGTTTCCAACATTCCTTTGGAATTTTATTAATTAAACAATGAGAGTGTTCACTGAGCAGTTACTATGCATCAGGTACTGTCCCCAGGACTTGATACACACTGAATCATCAGTGGCTCCTCCGGAGTACTCGTATGACCCCCACTTATAGAGAAGGACCCTGTGTGTCTTTTGATTTAGACACACAGCTGGTCAAGGGGAGCCCTTGACCGAATCCAGAGGCCATCATCCCCTTAACTGTGATCACGCAGCCTCCCAGGCGTCCCTTGCTGATGCCAAGACAAGCGAGTCAGGGACGAAGGGGACTGTAGGACGTCCAGTGCTGGAAGGATGGTGAGGGGAGGCCACTGAACTGGACACCCCAGTGCCTTCCCAAAGCACTGTTTCAGGGACAGTGGGAAGTGACCAGCCAGCCAGACAGCTCACTATAAAACCCCAGCTATTTCTACAGAGTTTGAGAACTCACCCTTCTTAATACCAGTCACTTCAGGGTTTTGTGGTTTGCCTTTTAACAATACATTTTTACAGATTCTTCAGACCATGCTGCCGAATATGAAAAACACAACAGCCATGCAATTCCTGATCCCTGTGCGCCAGACCGGGCTCTCCACAATTCAGGGTGTCCAGCAACCTGGAGCCAAAGCCTTCTAAACAAATTGGTTTTCAAACCAGCATCTCCAGCTAATGTTTTCCACAACACGCAACCCTATTCTTGTTTGCAGCGAAGCACTGAAATGAAACCATGCTGTCTATTCCCCAGCTCACATTATGACCTGCTATAAAATGAATTAATATTCATAAATCTTTTTTTATAGCCCTGATCTCGGTGTTTCCAAGTGGTGATTACCACCTGATGCGGGGCCGGCCAAGGACCCAAGGCATCTTCCCAGCAGCGTGAGGTCCTCTCCCCAGTCCATGAATGTCAGGAGGGGAAAGCACAGGAAAGCGCTCACCATGCTGAACTTGGGCGTCAACGTGAACATTTTGGGGAGGTTTCTCATAAGGACTCCAGACACTTTGGGGTAAAAATGTCCCGACTTTTTTTGTTGTTGTTCTTTTCTGGTAGAGCGTCTGGGAACACGAGCAGGGGTTTGGGGCATATGGAATACACCACATGGCCGACCTTTCTGAAATTTTCCAGATGGGACTACAGTTTGAAAAGCTCAGAAGCGTCTTCGGTGATGTCCATGTTTTCTGTAATTAAAATTTCGTCCGGCCCTGACAGCTGGGCCGTGGAGCAGCTCTGACTGCCCGTATCCGAAGCTCCCGAGAGAGCCCAAAGCCTCCGAAGGCTACCTGGGGGGAGGCGGGCCCGGAGCTGCCCTGCGGGGACGCTGCCCACACGGGGCCCAGAAGGCCAAGCCGGCGTGGGCACACAGCCCGACCGAGAGGCACGGGCAGAGGGAGCGGACGCTTTTGGTGTGCTTTTGATTAGAAGAGTACGGAAGGCTTATAGGTTTGAGAATCCTCATTCTCAGTTCAGGACCCAAGTCGTCAAGAGGAGGCAAGGAACCAGACAAGCTGCCATCATTCGATAAATACTTAACTGGATTTCTCCAAAGTGGGAAAGCACCACGCCAGGCCCTGGGGACACGGCGGTGAGCAACAGCAGAGCTTCGAGCCCGGCGGGCGGGGTGGCCAGAGCAGCATGAGAGACGGGACAGTGTAGTTGGGCTGAGGTGGCAGCGGCTAGGGAAACACTAGCGCTCAACTCAAGTGACACGGCAGACTGGAGCAAGCGGCGGTCCCTGGGGTGTGGGGCAGGGCCCTGGGGGCTCCCAGAGGACACTTTTCACCGCCTGATGCCCGCAGAGCCTCCCAGGGGGACCCACATTTGGGGAGCACACCTGTGCCCAGCCCCAGGCTAGGCGCTGGCCAGGCGCTGACTTACCTGTGCGTTGCTACCCCCCGCCTGGACTGTTCTGGCCTTGTGCCCATGATACATCTCTGGAAACTGAGGTCGGTGACGGGCGCTGGGCAGGCCGCCCTGGCAGGCAGGCGCTGCCTTCCCGGGGCTGGGTAGGCCCTGACTCTGGGCCTGGTTCGCACCCGGGGAACCCAGCCAGAAATGCAGCCAGGGACTGGATGGCGTCTTATAATTTCTCTGGATCCTCCAAGCTGCCTAGCACTAAATAAGTACTTGCTGACTGATTGACTCATTCCGGCCCTGCTTCCAAGTTTCCCGGGCCCCTTCTCCAGGCAGCCAGCCCCTTCCTGGCCTCCCCCATCTCCCCCCGACTCCAAGCCTGAATTTGTTACGTCTTCAGAGATGAGCTTGTGACAGAAGGGGCTTAAGGCTGAGGGTAGGTGGGCCACAGACCCCTAACAGGAGGACTGAATGAATGGGAGCGGTCTTAACACTGCTCTCCCTGGAGGCCCCGAGGCAACCTGAAATCAGGCAAAACAGACATGGACAGCCCAGATGAGACAGTCCCAGGAGGTCACCTAAGCAAGTGTTCAAGGTCACAGGTCACAGGCTCCAGCCCAGGCACACTGGGTCCTAATTCTGCCTCCAGCTATCACCTTATTACCTGTCCATACCTCAGGGCTTACATCTATACATTGGGATAACAATAATAATAATAACCACCTTGTAGAACTGTTGCTGAAGTTTAAATGAAGTAAGAGAGTGCCTGGCCAGTGGAGAGTTAATACTAACCCATAAATATTAAATAACTGTCCCAGTTGCTGTCATTAAGGAGCCAGGGTCCATAACCTCGCCAGGTCACTCTGTCCCTCTCATTCTACTGATGAGGAGAGAAGGCACAGAGAAGGCGGGGGTCCTATACAAGCGTTAGAGTTTAAATTCGAAGTCAGGCCAAATGGACTCAAACATCCATGTGCTTCTGCTATATCAGTGTTTACCCATTTCGATCATTTACCCGTTGGTTATTTTCCAGTAGTTATGAGAAGTATTTATCATTACTGACCAGCGTGCTTTGAAAACGTCCACCAGGGGAAAGGGAATGACACAGCAGGCAGGAGAGAGGGCGGCCGGCTCTCGTGACTGCGTGTCTCTGATGGGGCTGACACTGGATATGGTGGCTAAAACGGACCTCCACTGACATCAGCTCATAGAGCAGGCTGTTTACAACCCATTCAGACGTCCGCCGTACTCACTTCATGAGCCTGCTTGGTTCAGTTCCTTCTTGCCCACAGTCACAGAAGCAAAAAAGAACAAGTTCCTTAAGGGAACCTATCAGATTCAGCTCTGTTTCTCTCACATGCGTGGGCCTTTCATTTCTACAAACCCGTGTGACCTTTATAAAAATCCACAAAAATGGGAATTGTCTGTGTTTATGGAGGTGGAAACTGGTCCTCAACAAGGTCAAATGGCTTGGCCAAAACCACTGTTAGGCGTCGTATGGTGTAGCCAGGACCAGATTTCCTGACCTGCAACCTCAGAGCTACTTCGATTCTACCAGAACTACTCTGAGGCTCCCGGGAAGGTATGTTTATTTATTCCACCCAGTTGAAAATGCAGGTTTTATTATTACGCATAGACATGATGAGGCCAACGCATCAGAGGCAACTGCTCCCCAAAGGGTTTGTTACTCACAGTCCCCAGTAGGAAGGGACACGCCATGCCACACGGCCGCATAGGGAAGTGGCACGGTGTGTCAGGAAGCAGACCGAGGGGGGCAGGTGTGGACGAGGAACTTCACTGGTGTTTTCATGGAAAGGAAAGGGTGAGGTAAGTAGTCTAAATGGGTGTCAGACAGGCTGGTCTGAATAACTTCAGTTTGCTTGGGGGCACTGGGGCTGCCTCCAGGTAGGTGCTACCTGGCTTGGGGGTGTTGGGGACAGGGGATCCTGGTCCACAGGAGAGGTGGCTGAGGGTATGCACTTCAGATCGGCTGTTTACACATGAAAGGCACACTCCCTAGGGAGCTATTTGCTCTCTGTCTCTCTCTGTCTCTCTCTGTCTCTCTCAGAATTAGCTAGCTGTGCCAGCAAGGTCTCAAGATGTCAAAGCATCAAAATAAAAGACATGCTTAGCACATAGCTCCAGGAGAGAATAGACTCGGGGTGGGGGGTGTCCTTACAGGAAGGAACTGAGCAGACAGGACACAATAAGGATGAATGCAAGGATGGACGGATGGTCAGATGGACCAACAGATACAGAGGTGCGTTCTCCCTGGTGGCCGCAAGACTCGTTGAACACGTTCAGTTGTTTCAGTGGGAACGTCTCTATTTCCAGATAGCAGATGAGGCCCAGGTCCCACAAGTGAGCCCTGTAGGGACATGTCTCCCATTGCTTCAAACGAAGACCCTGCTGAATGATATGGAGGGAGAACTGCAGGCGTGCAGCCAGCCCCTGGACTGTCGTGTTAGTCCTTATTCCCCGTAACCTTGCCACGGAGACATCAGAGCACAGTGGGTTACAAACACGAAGGCGGCTGCCTTCCAAGATCAATAAGAAACTTTTGCTGGGCTATCTGATAGCACCCACTCGGGCAGAGGCATGAGGATGCAAAGCTAGAATCCCAAAGCTAGGGAATAAAAGGCTCTGAATGGGTGATTTCACTGGTGTGCTCGCAAGAAACACATTCAAGAAAATCAGGCTGGTTCACAATTCCCTTCGTAATAAATTAAAAATAGTTGCTTCTGACACTTAGACATGTGGGTCCCACATAGTCCGGGTAACTCATTAGCTCTGATGGAGAATACACGTATTTCTCCATCCGTGAGTTGGACTCATCTCACTGGGACTTCCAAACCTGTAACTACCCTGCAGAGTGCGGTGCGTAAGCCCAGTCCTGCTCAGCTCAGAATCTGACCCTCCTTGGATTGGCAACTGGTGCCTCTCGTTGTGGGGGTATATCCATAGAAACTCATCCCTGAGACCAGCTATCAACTGGAGAAGATTTATTTACCCTATAGTTTTGCTAATCAATCATCAGATTTCAGCGCTTGTTCTTCTGAGATTCCATTTCATCACTTGCTACAGTATATATTATTATTCATTATATAAGTTTGTTAACGGTGTATTTATTTGAGTGACTCTCCCTCTAAATAAAGGGGCCTTATAAGGTGTTTTTTTTTTAATAAAAGGTTTATTTTTACATCAGCTATTTGCTTTCCTATGCTAGCCCTCCGTTGAAGGCTCTGAGCAGCGTGCAGACCAAATTCCTGCAATCCAGGCCAGGAAGGGCTGTGTGAAGGGGGATAAATGGAGCTGCACAGCCCTTCAGCAGATTCAGGTTTTTCTGCCCTGTCACTCACTTTCCCTTTGAGAAGGGAATTGGATGGCTGGTAGAGATTAGGAATGGTAATGTACAAGTTTCTACCTACTGCACAAAATTCTTTCAAATTAATGCAGGCATTAAATTGTCAATGATTTTTTCACATAAAGCAGATACTAAAACTGTGCATGCCCGCTGGTGGTGGTATAAAGTTTTGTCAACATTTTTGGCACACAGGGTCTCAGCCTGGGGGTCCAAAGATGTTTTTTTAACCAAATTTTGTTGTTTCAGTTGCTTTTTTTACACTCGTGTGTTGTAACTCAAACACAGATTCTTTTCCCAAAAACGAAATTTGGCAGGCCATTAGGCCGTAATGTGGTCTAGTGCCTGTGGGTATTTTTTAAACATGTAAATGGCCAAGGTATTTAGGTTTTTGAGGTTACAGAACTGTGCACGCACTCTTAACAACTTCTCTTTCGGCTGTGTTTAGTATGCATATTTATTGCACATGTGTATTATGTGGCATGCCGATGAGACGGGAGATTAGTTGGGAAAATACACAAACGCCTCTTCACAGGGGGCCGTCTCACCGAGCAGGGGTTGGTATGTCTCCTCATTTTTACTGGGGGATGAAGGGCAGAACTCAGGCACACCCTGGTCCTGAGGGCTTACTCTGGGAGTGAGGGGATGCCCGGCCTTTCCCATCCCTTCATGGGGCTGGAAGACACAGGACACAAGAGTCATCCCCAAGCCTGCCACCCGGCTCCTAATCAGAGGGATCCCCAGAGGCAGAGGGCAAGTGCCCCGACCTCAGGTTCTAGGTGTCGTCTCCCACCTCTTGGCCCTCGTCTGTACCAGTGCCTTGAGGCCACGAACCCTGGGCTCTTCCCACGGCTGATGGAGCCACACACAGAATCCACAGCAAATACACTGCAGCCCACTGGCCAGATCGTTGAAGACTAACAGTTACTACCTCATTGGAAAGTAATTTTTAACAATTAGCTTAGGAAAGTATCATTTTTTTTTTTTGCCAGCCTTACACAAACTAAAAAAATGTTCATGTAATCAATTAAGTCTGGTAGGATCCATCAGGCACTCATTAAGCTGGGCTGCTTGAAATTCATGTACAATTTCTTCCTTATGCTGATCGGCAGGGGCTTTTAAACGTGGGCCTGGGATGCTGGCAACATCTCCCAAACATCTCAGACACATTGTCTCTCTGAACCTGAACTTTTTTAATGGTGGTTAAACATGTTGTCTGCTTTAGTTTCCTGTCTATCTTCATCATGAGCCAGCACCTGTTTCCAATAAATTATAGGCAGGGCTAGATCAGCAACACCTCGGCGACAGCTGCCCCCCTTAAAAGCGAAGTGCCCTTGAGGACAATACACCTGTGAACACACAGCGTGTTTATTTAGCTGAAAGCCCAAAGCCTAAGTTACATAAAGCAATTATCTAAAGCCTAATGTATGCCCATTATTAACACAAAATAACCTTGTTCTTAAAAACCAATAAAAATCTATTTAAAGGATTTTTCCAAATCCCGCTGAAATTTGTACTCCACCAGAGACCTAGTCTTAGCCTGGGACTTAAAATGTCTAATAGTGGGCAAGGGGGAGGTTTGTATGTGTGGTATAATATTCCCAGCCCATGCCTGGAATGTGGGGCATGAGGGTGCATGGGTGGTAAGCCAGAGCTTTTGACTGTTGAGCGTGGACATGCTTATTTAAAGTAATCCTTGTTACCTGTCACTTTAAAACACACACACACACACACACACACACACACACACACACACACACCACACACACACACAAACATTCGACTGTGGTCTGGAGGTTAAAAAAAAGGGATGGATTGTTTCAGTTCATATTTAAATGTAGGAATAGTACATCCTGGGGTACGTTGCTTTATTTGCATAACCTCCTTTTACATTATGGCTCATTGCCTAATAGCATTACCGTTAGGTAATGGGGTTACCAATATATAAACTAGTGGAAATGGAACCAGCATCAGGCAAAGGTGCTTCAAACTTCCTTCCTGCCACATGACACATACTGATAATGAACATGCCAGCCAAATACACTACCTACTCCACACTGTTCCTTACTCGAGTGTTTGACCTGCAGCCCTTTCAAGAAATGGGATCACAGTGCACATTTTCGAGAAATAAAAGCAGCACAGGGCATCGCTATTGTGTCTCCCATCTTGAAGGCTCCTGAGACCTCCGTGATTCCTTGCTTGGCCTTTGTAACATGTTAATCCTTGTCTGATACTTCCTGTTGACAGGCAGGGGGTGGACCTGCAAGACAGTGAGGTGCACATGTGTTCTGGTACTTCTGTCGGGCTGGATGCAAATGCCGGGGAGTAACTGCTAATGAGCATTACGGCTCCCAGCTTGGGCGGAGTCACAGACCGCTCCCATCCAGCGCGCAGGACGCAGCAGACGGCTGAAGCCTGGGATCGCACTCGGTGGAAGGGAGTTTAGAACGCAGGCCTGTGTCTTATGATAAAGCCCACAACCCGCGAGGCTGGTCGCGCTTCCCATAACCTGGCTGTGTAAGTGACAACGGATTAGACAGCTGCAGACGCAAGAGAGACCCGAGGAGGCGGCACCCCGTGACCATCCCTGCCTCACTCCCCTCTTTGCAAAGTGTTGGGGCTCTCCTTTACTTAGCCACTGTTCCCTGAGCACACCTATTCCAGACCCAAAGCTGGGCATAGCAAGATGAATTACCCGGGAGCTGTTCCTGCTCGCTGGCGTGCAAAGACCCCCTCTGTGCGTCTGAAACATCTGTGATGAGAAACCAAGGTCCTGACTGTGATTCTGTGGCCACTCACTGGTGGATGTCTGTCTGGAGCAGATCAATTGCCCCCCTCCAGCCACTTTCCTCCCTTACAAAACATGGAAAACAATTCCTGTGGCATCTACATCCAAGGATGGACAGGAAGATGAACAGCTCATGCAAATAGATCCTGCAAATTTCAAGCTCCGATCCTTTGGGAGGTGGGGGCCTTTGGTTATTGAACTCTATTACCCCTCAAGTTTTTTTGTTAGGTGACTTAGCTTGCTATAAGTCTGAAGACGCAACACGAAACTCACGAAATGCAGCCACAGCAGACGTTTCATTATCAAAACTCCGGCAGGCTTTCCAGCCAGACTAATTCCCCACTGGATTCACTTAACGTGTAAGGAGATCTTTCAGCCAGACTTCGCTATGAAAATACATACGTACAGAGAACAAAATTAGGAAAAATGTGCTTTTCTTTTTCAAAGCAGTATAGCATTATGCTAATTCAAGGCTCTTTCTATATAGATATAAGACTTCCTTCTTTGATTTATTTTTTTGAATGGGGGCCCTCTCACACAATTGCATATAAAAGTCAGAGGCACCCAGGTTGCATTTCAGGCTAGAAGAAACCCAGGAATGGATTTAAAAAGGAGAACTCATTCCTATCCCCCCTGGAGAATGTGTCTTGAAGGTCAGCAAATTTAGAGCATGCTTTGCTAATTTACCACGTGGAGGGGAAATAAGTCATGTGTACAAGTTTGCACAGAAGATAAGATTTGCTATGTTTTAGATAAACTGGTTTTTGAATATTGAAAGGGTACTTTAAAAAAAACATTTTAAAAACCTTACTGGTTTCTCTGCCGGCCTGTCAAATTTCCCATTGGTGATGAAACTCTGCCAAGTGTAGATTTAGTGTTAGTCATGAAACAAGACCTGGGCTTGTGGTTACTTGATAATAACTGTGATAATAAATTCATCCATTAATTTCTTTCCTGTTTCCCTACATGGGTAATGTTAAACCACGATGTTATGCTATTGGGTGGAGAGAATAATTTTCATTCATACACACACATGCGTGTACACACACACACACACACACACACACACACACACACACACACCCTTTGGAAGCCCTGTTAGCTGCTAATGCCTACAGACTGTAGCTGTCCATCCTATGCCGTGGGGGGACAGTGCAAAGATTGGAAATGAGATGCTGTCTGAACTGGGACTATCAAAGGCCATTAGACAGAGTGACAGGCTCCATGGAGAGAGACAAGTGCATTAGAAGTGGATTCATAATGAAGATAATAAAGACGGTCGCTTGTATAGGAATAACCAGGCAGAGCCTGCCGCTTGTGCACAAACAGCCCCTGAGATAAATGGGCTTGGGACCATCCCAGGAATCACTGCTTGGTGGCGGGGGGAAGGGGGGTGTCGGTGCTTTTCCCAGAAGCAGGGGTCGTTTCTGTTTTGGTGTGGTTTCGTTTTGCTTTGTTCTGTTAGGCTAGATCCATGTACAAGGGGGAAGTACATGAGATCTTTATAACACACATGCTATTACTTTTACATGAGAGAATCAATGCACCTCCTGGGGGCATGCTGAGATGGCCACAGAAGCCTGGGCTCCGAGGTGCCATTTCATCAGATTTAAATTAGCCTTCAGACTTAATTCTGTCCTGCACGTGGCCGTGAGGGGAACCTGGCCCTTCCACCCAACCTTGGAGCAGATCAATGTGCCTTGAAACAGATCAATGAATCAAATGATTTGTGTCCCCTATTTTCCCCTCTCTTTTCCCTGAAAGTGAGGTAAAGGACGGCGAGGAGCCAGGGTGATTTTTAAGGGCCATCCTTTTGTGTGAGGAGAATTTACGGAGAACCCCAGGCCTGGGGTCCTGAATGCCTTTTTGCGCTACACAAAGCAGAGGACACACAACAGCACGATCTCGGTGGGTCCCACTATGCTTGCTTGGGTGGGATTCGGCTTAAGCCCATTTCGAATTGCGAGCTCACTGTTTGAAAACGCACACCTGCCCAGAACCAGCTGTGGTCAAGGAGTTTATTAGCAAAAGAATGTTCATCAGTTCCTGGAAATCCTACATAAAGAACCGCCATGGTTTTTGTTAAGACTAAGATTCCCCATGAGTTATGAGAACCCAGGCCAACATCCTGCCTTAGTGAAGAGAAGGTTTAGAGAAGAAATAATTCAAAGGTGGAGAAACCAGGAGAAAACCTAGGGAAACAGGCAAATACTGTCAGACCCAAGCCTGACTCTGTCTAAACTTGGGATCAGGGTGGTGCAGGGATGTGAGAAGATTCGTAATCTTCTCCTCAAGTGTGATGATGAATCTCTTAGGTACAAGGAGGTAACAGATGAGAAATGGTTTCCACGACTGAGAAAGACATTATGAATGTTAAGACTGGGCACCCTGAATGAAGCTGGGCCCTGATATTTTTTTCAAAGCTTTATGGCTAGAAATGGAGAAAATGGCCTTTCTAATGCCACCAACTGGGTCCTAGTGAGTCCAGAAATAGCAGGCTCAAATTCCCCTTTGTATAGGGCACAACTACCAAGAGGCGCAGGGACAGTTGTTGAAAGGACATTTTGCATCTTTGCTGCCATGAGAATCTGAGACTCTCTGCTGGTGTGGGATGTTTGCAGACCACAGGGCGCTGCGTGAGAGTGTGAAACCTTCCTTGGAGAAGGAAACATAGGTGCAGATTATGCTTTCCGGGAAAGATTTCGTGGTTGGTGGATTTAATAGAGGTTTCAGGAGAATGGGGGTGCAGGGCAGAGCTGCCTGCTAGGGGTGTCCCTGAAGTGGAGACCAGCGGGCCTTGCCAACAGGCCGCCAAGGGAGGTGCTGCGCTGGGGAGGGCTCCGCTGGGTGTATTTTAATCCTCTTCTGTTTTCCAAAGGCTCTAATGATCTCTTGTTGAATTGATGGTCTGGTCTTAGCTGTGCTTTGGGGCAATGAGAGGTAGGGCTTGGTCCACATTTTGGGGGCGGGCATGGATGGGCCAGGAGAGGCAATCCGCGTGAAGCTGTTTGCCATATCACAGAGGCAAATAGGGATTCTCTCTCAAGCAGAACCTGAAAGATGAGAGTCCCTACCATTAAATAGGATCCTGTAACTTCAGCAGTTGGGGGAGAGGGGGGTCGCTGACGCTGGGTGGTCGTGGCAGGCCTGGCTGAAGGTCCCCTCTGGGTCTTGTCCTGGCCAGCCGCCTCCCACCTGTGTGCCTGCGGGAGTTTCTTGACCTCTATGCCCGAGCCTCTGAATCTGTTAAAATGGCTATAATGAAATACCTAACTTAAGGGCGTTAAATGAGGATTGAATGAGATAATGTTACGTTAAGTAGGTAAGTACTTGCACAGTGTCTGCATTATAATAAATGCTCAAAAAATGATAACTATAAATATTTTAAGAACCTGAAGCCTTGTCCCTGTAGTAGAAATAGGCATGAGCGGGATTTGAGAGAGTTAGGGAGGCAGGTGTGCTAGGGGCAGGGGTCGCCCGAGCCTACGGTGATGCCTGGCACATAGGGGCCACTGAATACATGTTTCCCAGGTGATGAATCACTAGACCATCCCTTCAGGACACTGAGCTGGGGCTTGGCTTCAGTTTCCAAGTTGATTTTCAACTGTTTTCTAAAGTACTCAGCAGGAATAGTAAGATTATCCCACTGGGCTTGTTAGGCCAAGAAACCCAGGTAAATGGACAGACATTATGGGATACAGGATATGCTCAAGTCAGTTCTACACCATCGTTATGCGCCATCCCACCAGGTATCCTGACCTGTGACTGTGCCTAGAACCCCTACAAAAATGGCTCTACTTTGGCCTGTTCCCATCAGAGAGGACCCCCTCAGGGTGAGGGTAAAGAGTGGTCACTGATAGCAGCTGTAACATAGGGCGGGGGGTGGGGGTGCTGGTTTCTTCGCCGGACTCCATATAGACTTCTGGAGCAGTGAGGTCAAGGGAAATTGTAGATGCGTGAGCAGTAAACAGGCAGGAGGCCACCACACTCTCCACTGTGTCCCCTGCTAGTGGCATGGGACAGAGAACGAGGGACAGAGCAAGGGCTGCACATCTTTCCATAGAAATTTAAAATAGTCCTACTTTCATATGTAAGTCTTAAAACATAGGGCAAATTTCAGTCCCTTGGGTTGCTAAGCATGAAAGTAACTTATATCTTTAGGGTGATTTGTGTGATTTCACAAAGGACTTCCAGCTACCTTACTGATTTACTTATCACCAAAGCCCTGTAAGCCAGGCGTTGTCTTTCAATATGTAAAGCAGATATATACCCATGGGGAAGTATGAGTCAGATTCTCAAAGCTCCTCCCCACTCAGAGTTTGATAGTGGAAAAAATGGCCGTGCCTTTGTTCCCTAAGATGCCTCCCCTGCTGTGGTACTGCACAGCCCAGTCCTTCTCTCTCCCTTGTTCGCTTTGAGGAGTTAAGAGGTCACACTGGGGGATCCCATGTGGCAAGGAACGGTGGGCAGCCTCTAGATGCTGACAGCCAGCAAGAAGCCCTCAGTCCTACAATAGCGAGGCACTGAATTCTGCCAGCAATGTAAGGAGAACTCACCCAGTCAAGCCCCAGATGAGACCACAGCCCCATGCAAAACTTTGAAGCCTTGTGAGACTCTACACCGAGGATGCAGCTAAGCCACGCCTGAGCCCGACACACGGCAGCTGTGAGGTAAGAGATGTGTTTTGCCATTACATTGGCAGTAATACCACTGCATAACAACACAAAACGAACATTTGTTCCATGGGGGCATCCAAAATTTGAGAACCATCTTTGACAGCAGACCGTAAGGCAGTATAAAACTGGAATATCCGCCATCATCTATGTTCATGTTGGGGGTGAAGGTCAAGGTGAGTAAGGCACCAGCTCTGGCAGAACAGCCCTGACCTTTCTGCCCCAGGATCCTTCAGTGTTCACTCTCCTGGAGTGCTGACACGTCAGCTGTTTCTGCATGTGTGAAGGGATCCTACACAGAAGGCCCATGTCTTAGAACCTGCATGTGGTGTTAGTACAGAAAAAATAATGTTGGTTTGCAGGACCGACATATATAGGATTTTACTAGAGCAGAGAGGCCTTGGAAAAACCTCCCAACCCAGCAAGCTTGTGTTTTCTTTTCAAAGAAATACCAACCAGGCTTAATTTAAATCAATAGAGAAGGTAAAGGGGAAAAAGGGGGGAAAAATTATGTAAGCACAAGATACCAGAAAAGAAAGTGGCAAACAACATATGTGAACCTGCAGGAGTTGAAAACTCCACTCAAATGTAAGTGCAGCTCATTGTCTCTCTCCCAGACATGTGGCTGATTTACCTCCCTATTTCAAGGGAGTGCCTTTTAATTGAAAGAAAAGCACGTTCCTTGTTCACATCGTAGTTGCTTGTTTTGTTAAGGTTGCTGTTCTCTATTCCAGCACCTGTGGCAAGAATTGGGATATTGGCCGAATTAGGAAGGGGGGAAAAAAAGGCAGAAATATGTGCACAAGAGTTTATAGGAAAATTCGAAAGAGAAGATGAAGACAACTTCCAACGATCCCAAAGGGAGACATTGGGGCACAGAGGAAATGTTCATGTAGGCTGGAAAGAAAATGAAAAAATCCCCCTCAGGGGTCATCAGAAGGCAATAATAAGGAGAGTAAAAGCTGAATACACACCTACTGAATTAGATGAGAAAGATGAAAATGGTCAGGTAGCACGGTGGGTCTTCACTGCGCTAAACTCTTATTCACGCGGCAAATCTTAGCATGCACCAACTCTCATATTTCACCGCAACCCTATGAGGTAAATCACGTTGGGGATCCCCATTTTATAGACAGGGGGGTGCCAGGGGTTATGTCACATAGCGAGGAAGGAGAAGAGAAGAACCAGGGGCAGGGTGTGACTCTCTGCTCCTAGTTTTCTTGCGTGTGGAATAAGAAATCTCAAGTGCTACGGTGGTAAGGAAAGGAGATGCCAGGCACGGTCCATGTGGAGAAATGCAAGTGGGAAGAAGGACAGGGAGTTATTCCCAGGTGGAGGGAGCCCAGGGATCACAGGAAAACGCCCCTGCGGGGACAGCAGGACTGGCCACTGAGGACTGTAGGGAGAAATGCTCTCAGAATAAAACAGTAAGAAGAGTGGGAGATGAATGCACCGTTCTCTGCATTTAAAACCATCTTCCTAAGCACCGTGTTCACACTGGAGTGAACCAGGATTGCCTGCATGAGAATCACTGTGAGTCCTGGCAAAGTCCAGGTCCCCGGGGCCCATCTCAGGCTGCTGTTGACTGGGTTGCGCCAAAACATCCCACTGGAGTTGGTAAATGGGGGGGTGGCACTCACTCGTAATGAGGCCACACTAACTGAACAGGTCTGAGTAACTCCGACAGGGAGCTTAGCTCAAGGGGAACCCTCACCAGTTACTTGCTTAGTACACATCCCTGGCAGGGGTAAAACTTTCTAAAAGATCATGAATAAGGTGACATGGTACATCCCTTAGCCCTCCTGTACACAAACACACAGGTGAACAAATGAGTAAGACGGGAATGTAAGCTGACAGCATGTGCCCCTGAGGGTCTCCCTGGGGCCGGAGCACCAGGGAGGCTGAGCATCCCCAGCTGGACCACAGACACGATGGTGGCACATGTCCTTCAGCAGTGGCCAAGCCAAAGGGAGGTCTGGATGGACTGTCCATTTGAGAAACAGCTGAAAGATACCTGCAAGGTGAGAATTTCTATAACAGAAAAGATTCTGTGCGTTTTTATCTCTGCATGGGGTGGCGGGGTGGGAGGTGGCAGTGGGGTGGTTATTGCTATTATTCCACAAACAGCATGCCCTTTGGTCCAGGCCATCAGAGAAAGGGTGGGATGCTCATGACCTTGAGGCCTGCCCTCTCTGCCTCTCGCAGCCACAGAAAGGCTGGAATGTTGCATTTCACTTTCTGTACTTAACAAAAATTTTGTTTCCACCTCATGTTGGGATATAATTGACGTGTAACATTGTATAAGTTTAAGACGTACAGTGTATTTTTATATCGTGATTTATTGCAAAGTGGTTACCAGTGCAGTGTTAGCCAGCACCTCTGTCATGTCACATAATTACCCTTTCTTTTTCTGTGGGGAGAACATTTTAGATCTCTCGTAACAGCTTTCAAGTACATAACGCACTATCCTTCGCTGTAACCACCACGCCTGTATCACAGCCCCAGAGCTTGCTGTCTTGTAACTGGAAGTTTGTATCCTCATCTTATTTAATGCTATCCTTCCTGCTGCAAGGGTGAACAGCACACTGCAGGCGGGCCAGACAGATGGCTGGTAAGGAATCCGAAGGGCCTTTTCCTCTACCATATCTGCAGAAAGGTTTTATTCCGGCACCTGTATTTTATCCCAGAATCTCACAGATCTCTCTAAATACAGACTCTTGCTGGACTCTCCAAAGCCTGCCTACTTCTGAAGGCATCCCAGTGCTGTGTCTACTGTTACCCCTCTCGCCGTCCACGGCGACTCCCCAGCTGCCAGGAGGTCTGTTTTCCAAGCGCCTGACAAGCCACATCCGATTCACCCTCAAAACCGATTTGTCAGGGGAATGAACACCAAGTGTCGGAACTTCCCGAGAAATCTAGTGATGAAAAGGCCTTTAACGATAAGCAAAGTAGTCTGTTGGAACGCCAGCAGCACAGAAAGCAACGCAAAGAAGCACAGAAGATGAGCGCAGGTATGATTTTAGATAAGGCTGGAGATGAGTCAGGCTGTTAATGGGAAACAGATCACAAGGGCTCTCCAGGCAGCAGATGCCCGGGAGCAGGAGGCTGATCTGGGAATGCCGCCAGGGACGCCGACAAGGAGTTTCTTTTTTACAAAAATATCCTATCCATGGGAATCCAGGGGAGAATCATCTTGGTACCTGCTTTGCCGATCAAGTCCTGGCGTCTTGCCTCCCAGCCGCGATCCCAGGGCTGACACTTGCACATCATGACTTCCTTGTCCTGTTCCCCACCCCTGCCTTCCTCCCTAGCGCTGTCAGATCAAATGAACATGCTCCAGGTGACCACTCAACGCATCAGGCTCGAGGCTTCTTAAAGCCAGCATATTCGATGAACTCTAGCAGTCTAATGGTGTGATGGTTTCCATTAAGTTCTGAATCTTGCCCTTCAGGGATGGAGCTAAAAAATGCATAAATTACTCAATGTAAGGGCTTTGCTGATGACTGATAAAATCAAATTAGCTGCTTTGGGCGAAGGACGAATTTGAAACAGAATTCCCTCCTTTGAAGAGACAGTGACAAATCTATTTGATAGGTCTGCACGTCAAGTTTTTTTTGGTAGAAAATTTAACAGAATCCTTTGTTAGGCAAAGTTGAGTAAGACTGGCTTAGGTTACAAACTAGTTTTTTTTTCTTTTTCCCCAATAAATGTTTACTTTTGTCATGTTATTAAAGCCATATCCACCCACACAAATTTTATTTTAAAAAGCAGAAAGAAGAAAAAAAATCCCACCCATGACTCTAATAGCCAATAAAACCTGGCATCTGGAGCATTTCCTTCCAGGCTTTTGTCTGTGTGGATACATGTGTATACATATTTTTACAAAACTGAAGTCATATATATATATATATATATATATGGATACTTAATTTCTTTACATTGTCATTAAATTTTAATGAGTATGTAATATTCCTTATTCTTACTCCATTTTTATTATTGCTTTAGGATAATTATTCCCCCAAAGGGTACAAATAGTTTTAAGGATTTTGATACACATTACTCTATTCTTTTCCAGAAACTCTGATTCAGCTTATGATTCTACTGGTAATGTATGGGTTTTTAATTTTTTGGAGGCTGTGTATTAAAAATGTATAGTAGATTTCCTTCATACATACTGATCTTTCCCAAATTATTTGCAAATTTTCTAGGTGAAAATAACTATCTCATTGGTTCTTGAATTGACTAATGAAGCTCTCAAGTTACTTTTTTTTTTTTAATTAAAGTAACAAGCGAAGAGTTTTGCTTTGTTCCACTCCTGCCTAGCGATGTGATTTCCTAATTTACTATGTGAGCGATTAGGCTGGTATAACCACGTATGCACTGAAGTGAAAACACATCCCTCTTTGTAACCTGAATAGGTCCCTGGTCACGTGTGATCCAGTCCTGGCGTGATTTCTAATTCAAATAAACATGCTACAGGAGCCAAAATTAATAACAATTTTTAAGCATTTATTTGTCTCCCTTAAAGGACATTTATTAAAGATCCAATTCATAATCCATGCTGCTTTAAAAATTACCCTCTTCTGTTCTGTTCCGTTTGATGGCTGCTTGAAATTTCTCTCTCCCCATTCATATTTTTCATCAAAAACTGCACCCAAGCACATCACATACACTTAGTCATTGGCTTTTGCATGAACCCCATTTCCTTCTGACCCTCCTGTTTTAATTTCCTACACCTACACTCCAAATTTGGTTATCACAGGAGTCTAGGATCATGTTGTCAAAGAAGGAGCTCTTGTTGATGGAATGGTAAGACAGACAGACACACACACACACACACACACATATCTCTTCTCCACACTGGCTTTCTGAACCCTCCTCACTGTCAATACATAAACGAGGCTTTGCGGCCCATCACAGCATTTGCACACAAGAGCTAAGTGAGCCTTTGTTGATGTCCAATAAAAGAAAAATTTGAGAAGTCATTATCAAGTGCCCACTACCTCCAAGGTATTGTGCTGTATGCTCAAGAAACAGGGAGATTTGCAAAAGGATATCTGTCTCCTGCTGTCTAGCTGGGAAGATGAAAACCCTAAACACGGGGAGAAAAATCCTACCTGTCAGAATATTATACAATAATGATACCATTCAAGATAAATGCTTTGGGAAGTACAGTAAGACTGTAATACATGTTCCCCGTTCCCCTTTCTTCAAACAAAACACATTCGTCTCAGATGGAAAAACATGGCAGCAGGATAGGATCTCCACCTTCCAACTTTTCAATGCAAGCTGGTCCCGAGAAGGTGGCCTCAAATCTCTGAATTCTCCAAATGTGGTTTGGTGCGGCTGACAGAGGAGCTACAGAAGCCTGGAGGGGAGACATGCCCGGGCCTCCCTCATCTGCTGCATGTCTGCTCCGCGCCAGGTGCTGTGCCAGTCACTGGGGGTATCTCTGTGCACGTAGCTGAGGGGGCTCTTGCTTTCCCACGGCCTCGAGGGCGTATATTTTGTGAACCGGCCTCAGCTTTGGCTCTAGTTGACTCTGTGGCCCATTTCCCTGATCTTTCTTGCTCATGTTTTTTTTTTCTCCCCCCCACCCCAGCATTGTGCATTTCTTTGCAAGATGCCATAAATTCCCGACACAAAACTGAGTATAAACAACCAAAGGATGTTTCTAGTTCACCACGGGCCAGCATTTCTCGCCCTGTTTGATTCCAACTTGAGGACAACGGTTCTGTCTCCCTCATTAAAAGCTGGTATTTATCTTTATTTTTGTCTTAGTACTCAGCCTTGTATGCAATATATTTCTCAATAAATGTGTGTAGATAGAATTTACCCCACTGAAATAGTTTCTGTGAGCCCTGACCTTGATCAAAACAACAGTTCTGCCTCGGGTCTGCAACGGCTCAGGCAAGAAGTGCTGAAATATCCAAAAGAAAGTATTTGCACAGGAAATATCAGGTTTTTCAAATTCTGCTGGATCATGAATAGATAAGAGCCACCCCCAAACAGCTAACATGACTTTCAAGGAAAGATGGCCAGTAACTCATTACCATCACCAAGAACCAGGAAGAAAATGTCTCACTCAGAGAAGGAATTTTACAGCCTCTCGCCAAAGTTCAAGATCAAGATGAGAAATAGGGCCGTTGAAGTAAAGTGGATGATTATATCTTGCCTGGTTTCCATTTGACACCCAAAGGGAAGGAAATTGGGACTGAAAGGGCTTGGCTTTCCTTTGGAAACGATCCTTCCCCGGTGTGACCTTGTAGGGAGCGCTGATAAAGCAGTGCCAAGTGAAGAATGCAGGTGGTCAACACAGCATCCATCTGGTCCGATCCAGTGAGCATCTCCCCTGTCTGCTCTGTGAAAAAACACTGCCCGGGCCGCGCTGGGAATGCAGGGCAGGGAGAAGAATGTTGGGGGAGGCAAGAAATGAACAAACACACAAAAGAGATGCATTCCGGCCCCAGAAACCGGGGAGGAGCTCACCGGGAAGGCTGTGGAGGAGGCGTAAGCCAGAGAGCAGAACAGAAATGGAAGAGCGGGCATTATTCCAGGAAGGGGAAACTGTGGGCACAAAGGCATGGTGATGGGAAAAGCGCTCTGTATTCGGTAAGGCGGGTGGTATGGCTGGCCCCACCGGAGTGATGTTAAATTACCAAAGTATCAAAATATTTGGAAACACGCGGGTGACTGATTACACGCTCTGGCTGCACATGGATGTCTGGAGTCCTGCACACCCGGATCGGGGCCAGGCAACTGTATCTCCCGCATTTCACGTGGGTACTGGAGGGACCACATGGACGTCCATCCTTCTCGGCTCCCTCCTCCCCTAAGCAAGGACTGCTTGTCCAGCCCTCCTGGGAAGGGGATGATTAGTATACTGTTATGTCATTCACACGGGGGAGCGCGTCTCAGATACATTCTGTGAAATCCTAAGGTTCCTTTGCCAACATCGCAGGGTCCCCCTGGACTTCAGAGGGAGATGTATCCCCCTAGAAGCAGACACTCACCTCACTGCAAAGAGAGTGGGTCAGTACTGGTCTGTTCTCTCTATTAGCCCTGGGCATACAACTTCATTTTTTAAAAAAGGATCCTACACAACCCAAACAAAAAAGCAATAAAATACTTTTATATCTGAATATTCAGCAAACCTGTAAGAGTCGGAGGAAGCATGGTAGGTGAGTACAAGCAGGAGGGATGCAGAAAGCCACACGTGGATGTTCACTGTCAGGATAATTGCTTTTGTAAAATATTAGGAATCGATCTGAATTTGCTTGGGGGTGGAGAAGGCGGTGGTTTCACGTCTATAGCTAAGTATGACCTGGAATTTTAGGACTTTGGCCTTTCTGAAAGAAATGAAAGAATCTGCTGGAGGGAAAAAGAAGCTCTATTTCTCGTGACTTGGGTAAGCCACAAATATACAACTTCAGTAATAACACTTCGATTGAGAACTTATTCCATGCCAGGCTCTGTGCTAAGTCTTTCCATGTCCATTCGTATCTAGTCTTTACAATGAATCTACAAGGTAGGTAATGTTTTAATGTCTCTTTTTTAAAAATAAAGAACAAGGTTCACAAACTTAAATAACATCCCTAAAATCAGTTGGGGGAACAGTTAATAATAATTAATAGGGGTAATAAATAAAAGTCAGAACAGCTAACAGAGACGATATAAGAAGTTTCCAACCTCTCCAAGCCCAATTTCAAGGGCAAATGCTGGCTATGGGATCCCAGATCACTTAGTTAATACTGGAAAATTCCACAGGAAGAAATGCATCCATCCTCCATGGCTACCACAATCTTCAGATATTTTGTTTTATGACTCTTTTTTTTATCTCATCTCCTTTCCCCTCATGGACTAAAATATTGTTTTTTAAGCAATGAGATGGATGAGATATACCAAGCTTTGACATGCAAAACGTGATTTATGGGGTTGTCGTTATATCTTAATTGTTGTCAAAACTGTCTTTATGAGAATTACCCTCAGAGCTTCAAATAAATTTGCTACAGTTTTTATGTTTAAAAAAAAGTTTTCTTTGACCAATCAAATATTCCATGCCAGATATTTTGGGGCCTGTCTCTTTCTCTTACCTCCAATCTCCCAGCCTTAGTAAGTCATTGTTAAAACAGACATAGTCAGGCTCGTCTTGAAGATGGTGTGACAACTAGAGATAATCTCTTTTGGGGTCTAGCCCATGATAGGCACTTCATGTTGTAATATTAATGGTAATGTTAATGTACGTATCTTTCTCCTCAGCTGGATTATAAAGTCCCCGAGGGAGCAACTGTTTGTTCAGTTGGTAATTACTTCCCTGGGTTGAGTATGTTACTTTACAAGTACTCTGAGTTTGTTGATCTAGGATTGACATCCACCGCACCTGCTCTACTGAGAGTTAGAAAGCTACCATGATCCCCAATCTCACTGGGCTTTCAAACTGGGTGCGCTTTTCCCTAAGCCTGGGGCCAGCTCACCAAATCATTCTAAACCACGCAACCCCACTGCCAGCGATGGACCTGACATCTCCCCGGGGGCAGCTCTGACATATGTGAGGACAGCCTTCCCAGGTTCCCGCATTAAACCAACACATATTTTACCAAACAAGATGCCAGGTTACAGAGCTTTGGAAAGAGCCACCTGGAGCTTCTCCGGAGGCACCGTCTTTCCTGTCCCACAACTCTGTTTTCAAGCTGCCAAGCAGTGGGCTCTGCTGTCCTGCTTCTGGACAATGTGGTCACTTTCTCTTTGCATTTGGTCACCCCACTGTCTGCTGTGGGCTTCACTTCCCCACCTCTGAGTTCACAGGAATTCAACATGAGGCTTTCTGTTTAGAATTTATTCTCCCCAATAGCAGAGTCCGGGGAGCCCGACATAAGGGCAAACCATTGACAGCACCCTACTGTCGGCCAGATGCTCTTCTGTGAATCTCACACACACTAGCAACAATTCCTATCAGGGGTTGGCATCAGACAACTTCATAGATGAGGCAACTGTCAATGGAATCATGAGAAATAGGAGGAAAATACATGTAAAATGAGATTGGCTATTGGGAATAGCAACAGAAGGACAGTAAACAGTCAAGGGAGGACAAGAGATGAAACAGCACACACCTATAATTTAGGGTCATGGTGTTGGTCAGTAATATGGGGGTGGCCCTTTGCCCTTAAAATTGCTCTCCTGGGAAGATGGCGGCGTGAGTAGAGCAGCGGAAATCTCCTCCCAAAACAACATATATCTATGAAAATATAACAAAGACAACCCTTCCTAGAATAAAGACCAGAGGACACAGGACAATATCCAGACCACATCCGCACCTGAGAGAACCCAGCGCCTCGCGAAGGGGGTAAGATACAAGCCCCGGCCCCGCGGAAGCCGAGCGCCCCTCCCCCCAGCTCCCGGCGGGAGAAGAGCAGGCAGAGCGGGAGGGAGACGGAGCCCAGGACTGCCGAGCACCCAGCCCCAGCCATCCGGGCCAGAGTGCAGGGCGCTCGATACTAGGAACACAGGGCAGCAAGAACAGTGAGTGGGCACTGGAGGCTGGGCGACAGAGGGCATAAGAAAAGCGCGCGGCCATTTTTTTTTTTTTGCTTTTTTGCTGCTTTGTTTTGGCGAGCGCTTTTTGGAAGTCTTAAAGGGACAGGGACCCCAATACTAGGGTAACAGGGCAGAAAGACCTGTGATCAGAGGCCTGAGGCTGGCACCGGAGAATAAAGAAAAACGAACGACCACCTTTTTTTTTTTAATCAAAAATTTTTTTTTTTTTTAATTAAAAAAATTTTTTTTTCTTGTTTTTTTTTGTGGTCGTTGTTTTGTTTTGGCGGGTGCTTTTTGGAAGTCTTAAAGGGGCAGGGCGGGTAACTTAATCCAGAGGTAGGGAACCCGGGATCTCTGGGCACCCTAACCCCTGGGCTGCAGGGAGCAGGGAGGCCCCTTACGGAGATAAATAGCCTCCCAGCAGCTCCTGCTCCAACGCGACTCCACCATTTTGGAGTAGCTGCCCGAGCCAGGCCACGCCCACAGCAACAGCGGAGATTAACTCCATAGCAGCCGGGCAGGAAGCAGAAGCCCTGTCTGTGCGCAGCTGCGCAGCACAAGCCACTAGAGGTCGCTGTTCTCCCAGGAGAGGAGGGCCACAAATCAACAAGAAGGGAAGTCCTTCCAGCCGTCACTCGTCCCAGTTCTGCAGACTATTCCTATCACCATGAAAAGGCAAAGCTACAGGCAGACAAAGATCACAGACACACCAGAGAAGGAGACAGACCTAACCAGTCTCCCTGAAAAAGAATTCAAAATAAGAATCATAAACATGCTGACAGAGATGCAGAGAAATACGCAAGAGAAATGGGATGAAGTCCGGAAGGAGATCACAGATGCCAGAAAGGAGATCGCAGAAATGAAACAAACTCTGGAAGGGTTTATAAACAGAATGGGTAGAATGCAAGAGGCCATTGATGGAATTGAAATCAGAGAACAGGAACGCATAGAAGCTGACATAGAGAGAGACAAAAGGATCTCCAGGAATGAAACAATATTAAGAGAACTGTGTGACCAATCTAAAAGGAACAATATCCGTATTATAGGGGTCCCAGAAGAAGAAGAGAGAGGAAAAGAGATGGAAAGTATCTTAGAAGAAATAATTGCTGAAAACTTCCCCACACTGGGGGAGGAAGTAATCAAACAGACCACGGAAATACACAGAACCCCCAACAGAAAGGATCCAAGAAGGGCAACACCAAGACACATAATAATTAAAATGGCAAAGATCAAGGACAAGGAAAGAGTGTTAAAGGCAGCTAGAGAGAAAAAGGTCACCTATAAAGGGAAACCCATCAGGCTAACGTCAGATTTCTCAACAGAAACCCTACAGGCCAGAAGAGAATGGCATGATATATTTAATACAATGAAACAGAAGGGCCTTGAACCAAGGATACTGTATCCAGCACGACTATCATTCAAATATGACGGTGGGATTAAACAATTCCCAGACAAACAAAAGCTGAGGGAATTTGCTTTCCACAAACCACCTCTACAGAACATCTTACAGGGACTGCCCTAGATGGGAGCACTCCTAGAAGGAGCACAGCACAAAACACCCAACATATGAAGAATCGAGGAGGAGGAACAAGAAGGGAGAGAAGAAAAGAATCTCCAGACAGTGTATATAACAGCTCAATAAGCGAGCTAAGTTAGGCAGTAAGATACTAAAGAGGCTAACCTTGAACCTTTGGTAACCACGAATTTAAAGCCTGCAATGGCAATAAGTACATATCTTTCAATAGTCACCCTAAATGTTAATGGGTTGAATGCACCAATCAAAAGACACAGAGTAACAGAATGGATAAAAAAGCAAGACCCATCTATATGCTGCTTACAAGAAACTCACCTCAAACCCAAAGACATGTACAGACTAAAAGTCAAGGGATGGAAAAACATATTTCAAGCAAACAACAGTGAGAAGAAAGCAGGGGTTGCAGTACTAATATCAGACAAAATAGACTTCAAAACAAAGAAAGTAACAAGAGATAAAGAAGGACACTACATAATGATAAAGGGCTCAGTCAAACAAGAGGATATAACCATTCTAAATATATATGCACCCAACACAGGAGCACCAGCATATGTGAAACAAATACTAACAGAACTAAAGGGAGATATAGACTGCAATGCATTCATTCTAGGAGACTTCAACACACCACTCACCCCAAAGGATAGATCCACTGGGCAGAAAATAAGTAAGGACACGGAAGCACTGAACAACACAGTAGAGCAGATGGACCTAATAGACATCTATAGAACTCTACATCCAAAAGCAGCGGGATAAACATTCTTCTCAAGTGCACATGGAACATTCTCCAGAATAGACCACATACTAGGCCACAAAAAGAGCCTCAGAAAATTCCAAAAGATTGAAATCCTACCAACCAACTTTTCAGACCACAAAGGCATAAAACTAGAAATAAACTGTACAAAGAAAGCAAAGAGGCTCACAAACACATGGAGGCTTAACAACACGCTCCTAAATAATCAATGGATCAATGACCAAATCAAAATGGAGATCCAGCAATATATGGAAACAAATGACAACAACAACACTAAGCCCCAACTTCTGTGGGACACAGCAAAAGCAGTCTTAAGAGGAAAGTATATAGCAATCCAAGCATATTTAAAAAAGGAAGAGCAATCCCAAATGAATGGTCTAATGTCACAATTATTGAAATTGGAAAAAGAAGAACAGATGAGGCCTAAGGTCAGCAGAAGGAGGGACATAATAAAGATCAGAGAAGAAATAAATAAAATTGAGAAGAATAAAACAATAGCAAAAATCAATGAAACCAAGAGCTGGTTCTTCGAGAAAATAAACAAAATAGATAAGCCTCTAGCCAGACTTATTAAGAAGAAAAGAGAGTCAACACAAATCAACAGTATCAGAAACGAGAAAGGAAAAATTACGACGGACCCCACAGAAATATAAAGAATTATTAGAGAATACTATGAAAACCTATATGCTAACAAGCTGGGAAACCTAGGAGAAATGGACAACTTCCTAGAAAAATACAACCTTCCAAGATTGACCCAGGAAGAAACAGAAAATCTAAACAGACCAATTACCAGCAATGAAATTGAAGCGGTAATCAAAAAACTACCAAAGAACAAAACCCCCGGGCCAGATGGATTTACCTCGGAATTTTATCAGACATACAGGGAAGACATAAAACCCATTCTCCTTAAAGTTTTCCAAAAAATAGAGGAGGAGGGGATACTCCCAAACTCATTCTACGAAGCTAACATTACCCTAATACCAAAACCAGGCAAAGACCCCACCAAAAAAGAAAACTACAGACCAATATCCCTGATGAACGTAGATGCAAAAATACTCAACAAAATATTAGCAAACCGAATCCAAAAATACATCAAAAGGATCATACACCATGACCAAGTGGGATTCATCCCAGGGATGCAAGGATGGTACAACATTCGAAAGTCCATCAACATCATCCACCACATCAACAAAAAGAAAGACAAAAACCACATGATCATCTCCATAGATGCTGAAAAAGCATTTGACAAAGTTCAACATCCATTCATGATAAAAACTCTCAGCAAAGTGGGAATAGAGGGCAAGTACCTCAACATAATAAAGGCCATCTATGATAAACCCACAGCCAACATTATATTGAACAGCGAGAAGCTGAAAGCATTTCCGCTGAGATCGGGAACTAGACAGGGATGCCCACTCTCTCCACTGTTATTTAACATAGTACTGGAGGTCCTAGCCACGGCAATCAGACAAAATAAAGAAATACAAGGAATCCAGATTGGTAAAGAAGAAGTTAAACTGTCACTATTTGCAGATGACATGATACTGTACATAAAAAACCCTAAAGACTCCACCCCAAAACTACTAGAACTGATATCGGAATACAGCAAAGTTGCAGGATACAAAATCAACACACAGAAATCTGTGGCTTTCCTATATACTAACAATGAACCAACAGAAAGAGAAATCAGGAAAACAACTCCATTCACAATTGCATCAAAAAAAATAAAATACCTAGGAATAAACCTAACCAAAGAAGTGAAAGACTTATACTCTGAAAACTACAAGTCACTCTTAAGAGAAATTAAAGGGGACACTAACAGATGGAAACTCATCCCATGCTCGTGGCTAGGAAGAATTAATATCGTCAAAATGGCCATCCTGCCCAAAGCAATATACAGATTTGATGCAATCCCTATGAAACTACCAGCAACATTCGTCAATGGACTGGAACAAATAATTCAAAAATTCATATGGAAACACCAAAGACCCCGAATAGCCAAAGCAATCCTGAGAAAGAAGAATAAAGTAGGGGGGATCTCACTCCCCAACTTCAAGCTCTACTATAAAGCCATAGTAATCAAGACAATTTGGTACTGGCACAAGAGCAGAGCCACAGACCAATGGAACAGACTAGAGAATCCAGACATTAACCCAGACATATATGGTCAATTAATATTTGATAAAGGAGCCATGGACATACAATGGCGAAATGACAGTCTCTTCAACAGGTGGTGCTGGCAAAACTGGACAGCTACATGTAGGAGAATGAAACTGGACCATTGTCTAACCCCATATACAAAAGTAAACTCAAAATGGATCAAAGACCTGAATGTAAGCCATGAAACCATTAAACTCTTGGAAGAAAACATAGGCAAAAACCTCTTAGACATAAACATGAGTGACCTCTTCTTGAACATATCTCCCCGGGCAAGGAAAACAACAGCAAAAATGAGTAAGTGGGACTATATTAAGCTGAAAAGCTTCTGTACAGCAAAAGACACCATCAATAGAACAAGAAGGATCCCTACAGTATGGGAGAATATATTTGAAAATGACACATCCGATAAAGGCTTGACGTCCAGAATATATAAGGAGCTCACGCGCCTCAACAAACAAAAAACAAATAACCCAATTAAAAAATGGGCAGAGGAACTGAACAGACAGTTCTCCAAAAAAGAAATACAGATGGCCAACAGACACATGAAAACATGCTCCACATTGCTAATTATCAGAGAAATGCAAATTAAAACTACAATGAGGTATCACCTCACACCAGTAAGGATGGCTGCCATCCAAAAGACAAACAACAACAAATGTTGGCGAGGCTGTGGAGAAAGGGGAACCCTCCTACACTGCTGGTGGGAATGTAAGTTAGTTCAACCATTGTGGAAAGCAGTATGGAGGTACATCAAAATGCTCAAAACAGACTTACCATTTGACCCAGGAATTCCACTCCTAGGAATTTACCCTAAGAACGCAGCAATCAAGTTTGAGAAAGACAGATGCACCCCTATGTTTATTGCAGCACTATTTACAATAGCCAAGAATTGGAAGCAACCTAAATGTCCATCGATAGATGAATGGATAAAGAAGATGTGGTACATATACACAATGGAATACTACTCAGCCATAAGAAAAGGGCAAATCCAATCATTTGCAGCAACATGGATGGAGCTGGAGGGCATTATGCTCAGTGAAACAAGCCAAGCGGAGAAAGAGAAATACCAAATGATTTCACTTATCTGTGGAGTATAAGAACAAAGGAAAAACTGAAGGAACAAAACAGCAGCAGAATCACAGAACTCAAGAATGGACTAACAGGTACCAAAGGGAAAGGGACTGGGGAGGATGGGTGGGTAGGGAGGGATAAGGGGGGGAGAAGTAGGGGGGTATTAAGATTAACATGCATGGGGGGGTAGGAGAAAAGGGAGGGCTGTACAACACAGAGAAGGCAAGTAGTGATTCTACAACATTTTGCTATGCTGATGGACAGTGACTGTAAAGGGGTTTATAGGGGAGACCTGGTATAGGGGAGAGCCTAGTAAACATAATATTCGTCATGTAAGTGTAGATTAGTGATAGCAAAAAAAAAAAAAAAAAAAAAAAAGGGCAGTTCCTGTGTGGTAACCTCCAACAAGTTCTACACAAGGGTATAAAGGGCATATAAAAGTGTAGGCAAAGGGTCTGTTTGTGTTTATACAGAGGATCAAAGCCTAATTGGGCTACCCCGAAAATGAACTAAGATACGATATGAAAAAGAACTTCCAACATCTGCACTCTCTGGAAGACTCATGCCAGAAGATGATCATCAAAAAACCCCAACAAAGATCCACGCACTGCTACAGCTGTAGATGCACTCATCCCACCAGTTCCTGGACTTGCCATCGGAATGAGGAAGGAGATATCTAAGCTGGCCTGTGCATACAGTAAAACAACAAAATTGGACTGGATCTATACTGTTGGAACTCAACCAAGAATTTGGAGAAGTGCAAATTGTAGCGCTCCAAAGTCTTACAACTACAAACTATTTACTGTTAAAAGAACATATGGCATGTGAACAGTCCCCAGGAATGGGTTGTTTTAATTTGTCTGATTTCTCTCAGACTGTTCAAGTTCAGTTGGACAATATCCACCATATCATAGATAAGTTTTCACAAATGCTTAAGGTGCCTAACTGGTTTTCTTGGTTTCACTGGAGATGGCTGGTAATTACAGGTATGCTTTGGTTATGTAACTATACTCCTATTATGTTAATGTGTGTGCGCAATTTAAGTAGTAGCTTAAAACCTATACATGCTGAAGTTACTCTACAAGAAGATATATCAAGGAAATAATCAATCTTCCCATGTTTTCTTCCGCCTGCTACTTCTATAGCTTTTCTTCTTCCTTCCTAATTACAACCCTTAAATAGAATTCGTGCCTCATATCGAATTTACCGAGTATCATAATTCTTCCAAGTGGTAAAGATACCTCAAGACAAATGCTGGGCATAGAAGCCACAGGGCATAAATATGCAAAGAAGTAAAAAGCTAACCTTTTCAAACAATAAGGCTTCTCTCTCACTTACCAACTCTACATTTCCCTGTATGGCCCCGGAAGATGACTGGTTAGCCAGAGACGGGTAAGATTCCTCAAGGGAGGAACAACCTAAGACAGGCACAGTCGCAGGGGGGCCATCAGGTGAGAAATTGGGGATCAACAGAGGTGAGGCTTAGAACCTCACCCCCCCGTTCTGAGAGAAATCTTCTGCATACGTGGATGTTTTATTGCCCTGGTCTAGCTTGGATTAACACATAGTCTACAGGCACACACCTGATCATCTACATGTGTTCTCTTATAACACTAAACTATGTTTTCTACCTTTATCTTGTATCTACCTCCCACTTCAGCATTTTATTAAAAATAATAATAATAAAGAGAGAAATGTGGTATCCACATATAAATCAAGTATAAAAACCAAATGAGTATTCATATTTGAACTGACTGTTTAGAGTTCATAATGCATGAGCAAAACTGAAAGTTTCTGTGATGACTGCCCTTGTACTGTTCACTATGTAACTTATTCATTATGTAAGAATTTGTTCTACATGTAAAAACTTCTTTGTTATGCCTCAGAAGATTGGAGACTGACAAAAATTAGGCTTGGGGTGGATTAATGATTGTGCATTGAGCATTGACTCCCCTATACAGAATTTTATTGTCGTTAACAACCATTTGATCAATAAATATGAGAGATGCCCTCACAAAAAAAAAAAAAAAAAAAGGACAGACTTCCAATGGTAAAATAAATTAGTAACCGGGATGTAATGTATAGCATAAGGAATATAAGGAATATAGTCAAGATATTGTAACAGCCTGGTAGGGTGATAGCTGGAACCTAGAATTATGTATATAAATGTTCTACCACTGTGTTGTACACTTGAAACTCATGTAATGTAATACTGTGTGTCAACTACCCTTCAATAAAAAATAATTATTTAAAAATAAATAAATAAATAAAATAAAATAAAAAATTGCTCTCCTTGTGCATCACCCTAGTGCTTTGGGGGTAAGCTGGCTGTGGGCTGCCTGATCAGAAGCTTTCTTTGTGTTTTTCTTCCCCATGAGTCCGGCAAGCCCCGCTTATCCATCCCTGCATGGCCCCAGGGGCAGGTCTGTCCTCTGTACACCGCTGACACTTGGTGCTGAGCCGGGCTCCACTTAACCGTGAGCGAAGCCCCTTCTTTTCGCTCTATTCATTGTGATTTCCCAACAGATGATGTTTGCCTCAGCTTAGCTACCATCTAACTAGGGCTGGCTCTTCGGGCATCTCTCCAAATGGGTACACCAGTGCCCCCGAGGGGAAGACACCAGGATGCCCAGGCTTGATCATCCCTTCTTAGTTCTAGGGCAGCATTACACCCAATAAGCATTTCATCATAACATGCTCCTCCGTCCGCAAGTCCATGTGTGTGACTGGGAACTGGAGGGTCCTCACGAAGTCCTCCAGAGAAGGATGATAAATAACGTGACGGACAGAAGACAGAGTACTCACACCTGGCCCAGCCTGGCCCAGTTAATATCCTGCCTCGTCTTTCACAGCCTGCTTTGTACTCCCCATAGGCACATGAAACAGCGTATGAAGGAAAACATCCCGGGTCAAATAAAACAGCGTGGATAAAAAGGCCTCCTGCGTGTAGACCCATTCTTCTCGGGGCCCTGGCTATAAATCCACATGAAGCACCTGCGTCTTTCCAATGCAAAAGGAAGTTGTAAAGGTCATGAATGCACTTAAGAGTTCTGACCTCAAGAGGCACTTGCTACTTGCAGTATTATTGTCTTACTCCTGAAGTCAACAGTTATTTTCGACTGATGCGATTTTGGGGGCATACTGCGAGGTGGGCACGAAGGAGGATGCGCAGGTAACAGACCATGACGCTACCCTTCACCGGCTCACAGTGAAGCTACCCAAGGGAATCCAAGGACTGTGCCTGGCCTGTGGGTTGTTCCTCCATAACAAACAAGCAGAGAAAATGAGAATAAGCATTTAGAAATTGTATAGCAGCTAACATTAAGTCTGTTGACTCTAACAACAAAAATTCAAACATGCATTTTGTCTTACTTTTAACTGATTTGCTACAAATTCAATGCTCATTGTATTTTATAAAGGGAAGGGTCTACAATGGAGCAGAAAGTGCAAAAACAACTTCTCCTTAACCACTGACAGTTTGAGTAGCATGAGAAGCACTGGCCAAATCTACACATGACTAAAATATGAGACAGGTAAGGGTGAATGTCCTAAAAAGTTAAAATAGTTCAATGTTGCAGAGGAGGAGGAAGTTTCTGGAAGATGGGTGCAAAGGTAGGGGAAACCTAGGAAGTGACAAAACTTGCCCTTTCTAAGCTGAGCAAAAACTAATCAAAAGAAGTAAAAATAACAAAGAATTTGTTATTGACACTAACAGGAGAGATGGTCCTAATGTCATAGCTTAAATATCCAGAAATATCCTTCAGGTGTGAAACTACTAGAACCAAATGTAAAGAAGATTCTGGAAAGAGTTTTCTTCTGGAAGGAATGAATGGAGTGGTTGAAAACAAGCAAGGGAATTCTCAAAAATATCCAACGACGTCTCTCACTAGAGAAGGATTGAGACTGGACCTGGGAGTCCCCAGAGGATATCCCTGGAGATGCCTCATAGATCAGCCTTTCTTCACCCCATAAACATATTCTGAGGCCCCAGTGGGTGGGGCTTGGGGAAGCAGATAAATAGTAATAGTTTTCTGCAGAAGGCAGAAGTCAAGTGAATAATAACATCCTAGCGGCGAGTGCTTTAACCAAGGCCTTGCAGCAAGAGAGATTAGAAGGAAGGAAACACCTGTAACCACACCAGATCAAAGGCTTGCTGGCTGCACGCCTTCCCTGACATGCTAACTCCATAAAGGTGTGTCCGCTCACACCACAGATGGGAGGTTGAAGGACACCCAGCCTTCGGGACAGAGTCGCTTCCTCTTCAGGGAGCTGGTTTCTGGTGTGAACATGTCAACAAAGGTGGGGATTAAGCCAGCGGAGGCTGAGTCGCCCACAGCAGCGGCTGCCTTTCTTGGGAAGCCCCCACAGGGACATGATCAACGCCAGCCCCAGATCTCAGGTAACAAGAGAAGAGGCGCACACACTGGAGGGGGATGCTATTTTTCTGGCAAAGAGGAAGATGAACTACCCGCCTCTTAAAGAAGGAACAAGGGAACAATAAAAGGAAAAGAAGGAAAGGAAAAAAAAAAAAGAAACATTAGCATGTTCCTTATATGAAAATTCTGTCCCCCAGCCCCTCCATTTCCCCTTAAAGCAAAGGGGTCTCTCCTAAAAGCTCTTGTGACGGGGCTGGCCAGGGAGGGGTTTCATTTTAGAAGAATTTCAGTTGAAAAAAAAAATGAATATGACAACTGTTGTCAATAATTGTACTCAGATAATTCCCTAATCAGTTTTGAAGCATGTGGTTGATGTAAGTGGCCAAAATATAGTAAGGAAATAGAAGGATCTGATGAATAGAATTTAGCAGAGCTGAGGAATGAAGCCGAGGAGAAAAGGGACGCTCTTATAGGATGTGAGACCGTATCTATCAAAACAAAAAGCTGAACTACTGTCAAAGGAAGCTGGATTTGGAAAATGTGGCACATAATGACAAAGGAATTCAAAATGTTAAAAGGAAGAATGGGGGAGACAGGGAGGGAAAGACGATCTGTACAAGTGGATAATTGGTGATCATAAAGACAAGCATGGCTTTTGTTAGAATAAAACAAATAGCCAGATGAAGACGACCTGCATTTGCACACTGAAAGGGCTCACAGACCCGGGGAAAATCAATAAACAGTGAAATTATTGCGCTTAAATGATCTAGAGAGAACCCTACAAGCATCTGTGTAGACTAGACAAGTCACTTATGAAGAGAGACCCGGTAGATTTCTCATAGAATCAGATACCAGAGAATAATGATAGCAGCTGGCTATGGTCATGGGCTCTGGAGACAGACACATCTGGCCGGTCCGTTCACTGGCTCTGCGACCTTGCCCCAGTCCCAGTTACTTGAACCTTCTGGGTATCCGCGTTCTTATTTGTACGGAAGCATGACCCTACCTAAATTAACCACTGCGTACTTTCCTTAATGCCAGAGAGGTCATGAAGACGAACAAGACAGTCCATCTATGAAAATACAGAAGCCAAAGAAATCACTACCAAAACACATCACAATGCACGAAGTACCAAATGCCATATAGAGACAAGGAGAGACTTCAAGGGCCGTAACAGGGAGGGTGACTTTGTACATCTCTCTAGTCCCCTTCAGGTCAAGTAGAAAACAAATCCATGAGGCAGACGTGGCTTTACATCACATTATCCCTTAGATAAATACCTATTTTCTGTCCCACAACCAAGAACATATATTAGTGAACTCAATAAGCAGCTATAGAAATGTTCCAAATTACTTTTTAAATTATCCAAAAAGTAAAAATAACACAGGCTACACTCTTTAATCACATGCAACAAAACACATAAAAGAACAAACAGCATAACAACCTCGAGGACCTCTGGAATGGTAAAGAGAGTATCAAAACCATGCTTGGAAAACAATATGAGAACGTTTCACGTAAAATTCTTGAGGATATAGCAAGAAACTAATAAGGTAAAGATTCATCCTCAAATACATTGGCTATTCAAATGAAAGTGTAGAAATAGAGAGATGAGCTTTTTGCCTTGGAAATATAGAGAAAACGCTACACAAATAAAGACACAGAAGCAGGTAATTCATATGGTGAAATAGAGATTGATATAGTTGAAAACATCAAACAGTGAAGGATGTGCTAAATCCAAGAACTGACTCTTTGAAGACTCAGTAAAACAGACAAACCTGCTAGTCTAATCAATGACCAAGAGCCTGAGAACTCAATACTCAAAACTAGGAAGGAGAAACGGAAACGGAACACAAAGTTAGGCTATGAGGAACCTATAAATATATGAAAAGATGTTCATGCTCGCAAATAGTTACATTAATACAAATCACACCAACATGGGGAAAATATTTTTGGCTGTGAAATTGGCAAAGATGTGTCACTACGCAGTTTAGGGGAGGGTGGAGAGCCATGAACCTTCTTTTGGACTTGGTGAGAGTGAAAAACCAAACATACTTTCTGGCACGTAGTCTTTTAACATTTGCCAGACTTTTGAATGTGTGTAGCCTTTGACTGAATAACTTCACCAGCAGAGATGTGCTCCAAGAAGATAATCAGACACACACATGCACATGTGTAGCACAAACGACCAAACTTAGTATCTGATAGCCAATAAAACACATGCCATTCAAAAATCATGTTGTAGGGTTACATGTATTGACTTGAAAAGATGTCTGCGATATGTTAAGCTTAAAAAGCAGGTAAACACCAAATTATAAATTCAGAAATAAATACTGTGAATCCCTACTATGTGCCAGACACCTATCTAAGCACTGCGGGAGCAGCAGGAAGCTAAACAGAGAAAAACTCCTGCCCGTCTAGAGATTAGAATCAAAGCATGAGCTGAGAGCACTGGGCAATGTCTCAGGGAAACAGTCACCAGGTCTGAACAGCAGTCATCTGTGTTTCATGGGATCTGGGGTAATTATTACTTTCTTCTTCATTTCGCTATTTGAACGTTTTAAATGGTACATATCTGATTATTTTAATCAAGGGAAAAAAAACCTTCCTATAAGGTGTAGAAATCACTTGTGGTTGAGGGCGTGGTGGGCTTGGCATTTGAACGGTGCTAGAAAATAAGGGTAGAATTTCCATGTATTCAGATCGTGGTTGGTATTTCCCATGATGATCAACGTCTAAGCATTGTTTATCAGATTTAAAATGGAAACAATCTGCCTGCCCGTGACTCTGATGAAAAATTGCATGTCTGGAGTTAGCAGATTTGGTTGTGCCCAACATCCAAAGACGAATACAAAAATCAGTTAACTACAGCTCTTGTGAGGCCTTACATGGTCCGTGTTTTTCCAATGGACATGGAAGAGCCAATAGCGAACCCCTGTGCAGCTGCAGGTGATGGTAATGCCGGCAAATTCTGGCATTTGCTTGGATTTTCCTCACCTCTTCCCATTTGGAAAAACTGGTGAAATATTTGAGAAAGGAAAGAAGGCATGCATTAGTTCAACTTATTATTCGTGGGTGATTTTAATTTGGGGACTACACACTCAAGATGCCGACACTGACATCTGTTTTGTTTTGATTACTCTTCTGTTGATGTGAACTCCTCAACTTTGGGTGACGTCTGTCTTTTGAACCGCAAAACTGCCTGCAGCTCTCGCTGGAGCCCATCACGGGAATAACGGGGTTCACTGTCTTCCTCGGTACCACATCTGTCTTCTTTATAAGGTTGACGTTAGTGTTGGAATGCCCTGCTTGCTGTCTTCTGGAAGGTATCAGAGTCTTTTCGGCCTGGGCAGAAGATTCTCGATGGTGCCTGTGTTCCTGCAGCCATGTGAGCACTGCTGTCTAGAACTGAAAGCGAAGGCTCATGTCCAACCCCACTGACTCTTAGGATAGAGCTTCCCCCATTCAACCTTAGAAATAAAAAAGTGTGTGGGTGGTGGGGAGAGGGAGTGTCTCCTAGGTACTTCGGAGAATAAAATATGAGAGGTGCATAAAGATACCAGCCTTGAAAATAATAATTGTGCTCTGATATAATAGTTGAGCCAGAAGAGAAGGAGCTTGAACAAGACAGAAGTTCCATTTTCAAACAGATAAGAAATTGGGAGCTAGAGAGTCTAAGCAGCTTGGGCTAGAAATCAGGCACTCTTCCATCATCCCTAGGTGGACCCTCATCTTCATTGCACAATATGGCTGCTGGAGCACCAGCCATCTCAGGATCATTCCAAACAGCCAATTAAAGGAAAGAAAAGGAGGAGGGACTTCTCTCCCTTTTTTGGAGAGTTCCCACAAATCCCACACAAAACAGTTGAAATCCCAGTTTAGTTACCTGTCTGCCTATGGCTACAAGGTAAGCTAGAGGAAGCAGTGTTTTAACCAGCTGGTAGTGATCCAGCTAAAACCCAGGGTCCTTATTAATGAGGAAGAATGGGAGAGTGGATAGGATATTAGGAGGCAACATGTAGGCACACACCACTGGCACATGGATTCATAATTTTAATTGCCATTACCAAAATTCTTCTTAGGGAAGTGATGAAAAGTGGGTCTGAGAAAGTAGGGTCAGTCAGGAGAAACCCAATAGACGGAGGCAGGGCTGAATCTCAAATGGAAAGACTGACTTTTGCTGTTGCGCCCAAGAAAGAGGCAAGGAGAATAAAAAGTGAGAAGACAAGTCACTACAAATAGGAAGAAGGGGCCAGAGGACTCGGAGAGGTGGTTTGGTGAGTGTCTGAAAAGAAAGAGACAGAAGGTGGGAAATGGAAGGGAGTGAGAAAGACCCCAGGGGCCAAGCAGCTCAATGGACTTGCTGAACAGGGACAGCCAGTGTGCAGACCCACCTCCACTGCCCCAACTTGTGACATACACAAAGCCCCTGGAGTGGGTGCAATTGTGGGAAAGTCTAAATCTACAAAAAGGGTCAGGAGGCACCTTGAGCTGGGTTAGCGCTCCCCCCAGGGGCCAGTGTCCAGGAGACAAAGGTAACAGAGAGAACAAGAGACACACACAGCACCTCCCAGAAGTCACCAACGTCCTGTGGGCTCTGAGCAGCAGACGTGCCAGTCATGCAATGGGATTCTGAGCAATTCTCCCTAGAGCTTAGAGGGCATGTCCATCTGAGCCAAACGGCTAAAATCTTCAAGGTTTCCCTCATGTCAATCTCCCAACATAAGTGTGAGGGAGATGGAAAATCTCCCTTTGTGTGAGCTTTAATAAAATATAGGCTTTATAATACAGAAGAACAGAGCCTGCATGTCTCATGACCTCCTTCATCAAGAAGGAGGGATGTGTCGTTATCTAATCAACCGAGGGACTGTCTGGAGGGATGTGCTCCAGTGCGTGACTGAGTCTGGGCTTGGCAGAGAGCGCCCTAATCGACTAGTAATGTCTGTTCTGGGCGTTGGGCGTGGGGCTTCAGCAGCCGGCCACGAGGTAGATTGGTGGTCCTCCGTGGACCATGATGGTGCTCCACCTGCTGAGGGTTACAGCAATGCCATGAGGTGCAGTGGATATAATAGGCCACGAGTGTTCAGAATTGCTAGGAAAAGGAATTTTTAAATTGCGTGACTTTAAGTAAAATCCTGTCTCAAGTGGGCCTCCATGAATTGAAGATACACTAGTTTATTGAGTTCAGCCTATGATGAGATACTTCCATTTCTTCTATAACATTCTCCTTGGGTCCCCTCTTAGGAGAAAGCCCCTACTATGTGCTCTTATGCTGATTTCTTCACAGAGCCCTATCTTATCTTCTCAGCCACCTATGAGGTTCATGCGACCATTATCCTCATTTTCTAGCAGAGAAACCTGACCTTTTGGTTTAAGAATCCTGACCAGTGGGGTCCTACTGTGGGCACATGTTGAGGCTGTGACTCCAACCAGGCCTCCTGCCATGGACTAGGCTGGGAGCCCACATCTCACGGCCTCCAGGAAGGAGCCTGGGGGAGGTCACTGGAGCCTCGCCACTTCATGGGAACAAGGAAAGATCCCATTCCCAGGGACCTGGCCGGTGCCAGGGTGAGTCAATACCCACAGAGGCATCTCGGAGGGAAATGGTCATTCTCAGGCATCTCACTGATTTGCTTCCTATTAAGAAGGGAATCTCATTAGTGAAATCTGAAAGAGTGTTTTTTTGGAAATAGGTCCTTCCCCATAGCACTTCAACCAAGAGACCCGATGCCCTCAGCATGGAGTTGGATTGTAGAAACTAAGGTCTGTACATAGACCATCCCTGTACTCTCTCCCTGAGGGACAAATTAGGCATTTATGGACACATCCTCTCATTAGTGTTTCAGTCACTGGAACACCATTTTGTAACTAATATTCTGATGGGAATTTTCCAGAGCGATTAATGAAGACAAATGCATGGACCCCCACCCATCATGGGAGGTATGGCCTCCGGCACCAGGAGGCACAGAGTCTTAGGCATTTCTCTTCCCCTCTGCATGCTGCGGTGTGGGGAGAAAAGAGGCCTCCCTACCACTGTCCACTCCTTCACTCACCATCCCTCCCCCATTCCCAGGTATTCCAGAGCGCCTGTAACACACCAAGGCCTGCTTTAGGCACTGGGAAGGCAGTGACGGATGAGCCAGACAAGGTTCCTGACCTCCTGAAGTGCATAGTTCTTTGACGGAGACACACTGACCAGTGTCACTACAAATAAGTTCAGATGGTGAGCTATCCTGAAAGTGACCCTCAGAGGAGCTCAGAGCACCTCGGCAACAGTCCATCCCCCCATGCAGAACCTCCCTTAGGATAGCCTGCAAAGAGGCCACGCGAAGCCCATGGATGGCGAAGCGACGTGGCCCTTTTCGCTTCAGAACGGGCCACCCACCATGGGATTCATCATCGGTTCCACATAGTCTCTTTCCCACCCTTGACCCAAAAGGAAGGAAGCCTCCATCTGGCCTGGCATTTTAAAAAAATGATGCAGTCGTGAAGAATGAGAAGACAAAGAATAATAAACTCCAGAGCCTGCCTTGAGAATAGCGTTTTACCGACAGGATGTGTCATAAATATGAAATGGCAAAGAAAGATGTCCCAGGATTCGTCCTTTGTCCTTTGTGTTAGCCAGACAGATAATGAGTTACCATCAGGGAGTTTTCTTTTTTCTCATTTTGAACATGAGTTACATATAACTTCCATACTTCTGTGAAAAGGGAACCCATAAATCACAAGTTATTGTTTCCTAGAAACTGGGATTATGCAAGGGAGAGCCAAGCAAAACCCTTTGTTGCAAGAGCTTGCAACGTTTTAATTAAATACCACTTCAAACTCACACATGCATAAGGCAAACTGTTCCCAATCCATTCTGCTGGGGTCCATGCCCCCCGCCCTCCATCACTGCTGCTGTCCTGGGGGTAGGATTCTTGCATTCATTTGCTTTTAATTTCTTCCTCCAACTGTTTAGGTGGAACTAGAGACATAGATCACAGGGCAGGCATGAGATCTCACCATTGGTAGTCATCATGACCAAGGACCAGGCTGCACACACGTAAGACTATGAATGAATAAGGGAGGGAGGAAGACAAGGACGTTCCCCAGCCAAGGGGCATCACGCCTGAACCCCTTCATCTGATCGCTGCAGATCACGCAGGCGGAATCTGGTCAGCTCACAGCCAGAACCGCTGTTGCCTCATCTCTGGCATACTTCTAAACTGCATTGCCCAATGTTGCATGAGGACATGTGACTAACTGCCCACGGAATGCGGGCAGAAAGGACGTGTCACTTCCAGGAATGGCGCCTAAAATCTCCCACTCTGTTCCCAAGTCCGCTTCTCTCTCTCCTGTGGGCAGCCCTCGAAGGGCCTTGTGGAAGCAAGTCTCTGGGGCCGTGAAAGATGGTAGACCACAGCACGGAGGCCCCTGGGGCCCTGGGTGACTGTGGGGGGCACAGTGCTCCCCCCATAGTGGGCCGTGACATGAGGGAAAGAGTAAGATGCCAAGCGATGAGGGTGCTCACTCAGCCCTGAGCAGGACACCTCTGTCTCAGTCCATCTGGGCTGCTAGACCAAAATACCATACATGGGGTGGCTTGCACAACAAACATTCATGCCTCGCAGTTCTGCACTCTGGGAGAGGCCGAGGCAAAGGTGCCGGCAGAGGGACAAGGGAGCTCTCTGGGGTCTTTTCTTTAAGGGCATCAATCCCATTAATAAAGGCTCTGCTACTGTAACCTAATCACCCCCAAAGGCCCCTCCTCCAATACTGTCACACTGGGGATCAGGTTTCCTGCAGGTGAATTTGCAGGGACTGGGATAAACACACCGGCCTTAACATCCCTTGCCCCACGGGTTCACCCGTGACAGGCGACAGATAGGTGCCCTGTGGATAAAGCCTCCTCTTACACGCTATTTTCAAACACGTATGCCGTGTCCCAGACATCCCTAACTTCCTAATCAGAGCACATCCCCATTCCAGAGATCTTATCCAAGGACTTTAAATACTAAATTCACATTTTTAGCCGGTTCATAATCTACCCTTCACTACACTTCCCATTTTAAAAGGCCTTCAAGAAGGAGTCCACCATTCAAGTCGAGATGAGAAACGTTTTCTAAATCAGGGGTCGGCAAAGTTTTTTTTTCATAAGGGGGCAGAGAGTCAACATTTCAGGGTGTGTGGGTCCCTGTCACAAGTACTCTGTCTGGTCCTCACCACACAAAAGCAGCCGGAGGCACACACGCGAATGGGTGTGGCTTTGTTCCCATAAGCAGTGATGTACAAAAGCAGGCAGCCAGATCTGGCCCATGGACTGTAGTCTGCTAACCCTGTTCTCAATCATTCTCACATTTTTATTGAACATGATAGAGGCCACATGCAAATTCCAGTGTCAACTGCTCTCCCTGTGACCTTGGCTTATATTTGCTTATTTGCTGTGAGCATCGTGCCTCAAGTGGTATCAGCCATGGCAAATTCACTTATAATCAGCATTTAATTCCCCTGTCTCCTCCCTGCACAGGTCTTGGCACAAAGTACAATGTAATCAGTTGTAGATCCTCTCTGGTCTCCTGAAAGAAGTTGGTCCTTGAAGTCAGACCTGAATTCACTGTGCCTTCAGTCAAGTCACTTTTTCTTTGTAAGCCTTGGTCTCTACATCCGTAAAATGAGGAGAACAATATATAACTCACAAAACACTTCTGGAGGGGAAGGGGGCAAATAAAATAATGTACACATCTTGTGTGCTGCAAAACCCAGTGCAGAGCTAAGAGACTATTATTAGAAGCTGTTTCTCTCTTCCTGGATTCTGAATTTACTTTCTTCCCACTCGAATCGTGATTTTTTCCCCCGACAAAATCCAAGGAGACCCACTAAACCCCCATTTAGCCTAGGCCAGGAGGCCGCTGGGGGCCATGAGCCATTCCACCTGTGTTCTGACTGACTGCCAGAAACCTGAGCCTCCTTTACAGCCACTAACTGGATCCGGACAAGGCAGCTCCGGCTGCCAAAAAGGGTTGCTGCTTTCAAGAATTAAAATGCAATAAAGGTCTTTTTGTAATGGGCATTCTTAGTAAAGTGTGACCAGCCAATGACACGAGGCACTTAGCCTTGGACCTGGTGTTAGAGGCAGTGAGCTCCGGAACTGAGGTTCTAGGCCAATCAAGAGAATTTTATGCTTAGCAGTGCACAGCTAAGACCCTCAAAGTACAAAAATCGACTCCTTTCAGTCAAGTACGAAAGTGGTGAAGAAGACTTGTGGATACAATGTTTAATCGTGTTGTTGCAAGTTTTCATGACTGTCCCATTCTACTGGAAGTTGCCATGGATAAAAGCCCAGACTCTAGGCCTGAGTCGTCGTCCCACCCAGGGACATCTGTGCACCATCTCTGAATACAGCACATGTGCCACTCTGGAAGAAACAAAATGTTTTTTTGGCTTCATTGATGATTCTTGCATTAGAACTTGAAGGAAAACACTGTAATTGGTTCTTGTCATCTAGTCATTCACATGCCCTGACAGCGTCTAGAGCAGGGCCTGGCAAGACAAAACCGCGTCTGCCAGCACACCAAGCCCCAGAAGCTGGAAACCACCCTACATCTGATAAGGCAGGGATGGCAAATATCCAGCAAATGCGCCCTCAGCACTGCGCTCGCGGAAGGCATCAGCAGTCACTCAGGTGGCTTTCTCCGGATGAAGCAAACCGCACCTCGGCCAGGGCACGTTTCCTGCATTTCTGTGCAGTCGTGCCTCCAGGCTGATGGCCCCTCTGTTAGCACTTTGCGTCTCCCCCAAACCAGGTCCTCCCACAATCTTAGCTCATCTTGGTAAACCGGTCCACATCCCCTCAAGGCCTCAAACGAAAATCCTGGGAGTTCCCTTGAAAAGTCCACCAGTATCTGTTCAGTCAACAAAGCCTCTGAACTCAAACGCCCCAAGTGAACTGACTCGCTTCCCTTCTTCGGCTCCATCATTACGGACCTGGACTTCCTTTGGTCTCTACTATCCCCCCAGTTTTGTCAATGTTCCCTTGCTTCCAAGTCAACCCCGTAAGCTCGGTTACCTCAACAGACGCCAGAGGGCTGCTCTTAGGACTTAAGGCAGATCAGGTCAGGGTTCACGGACGGAGCCCACCACCTGCACCGGGGAGCCCTCTCCCGCCTTCCCACGTCAGACAGCTCCTCCCCTCTCCGTCACTGAGCCATCACAGCTTCCTCCTGGAAAAACTCCAGCTCTCAGGCCCATCGACGGCCCTCACCAGGTTTTGCCGTCCACCTGGAAGTCTGCTGGCTGTGACCCGCGGAAGACCCACTTCTTCAGATCACAACCAAACTACCACCTCCTCCGAGAGGCCTTCCTGGGTCCCTCACTCAGCCAACTTCTTCTCTGTCAACCCGATGCCTCTGTTAGCTGACCTTCCTCTTGCTCTGAAGACTTGAACTTCCAGGGACTTGGACACACATGGAAGTTAACGACCTTAAGTCAAAAAGAAAACCTCCATGTGCCGTGATCTCTTGCTAGCTCGTACATTTCACAGTGTCATTTTTGTTTTGTTTTGTTTGCCTGTTTTCTTACCTAATATGGCACAGGCTCTCTTGGGAGTGGGAGGACGGTTTGCCTTGTCAGTACTAGAGGGAAAAAAAAAACAAATGTCCCTTCATTCTGTACGGTGAGAAGTTCTAAACCACAGATACCTTTTGTGGCACGGACTTTGTCCCAGGAGCTCTATTTTCCGGGAAGGCACTGTCCGTGCAGAGTGAATGCCACATGCGAGGGCAGACCAGACATCCGTGCCTGAGCCACGGGACACTGACCCTCACTGTCTGAGTTTGATATTTGCCATCAGGTGTCTTATTCAAGATACCTAGAGGGTAGGAATCCCACTGGACTTGCCCATTTTCAAAGCCTGCAACCGAGAGCAGCAGATGATTCATAAATACGTTTGAATCTGCATGAGGCTAACGCAGAATAGTGACCCAGGCATTCGAGTTTTGTTTAGTGGGTGGCCTGGGTCTGGCGCAGGCCCCAGGAATCTTATAAAGGGACACCCAGAAAGATGAACCTAGACCCCTAGATGCCTATTCATTCAATAACCCTAAAATTATTTCTAATAAAATAGAAATAAAGGACAATTGTGAAGGTCTTTGTCTGCCCCCGCCTCAGAGAGCCTCTGGGGCAGTTTCCGGAGCTTTGGATGAGGTCAGGCCCCCCGCGTCCATCCCACTGTTTGTGGTTCCACTGGAAGAGTAAGCCTCTTTTCCCTGGTCCCCAGGAAACTCTGAGAATGGCACTCGACGGAGGGCATTCCTTTCAGAGGAGCTCTGCTCCTAGGGGAATTTCCAGATGACAGGCCATAAATTTTGAAGGCCCTGGTGTCCCAAGGCACTCCGAATGACTTCAGTAAAGTGCAGAAGGAAGGGGTTGCTTTTAAAGCTGTCCACCAGCAAGTTCAGAGAAAAGAGGTCTGTGCAGGAATACAGGCCATTCCACCTCCTAAAACACCCACGTATTTTCTGGTCACCCAAGTCACACACCTTTCTGCATCAATAAAAACGGGTGTTTACCTACCCATCAGATAGGTAGGCAAACTGAGTCTGGGATTGCTGAGTCCAAAGTCAGAAGACCACCCTGTGGGGGAGAGGGCCAAAGGGCCAGACTCCACATGCCCCACCAGCCCCTCTCTCTTTGCCCTTAGAGTCCGACCCTGATGGACCTCACAGAAGTTCAATGGCCCGACAAAGGGAGATCCCCATCTTCATAAAGTACATGCAGTCAGGGTGAGAGCAGATTGAGTTAAGGTCGCCACAACATGGGAAATAGAGAGCTCAGGTGCTCCAGGTAATATGCATGATGCCTGCTCTAGCTGACCTTTGCACCCATGAGTTCAGGAGTTAAGGCAGTTCAATAGTAAGGCCCAGCTTTCGGGTGTGGTGGAGGCCACAGGCACGGTGCACGCCTTCCTTGTTAAGGGCCGTACGTTGTCCCACTCTACTGCCCCAGCCTATCTCTCAGCATTCAGGGTACAGTACCTGACACATAGTGAACACTACGGAGGTGTGAGATGGCTGCTCCAATGAGTATCTTCAGTTCACCACCTCACTTAGGCCTCAGACATTCTCTTATTTTCTGGGATTCCTATCACCGATCTAAAACAGGTCATGGTTCTTAAAGCAGTAAGTCAACCACCATTTCTACCATTGAAGGAAAACCTTAGGGGAGACCATGCTTGGTCACAACCTTAAGATGTCCCTTGTCTCTCTGAGGTGCACTGTGCAGAGACCGGACCTCACGAGCTTCCCCCACACCGGGTCTCAAGGATGAAGGTACACACAGGTGGTGTGTGTGCTATGTTCAGTAAACAGCTGAGCGTACGTGGGCCAGAGCCCAGAGAGGTCAGTGCTTCGGGGGCCCCGGGACTGTCATCACTGTCCTCGCAGGTCCATGCTTCTGGACCTGTGTGTAGACGCTGTGCACCTGTAGCATCTGGTTATGGCTGAGCGCCAGGACCACATGGACCGGATCCGGATCCAGTCTCACCTTGCAACTGTGGGCAGTGTATTGAACTTGTCTGAAGCTCCGTTGCTTTGTGAAAGTGAGAGGCCATTTCTACCTTAGAACACAGCCAAGAGCAAACACGGATGTGCGTGCAAGCGGCCTGGGGGCCCAGGCTCCTGACGCCTGGACCGAGGCCTGAGAGCCTGCATTTCTGACCAGCTACCAGGCGATACCCAGGCTGTGGCTGGGGACCACACGCAGAGCAGCAGGTCCATAGGGCATTAGATGAGATGACAACAGAAATTAATTTTTACGATAATGAATATGAATAAGCATCATAAAGAAAATTATTAATAATCATTATTCGTATGGGTATTTAAAACACATGCAATCATCACCAGCTGGGCTTGCATTGGACTGCTTCTGGCCCTGAGTCCTTCCAGGCAGGTTTTGTGATTGCATCTGAGACCCTCTTCAGCCTCCCCTCACAGGCCCGAAGGTAACTACAGAAGTCAAGGGCACAGTGAGAAGATATTTTATTACCCCTGTATTTATGTATGGGTTTTGGGGTTTTAAAACTGGCAATTAAAACCTTGTAAATTTGTATTATCAACAAAATAAATGTAGACGGTTAGTTACTCATTGCTAATAAATTTGATCATTCATTTGTAAAACGAATGTTCGCCCAAGAATCACAGAGCACTCTATAAATATCGCTTCACTAAGCCACAAACCACCTCCAGGAGGAAGGCACACAGCACCCCCGAGGGGTTATGCAAACCCTCCCGGGCCTGGGGGGGTGGGAGGGCAGCCCAAATCCCAGCCCTCTTGGTTTGCACTCAAATGTAGCTTCTGCCCCACACGGGCTGACTCTTCGAAGCCGTTGGACGCATTTCAAACCAACCTGCCTGGAGGCTCCATCCCCAGATAGCCCTGGGAACCTGTCTGTGCCACGGTAGAAAACCGTATTTCTCTCCTGTGAGACCTTGAGCAGGGCCCGCCTCCTCCGGCTTTCCCTATCACGTACTCCACACAGTTCAGCTACTGTGGAAGATGGACCTTCAAACCCACTAGCCCGGCCATGGATTGCAAGCCCAGAATGAAGAAAACAAAAGCTTTCTAATGGTTCCCCAATCCTGTATGCCCCGCAGAGGGTCCTCTTCAATTCTCGGCCGCCAAGAACTCAGTAAATGTTTATTGCCATCCTGTCCTGGTGCCCCAGGTGGAGAAGGGCTTTGGTGAATGGCAAGGCCGGGTGGGAATTGCAGCCCTGCGGCTGTGGGGGGCCACAGATCTCACGTCCCTTAGCTGTGAGTTGGGACAGGCGACGTCGCCTAGTGACTGTGAGGACATCCGGAAATGAGGTGTGGAAAGCTCCTGGCTTGGGGAGGCCCCCGAAGTGGAACGTATCACTGTGGGGGCGAAGGGGGGCACTTGGGACGTGGGTCACGGATGCAGCACCTGCCGCAGAATCTCAGGCCACATCCTGATTTTTAGGAGCTGTAAGCATAAAAAGGATATGGTGGGCTCTACTGGCCCCTAAGACACACACACAGACGCCTGCCCCATGGGCACACACACCCCTACACAACTGTGCCCCCACACGCCTCCACACGCACACGGCCCACATGCGCACCTGGATCAAAGGAACGGGATGTTAAAGCCCAGGAAGCAGTGATGTTGGGTGTTCAGAGCAGAGGCTTCCGAGACACACAAACCCAAGTTCAAATCTCGACAGCTTCACTTCCCAGCTCATGAACTTGGGGAGGGTTAACGTCACCTCCCCGGGCCTCACAGCCGTGTCTGTAAAATGGGGAGATTAGAAGTCACTTTGGGAAGGCTGGGCAGATTCAGCAAGCTTGAGCACACACAGCATTTATCACAGAGCCGGGGACGGGAACCAGGTAAGGGCTCAGGAAATGCCAACTTCCGTTGATCACAATGAACATCAACACCGGCAGGAGCTGCTGACCTTCCTGGATGCGTGATATGTTCTGGACACGAGGCCAAGTGCCTTGGTGGGACCAGCTGGGTTCCCCCCACAGAAAACCTCTGATAGCAGAAAGCTCACCCTCCCCATTTCATAGGTGAGGCCGCCGGGGTCAGAGGGATGAGGCCGCTGCCCAAGGTGGCCAACAGGCGGACACACTGGAGCCGCGCCTCTGCCCTGGGGGCCTGGGCTCCCTGATGATGACGTGGGTCAGGGACCTGACAGAAACATCATGGAAGGCATGATGTGGGCCCCATCCGTTCCGGGGGCCTCCCTGAAGGGCCTGCAGCGCCAGGCTCCCCTCCGGGTGGCTACTGTGGTTCTTTTGCGCCTGGGAAAGAAGACTGTTGGGTAGGACCCAGCTGCCAGCCTGCTGCAGCCGCCCTTGTGTATTTCCAGAGTGGCTCCCGGGTCTGGGACAGCAGAGCCCTAATCAGCCAACTCGTTCCAAGCATGCTCAGATATCTGCGAAAAGCGCCACGGCAAATCAAGCCATCCTTTAGTATCTGCACAACGGAAAGGCACTCCGGGATATGCTTAGGCTGACCACGCTACACTTTCAAGTTAACGCTCTTGGACATGAGTCCCAGCTTCCCAGTTCAAGCTCTTTTTTGGAAACAAATATACAGTATACAAATATACTCCCACTGTAAAAAGAAAAAAAGCAACAAACAACAAATGTGATGAATAGAATGAGAAAGTTGCTCCTCATTGCCCACCTTCACCCTGAATCCACATTTCTTTTCAGGAGTAACCGCCATCCACGGATTGGATGGGCCTCCTCTCAAGCTTTCTCTTTCGCATCGGAACGCATATGTATGTGCACATCAACATGGTTTGCTTTGGAAAACTATTTTGTTTCTACACAAGGGTGTCACGTTTGTTTTCAAAATAGCTTTGGTGGCTTTATCCACCTAGCAGGTGGGGGAAGTCTCTTCAAATCTGAGCACACACGCAGCACCATCCTTCTTGAGGCATGACCGAAGGGTTTCCCACGGGGTGGCACTGCTGCAATCATTAACCCTTGTCCTTGTTGATGAACATTCGGGTCTTCATGGCGGGCAAACTCTATCATGAGCTCTGCCTGCTGGGAGTCAGGCCCCGGCGTGATTTCTCCCCATGAGCGTGGGCCGATTTGTTTCTGACCAATAGAATAAAGCAAAAAGTGACGAGGTGTCACTTCTAGTGTTAGGTTACAAGCGATTGTAACTTGCCCCTTGCGAGAAAGCTCTCTCTCTTGCCAGCTTATGGGAAGGCCCACGTGGCAAGGAATGAAGGGCCGCCTCTGGCCAATACCCATGTGGGTCTGGAGGCAGATCCTTGCCTGCTGGAGCCTCAGATGAGTCTCCGGTCCTGGCCAGCACCTTAGCTGCAGACTGCGGGAAGCAGAGGGACCAGCTAAGCCATGCCTGGAATTCAGATCCACAGAACCCCACATACTAGATGCGTTTTTCTGTAAACCACTACATCGGCGTTGATTTGAGACGCAGCCACAGATAGCTGGTACAGCTGCTAATTGCTTTCTGTCACAAAGCAGAGCATTCTAGGACCTCACTGAGGGTGAGGATATTTAATAGAAACAACACTAAATTAACTTATAAAAATATTTAGCAGGTTACACTCATACAAACGGTACAGAAGCTCCTATTTCTCTCCATGCCCTCCCCAAATCATTAGGCACTGAAATAGTATCAGTCTGAGAAAATCAATACTGTTATGTTCAGATTGTGTTTCCCTGATATTAGTCAGGGTGAAGATTTTTTTTTTTTAATACATCCACTGGCCATGTTTCTTCCCCTTTGTCTGAGACCAACCTCTTGCTATCCGCTGCTTTAATCCTATTTCAGTGCCACAACTGGGACGACAGGTACGGACGTGACACCCGGGGGCACACAACGGCACCTGCCCCATTGGTGTGGCTGATGTCACTCACTTTGTCTCTCCCGACTAATAAGCGGTTTGTGGGAAGATTGAGGTCAGTCAGACATCCTGCTCCTCATTAAAATGTCCCTGTGGAGTTAGCATCCTTTGATGATTCTTGCATGAACAAACTTAGTACAGTGGATGCAAAACAGTAGTTTTCCAATTCCCGTACTTCTACATTGACCAGTCTACGCCCAGGCTTCTCTTGCAGACAAGGTCGCCCCTCTTTCCCCCATTTATGCATTTGTTTTTAGTATGGATCACGGTTTCCTGTTTTTCTCAATGATTCATATAGTTCACTGCTGTCCTTAATTATTTTGGTGCCCAGATTTTCCCAGATTTGGCCGGTGGAACCTTTCTTTTCCTTGTGATGTGCCATTTTTTTTTTTTATCACTTTCCTATCTATTGTCCCCTGGTACAACAAAATATTCCAGGCCCATCATGTACAAACCTGCTCCAGTCTCAGAAGCGGCCATTTCTTTGAGGAAACTGAGTTCCTTTTAGTGGACAAAGGTATCAGAGACCAGGATCTGGGTGCCAAATATGCTTATTCAAATGGGCCCCTTTTAAGTGCAATGTGGAGAGTTTTGGTCAAATGTGCACACTCTTGCAACCACCACTACAATCAGGATCTGGAGTTCCCTCCGCCCCTCAGAGACCCCTTATCTCTCTTGCTTTCATGCAATGTCCTCTGGCCAGAACACCCCAGTTCCTGTCCCCTGCCCATTCTACAACACTCCGATCAAATACTCTTTCCTTCTCAGCATTCTGTTCCTTCCCCAGCAAGGGTTCCGGTTCCCTCTTCTTCTTTCTCAAAGAGCAGAGAGGGCTTGCTCAGCAAGCAAAGCATCTTCACTCTAGCAAAGATGGGTTCTCGTCCCAGCTGTGTGCCCTTGGGAGAGCTAATCGACCTCTCTCGGCCGGCTGGTGGCCCATCCGTAAGACGGGTCACCCTTGAGCCATTCCCATACCCACCACATGCAACCTGTCAGTTTAGCCCCCAAAGAACCTCTCAGACCTCTGTCCTTCAGGGCATCTCCAGAGCCACCACTCTAGAACTTCACTCCTGGAGCACCCATCTCCCAGCTGCCACCCTTGGGCCCACATAATGCATTCTCCTCCAGGCAGCCAAAGTCGTCTTAGGAAGTCAGCACCGTGACGCGCTGGGCACCACACAGTCCAACAGCTTCTCAGTGCTGCGGTGAGGACGACCTCCCTCCCCACGTGGCCTGCGAGGACCTTCGGGTCTGACCTCTCGGTGCATTCTCCGGACTCGCCCTCAGTGAGTCCTTCTGGTTCTCCGTGCACCGTCCTGCCCCATTTCCCCATCCCACCTGCTGAACTCCTCTTTATCCCTGCTTGGCTACATTCTCGGAGAAGCCTACTCTGACTTCCCTTTTGAGGCCAGGCCCCCCAACTCAGTTCTCCTCTAGCTCTGGGCCACTTTCCTGGTAACACCTACCACAGTTGTACCACCTCATTTATATGCAGTGATATTTTTGGTGACGGGCAGTCTCCCTGACTAGAATCTAGTCCCCCAACACTGGGCACCGTGTGTCTCCCAGGATTGGCACTCGGCGGGGATCCGCTGAAAGAATAAATTGCCTGGACGGTTGGTGGCGGAGTGAGATGAGGGACCAGGCGGCCTGGCTGACGGATGCACTCTGGTACAACACGTGCAAAAAGTACTCAACGTTAGTGGCTCATGCAGGGATTTTTATTATCGTTTTATCACTCCATTTAACCTTTTCTACGGTGAGTTCTTATTGAGATGTGTCTTCTCTGCCGTTGCAGAAGCGCCTTGAAGCAGGGGACTAAGTCAGAGTCCACTTGTGCCTCCTGCACCTCGGGCAGTATCTGTGCTTGGCAAGGGCTCCAGAAGTGTACGGGGAGTCCGTGGGAAGCTAAGCAAATGAATCTAGTTCTTTCACTTCCAGATGCTTCCATTTCCCCCTGTGGGAAGGAGAAAATGTAAGCAGGGATTACCCAGGAGGGGTTTGGCTGGACTGATATTTGCAAAGTGTTTAGAACAGTATGTGGCAAATTCTAAGTTCTCTGCTGCATCAGTGACCAGCTGCAGATATGCAACGAGCCACACAGGCGTAAGGAGTTGGCATTATCGGGTCCCTCCCAGAACAGCTGGGTAGGGGGTAGAGGGGCTTTGTGGCAGAGTCGTTTGTCTCCACACACAAAATATCAGCCGTTTCAGTTTTAGAAAACCCTAAAGTGCTCAAGTCCACTTCACATTTTCCTAACCACCCCATACATGTTCTCAAAGTTCATTATTAACTGTGAGATAGAATGGATGTTTCCGTAAGTTGTTCTCCACTGTTCTTTAAAGCCATTGCTACTCACTCCTGATCATTTCATCAAAACCCAAATCAGTCCGTGCAACATCCCAGACAAACCAGATCTGCAAGTGCTCCATTTTGGACCTTGTCCCCCAATTATTTATGATTATTAGTTCTGACCACAAATGTGGGTTTTGGTTTGTTTTATAACCTCCTCCCAAAAGAATTCCACAGCCCACATACAGCCTCTTCTCAAAACCTCGAGTTACATAAAAACAAAACTGCATCAATTCCCTGACGTCTAATAAAAATCTGATGAATGCCATGTCTTGCCAACAAGCCCAGTGACTGGCAGTTGAATGATTTGGTCGCACACTGGTCACTTAGCCCACGTCGCTTGTGTCCAAGAGGCTTGTCCCAAAGGCATACTGCTCTTTAATGAGCCCAGCAGAAGGCAATGAGCGCCTATCAGTGAGTCACTACTTGGGGCCATCCTTCCAGTTCTGAACAACAACAAAAAAACCCCTGCAAGATTAGTATTCACTTTTTAGTATTCAGTTCACAGTTAGGAACTCAGCCACAGTGTCCGTTTAAACTTTATTGGTGGGAATCTCCTCTCGGAAACCGAAGAAGCCTTTCAATTTCTTACATCCCAGAACCTTTTTCTTCACAAGCAAACAGGGCAGCATCTGGGGTATTTTCTGAGCATCTTGTCAAAGCCAAAACCCTTTCCTTCAGGGCCAGGGTTCCTCAGTTGTGATTGTCTTTTACTCTGAATGAAAAAGAAAATAGCCCCGTCTTCCAACTGGTTGTTCTCTGATTGCCTTGATCCATGGGAAGCCAAGGGAAAAATTGGTAGGTTCAACAGCGCTGGACCAGGATAAACAGAATAATATCACATTAACTGTAATTTAGAGCATTTCGACACATCCTTCCTTCTGCCAAAGCCAGCAAGATCAGCCCCCACTGGAAAAATAAAAGGGAAAAAGAGGGTGGGGCTGGGAGGTGGAGTAGAAAATCTGAATTTCTGGTTTCTAAGATGGAGTTTGAGAATCAGAGACCCATCAGCCCTTTCTTGAATGTTTTGCTCATTCATGCTAGAAAAATAAATATCACAAGATATTTTCTGGACGCAGCCTAGTCTGTTGCTAACACCAAAGCCAGCTTCTAAGGAGGCTCACTGGGGCTCGTTCACCAGGACGGATGTTGCCAGGCTGGCAGGAGTTCCTGAAACTCAATTCCAAATGATGTCCTCTGCATGAAAATGCCCGTATATGAACATTCAAAAGGATGAAGGATTTCACAGCAAGATGACTACGGGGACAGCTTCTAGGACCGACCAGCGTTGCCTGGAGATGATTACCCTGAAACACGCACGTGCTCCCAAAGCTTTGCTGAGAGTCTTCTAAAGGCTGGGACTGCTGTGTGCAGACGGAGCCTCTGTATAGGAGGCTATTCATTACGGGCTGAGTAAACAAATATGTGCAACAGGGGGATGGTGGAATTTGCGGCTAAAATACTCCCATCGCGGGGCTGACATCATGAATCCCAACCACCAGGCTCTGACCACAGCCCAGGGCTGAGGGGACCCCCTTTCCCACATAAGGGCTCCCCCACATACTCAGGTAGAGAACATCAGGATGTTCTCTCTCTCTCCAGGGAGACCCAGGAAACACTGACATCATTTTCTCCAAGCACATGACCTAGGACTACTTTTTCTAGCTGAAACTATAGATATGCAATCTAGCAACCCAACTCGCAATATCATTTTTTTTTTAATTGTCTTTCTCTCCAAGATTGAAACAATCTCTGCGAGGGCAGGGACTGGGTCTCATTCACCGCTGCCTTCCCAGAGCCTGCCCAGCTCCTTCAGAAGCACGTGCCTAGTCACTTCAGAGTTCTTCCAGCAAATTCCTGCGACCGCTGAATCTGCTAGTGGGATAGGTAGCACCACAGATTTTAAAAGGAAATTACAGGAGAAGGGAATGCTCAACAGTTAAGAAGAATGTATTCAGCCAAACCATTTCATCCTGTGTCTTGGGAGAAGACCACCACTACATCACTTCAGAGGTGGTATCTCTCTGGCATTTTGTAAGTTGACCGCTACTGATCACCAGCAATTGATCAAAGCAGAGTCTGAGGAACACTGCCCTCACCTCTCGTGACATTGCTGAGAGGGTATGTCTATGCCTTCCTCAGCGGGACCAGCCAGTGCCAACTAAGGACCCCAGAATCAGGCACTGCATAAAGTGACTCCATATGGCCATCATGTCCTGAACCCACAGATGCCTGGTCTCCCTCCACAGCGGCTCAGGGCAGCCTTGGGGTTGGGGCAGAGGCATCAGTCGTTCATTTGACAGTCACTCAGAGCCTCTCATGTACCAGGTGCCTTCCTGGGCGCTGGGAAGGCCGCGGCGATGAAACCAAGCCCCCACCCTCATGGAGCGCCTTCTGGTGCACATTCACTTGGAACGCTCCTTACACATCCACTTCGATGCTCAGCAGTCATGTGGAAATGAAACAAATACCCAGCATTTGTTGCAGAAGGGTCAACGGTAACTTTTCATGGGTAAGTGCTCAGTAAATGTGGTTCCCTTTCCCCTTAAACTTGGGACAAATACTTCATTATTTTTTTCTCTCAAGAAGTAATTTCTTACCAACCTGATCAATTGGACATATCCATAATTACTGGATACAGATTCTTTTTAAAGTACATATGAAACATTTAACAAAGTAGATCATAATGCTGCAAAAAGCAAATCTCAACAAATTTCAAAGGAGTAGGTCTTTCACCTCCATGGGCTTAAACTAGAAATCGGTAGTAGAAAGTTAACTAGAAAATCTGCAAATGCTTGGATATTAAGCAACCCATTCTATAGATCTATGTGTTGAAGGAAATAATTAGAAAGGAGGTGAGAGAGTATTTTTGTACTGAACAATTATGAAATAGGACATACCCGAATATGTGGGTTGTAGCTCAGGTCGGGTGCAGAGGCAAATTTGTAGTTTGAGATATGTATGTTAGAAAACAAGAGCAAAAGAAATTATCTAAGGTTCCACTCAATAAATAGCTTAGCAAATTAAACTCAAAGAAAGGAAATGATACAGATTAGAGCAGAAAACTAAGAACTGGCAACAGCTCCACAGTTGGGGAGTTTAAAAAAGCCCAAAGTTGACTCTTTAAAAGTTGAATAAATTGATAAATAAACCCTCAGCAAAACTGATCAAGAAAAAAAAAAAAAGAAGAAGAAAGAGAAGACAGGGGGAGAAACACAAATTACCAATATGCGGATTTTAAAAGGTCACATCATCGCGGAGTATATAGACATTTAAAGGATCAGAAAGGGTTATGTTGAATGACTTTATACCGATAAATTAAACAACTTAGATGAAATGGATAAATCTCCTGCAAAACACGACTTATTAGAACTAACACAAGTAGAAATAAGAAGTCTGCTGAAGAAATGGAATCTTTAAAAACCTTTCCCCCAAAGAAAACTCCAGGCTCACAGGGTTTCATGGGGGAAGCCTTACAGACATCTAAGAAAAGATAATAGCAATTTTATATAAACTCTTTCAGAGTTTAAAGAAAGGGAACATTTTAAAACTCATTTTATGAGGTCGACATAACCCTAACACCAAAACATGATAAAGTCATTACAAGAAAAAGAAAACTAGAGGCCGATCCCTCTCATAAACAAATACTAACCATTACAAGTTCTTGAAAACCACATATTTCCTGAAGATATTTCTTGGCTTTGCATCTATTTTGTTCAGTTAGGTTAACTTGTAAGTATCTGAGATAACATTTCAGGAGAGGACGATTTTCAAACGGGTATCTCATGCAAAGGTAGGTGCCTGTACTTGGCTGATACCTCCAAGAACATGTCTGTATCCCTAGGACAAAATGAATCGCAATTCCTCTTTCTGGATCAAACCCATCTTTTGGTCCATTTAAAGAAAACAATTCAAATTAAGAGAGTAAAATAACATCAGCTCCGCTAACCGAAACTTATTTGCATGGCAAACATCTGCTTACCCAAAAAAACGATGCTAACAGTGAGCTCATTCTCAGTTGTGCTCCTGTGATGAGTTGCAGATGAAAACAAGCGCAGAATCGCATACTGGGAAATACTCCTATTTAACAGTCTTCTGTAACCACTTGGTGCCCATAATGATGAAGAGCTGTGATTCTGTTAGATTGCAGAGAGCAATACACCACCTCAAGTTATTTCATGTAATAAACTGTTAAATAGAAAGAGAGCAGTTTAATATTTTCTTGTTTATAAAGTCTTCCAAAGATCTACATATGCCATTTGATTAATCTCAGTGCCCCTGAAACATGTTTACCTTGATTTGGCCATTTGGAACACAGACTAGTTAGGCTCCCATATCAGCCATGTACCTAAGTAATCAAGTCAGTGGGTTTATTTCACTAAGGGGGCCAGATGTGTCATAGGTACTTACAAATGGTCAGCTGCAGTGGCCACAGGACAGTGGTTCTCAAAGTGTGGTTCCCCAGACCAGCAACATGAACGTGACCTTGGAACTTGTTAGAAATGCAAGTTCTCTAAGTCAGTTCAGACCCGTGACATCAGAAACTCAGCACCCTGGGCTTTTAACTTAGCTCTCCGGGTAGTTCTAATGGCCCCCTCAAGTCTGAGGACCACGGAGAGAACTGCTGAGTATCCCAGAGTTACCGAGCTCACTCATTCATGTGTGCACGTTTTCCTAGGAACACATGCGCCCTATGATACATCTACAATGCCTTCCCCTAAGACACAGTTTTCAAAGAAACAGAATGAGAACAAGAACCATGGGGAAATAAAAGGCTACAACAGCCTGAAGTCTAACTATTGGTAGGAGATCAGTAATCGTCACTCCATTTTGGCTGAGGCACAGATACAACTGCTCATAGACGTAGGCGTGACCTCCAGACACGCTGGCATTAATTGCCCTCCTTTCTCACTCAAGAACATTCATCAGAATTGCAGAGTTGGTGGGAGTGGCATGATGTCCACCATTATGATGTGCAAATAGGCAGAATAGGGAGTTGTTACAAGAATGGGTTCAGGTGGGGCCTGAGTTTGAATTTCACCTCCTCCTATGAGTGTGAGACCTCGTATCGCGTGGATGAAATGAACCTCCCTAGGATAGGGCTTGGCACAGAGGACGTCCTCCATAAATGTCAGCAAGTACTCTTTGCATCGACACCATTAAAACAGTCCTTTCTTACATTTCCCTTTATGGTGGGTGTATCAGACTGAGCCCTTTGCAGAGCAAGTGATGATAACTCAGAGCTAGATTAGGCAAAAAGAAATAATTTACTGTCTGTGTGAATTGTGGGAAAGGTGACATGGGTTGGCCTCAGGGCTGACCGCAGCCAGGGACTCGGATACACCCGGGACCGTCTCTGTCTCTCCCCTCTCTGCTTCTCGGTCCATCGCCTTCAGTGTCTGAGACAAAAGTGGCTTCTTGCACAGGATGGGGAACCCGGTCCCCAAGTGTTCAAGTGGTCCAGCCTTTCCACTTTGCGCCTGGAGAAGAGGGTCCAATCACAACACTCCTGGGGTGGTCCAGGGTGGCTCATTGTCCAGACCAGGGAAGGACTTCTTCCCATTCTACCCACCAGCCCTGGCAGCAGGACCGGCCCTCCGCGGGTTCTGCCGAGGATTTATGCTCCCTTCAGGTAAGCCGGGAGCAGCCTTCCGCAGCCATGTGGCTTGAGAGAAGTGGCCAAGCATTTTATTCCTTCTCCCTGCTGCTTCCGTCACTCTGACCATGTGGCCATCTGCTTTCTGATGCGTGTCCCATCTTTCACGGATGTTGCTGAGTTTGACCCTGGGCTGAAAATGGGATGTGTGTTTATTTTACCTGACGAAGTGCCCATGGCTGAGAGGCTTGACACCCCGGAGTCCTGCGCCTCTCCCCCTCCAGATGGGGCTGTGATTATAATTGAACTGTCTGGGTCCAGCTTTAAGGCGAGGAAAAGATATACTAAGTTTGCACATACATGTGATCCTCCCACCCCCACCCACATCCTTTGGCTCTCCATGTTTCATAAGCAACCACCTTTTGGGGGAGGTGTGTGTGCTTGTGTGTGTGTGTGTGTGTGTGTGTGTGAGTGCCTGTGTGTGTATACACACAGTTGTGTTACAATTCTCATTTTGCAGAGTTTATGCAAAAACCAAACACCTGGGTTCAGAGTTTCCTAAAGGAGTCATCTAAAGTAGGTGCTTTATGCCAGAATGTCACAAAGATTTATGGGCTTTCATTTGTGCATTAAATTGAGGACAGGTGGGAGAATGTTCCAGCCTGAGAAAAGCGGATAGCTCCTTTCTCCCTTAGAAGAGAGATGGCTGTTAGCACTCCTGCTGGTTTAGATAAAATAGATATAGACCTTGTTTCAAAAAAAAAAAGAAAGAAAAGAAAAGGGAGGGCTTGTGTTTGAAAAGCAGTATTTTAGCAGGCAAATAATTACCTCTGCGATCATGTTTCTCACACTGGACAGGGGTCCCAACGTGGGTTGTGCATGGAACGGGCAGCACCACACAGAAACAGCCAAGAAAATGGCCGGGCCTCCATTCACACTCGCAGAGAAAAGGTCTCTGGAATGGAGGCAAATGGCAGCCTCAACACATTCCGTTTTAATGGCCTGCAACAGAGTCAGTTACACATATGTAACCACTCATTTTTTAATTTGATTCTTGTTTCAAACACCTTTTCAGGACCCAATACATCTAAAAATTGTCATCACTTGATAGGTTGCTACTCTATGCCTGGCCTCTCAACAAGTATTCGACATGCCGAGCATTCACCTAGGTTTGAAATAAGACGGTGAATCTGCACTTCAGAAAGGGAATACTTTTTGGAAAACACACGAGCCAGATTTTTCACAAGGAGGAATGGGAGCTGCTCTCAGAAAGCCTGGTGGTCAGCCTCCCCTCAAGGGACACTGCCTGTCCATGGGGGGTGACCTGGAGGCCTACTGGATAAATCAGAATTATTCTGTAGACTTGATCCCTTGTGGTTCAAACTGAGCTTCTGAATCAAATACTTATCAAACCATTGACTGATTTCTGAAGCAAGACTTTTCTATTTGGAAACCAGAGCTATGTTCATACTGAAGGACAAAGGACATACAATTAGTCCCTGTTTTTTGTATGACTTCACCAGTTACATGGACACAGATGAAATCTGAAACCTCCTAATGACTTCTGATCTTTTCTGGTGCAGGCAATTACTACAATTTTAGTAATCTGTCCATCATTTAAGATGACCACTAAATACAATGATCAGACAGTAAGAAACGCTCAGCAAGCCATGGGGAAAACTTGCAGACAAAATGTCCTGTAATTCCAAGACATTTTTGTATAAGTTTATTTAGCAGTTCAGTTTGTGATATGTAATGTGTTCGTGGGGATGATAACCGTGACTGCTGAAGGAGGGTAGATACACGAAGACATTTTTAAATTGCAGATAAATGGTGTTAATAGTTCAATAAGATAAATGCTTGCCTTTCAAAGCTGAATTGCAACATAGAAACAGACACATTTTTTCCCATGCCAGGAAAACACCGCACCTTGCACCCAGATTGCAGAGTGCTATGTGACAGCCTGAACACTATGGGATACCATGCTAGTTAATTTCTAGAGTGTGTACTATTTTTTTCTCGTATTACTTTTTAGCAAAAGTTTTGACTGAAATTTCACTTGGGGAGAATAGTCCAAGGTTATTTTATAATTCAGAAACAAACAAAAAATCATATTCTCTACGGTCGAATAAGCATGCCTTGAAAGAGAGCCCTACCTGAAATCTGTCCATTTCTTTATTAACAGTGCGTCGTAAACATTTTTGAGATGCGCAACACGCACACACACACGAAGAGGACTGCTTACAATGGCAGTAAGGCCACAGGCCATCTAGCGCCCATCCCCAGGTGCTGTGCGGGCTTACGGAGTCTGGCTGCCCTCCCCTCCCCAGCTGTGCACTTTGCACTTTTGGCTACAGTCTCTCACTTGATCCAGGTAACAGGCCTCTAAGGATCTGATCCCCCAGGCCCAGGCCATGCTCGTCACAATCCAGAGGCTCTGGCTGGGCCTTAGGACCCAGATATGACCACTGCCAACCGGTGCAGAAGGCCTAAATATGTCTGCTCTCCCACCCTGACTCTCGGTCCTCCCCAGGTCACTGTATCTTGCTTGGCAAGCTGATTGGCATAACCCAATTGATGGGAATGATACCCAGAACTGACCCTGGTGGGCATGGTTCCATCTGACTAAGACATGCACACAATGGACTCCACAGATGTCCTCCTAGGCAGGGCTGGAGCTCGGGCATGATGCACAGGTGCACTGGACTTGGACTGGCTGATAAAAGTTCTACCTGGCCAGCACCCAAAGTGCCTTGCTGCTTAAAGTTTTGACTGCCCCCCTCTCTGAATGCACACGGGGACCCACATGCATACCCACATGTACTTACCACTCCATCACCATGGCAAAGGCATTGTGTCTGGGCTCCCTAGCTTAAGGATGCATTCAGGAGTCCTCCAAAGCCTGGCTCAAATGCTACGTCCCCTGGATGGCCTTTCTGGTTTCTCTCCAACTGGGTATCACCTCTCCTTCCTTTCTCTTCCACCCTTTGACCATTGCTTCCATGCTGCCTTTTATTTTAGGTGAGTAGACATCTGGAATCCTGCCTAGAGGTGAGATCATGAATCCCTAGTGGCCCCCTTTTCCTTAGAGGATAGCCTGTTACAAAGTCGGTGTTCAATGCACCTTTCATAGAAAACAGAATAACAACTAAATGAATGAGTGAGTGATTCCATTTGTGTGTGTGGACCAGGAAGCGCCGTGAGAAAAAATAATGAGTTAAGTGTGAAACCTAGTTACGTTAGCATGAAATGCATTACCTTCTGAGGGTTTAATGGCACCAAACCATTCTCGTCTTTGTTGCTGAGTCTCTCCTTCCAGTCCCCTAATCCCAACTGCCACTGACAGGAAGACAGACTACAAACCACTACAAAAGGATTTACAAAACCTGAAACCTGGGATCTATCCTGGTAGACGGAGCTGAGTCAAGCCAGTATCCACCTATGACTTCTCTCTTCACAGAAAAGGCTATTTAAAAGGTCCCCTGTCTGTCTGTTTCTCTCTCTGCCTGCTCTCCATCTATTTTCTCCCTAAATTGCTGATTTCCTAATTACCCTAATATCCTACCAGGAAGTAATTTCTTTCCATGGCAATAACATCTTGCAGGGAAAGTAACCTTCCCCCATAGAAGTTCAAGGGCCAAGTCTAGACCCACCCCCTGGGCTCCCCCTACCAAGGGTTCCCTCCTGGAACCTTGAACCTGGGTCTCAGAATTCAAGGCCAAGAGGGGTCAGGCCCCAGAGAACAACCCTGTCTGGTGCTTCCATTCCTGCTCCTACCAGCCGGTGGCCCCGGCCCACGATTGAGGCATCCCCCTCCTCTACGTGAGCTCCCCACCGGCCTCCAAACAAATTCCCCAAGGCTGCAATTGGCCACAGTTTACACTGCTGTCAACTAATACTTTCAAGCAAGAGGTGCATCAGAAACAGAGGTTCTTTACATGCTCTGCAAAGATACAGACACAGAGAGAGTATCAACGGCGCCTGCAGGCACCAGCATCACGCCGGTTAACTAGTCCTGTCACTAGCAGAAAGCCAACTTCTGCAGGCGAGGGGAGGTGCCTTCTGAGGAAACATACCCGCCCGCCAGCCCGGGTCTAGCTGCCTGCCTCCTGGTATCACCTACCTGTTTTGTGCACTATCTCCTTGCAAACTGTATGCAACCTGACTCAAATGAAAATACCCTAAACACACACACACACACACACACACACACACACACACACACGAGCAACTTCTGCTGTTTCATCAAATAGGAGGAGGTTTTACATCACGGTGTCATGGACCAAGCTGTTCACTAAAAGTAATTTGTTTCCTTAATGACCCTGATTCTCTCACTCAACCCCCTTGGGAAAGCCCCATTACTATTACTTAATTACCTTTAGGGGGCTATTGGAAATGACTCCCTTCAATTGGACCTAACTGGTTAAGGGAGTCAAATCTCAGCTTCAGAGTTCCAACCCAAATATTTCTTTTTTTCGGTTTTCATGCACATAATTACATATGATTTACAATGATGCACAAAATTTCCGGAAATAAAAGCAGGAATCTTCATTCAAAATGTCATCCAATCCAGAAATAATATGCCCGGGCAACAGAAGATGAATGTCACGAACACGGGACACGTGAGGTCAGAACAGTGTGCCAAGGACGTCTTCATTGTCCCCTGAAATCCCAGAAAGGGCAGAAAGACCAGATTTCAGTGGGGCATGGGGACAGAAAATGAAGTCCTCCGCGCCTCCCAAATCTTCCCGGTTGCCCAGATGACTTCCCTCACAGTGACCCGGTGCCTCCCCGACCCTCCAAAGCCATCTGCAGAAGAGCAGCTCAGAGGGCGGGTGCATGGGAAGGTGGCAGGGCGAGGGCCAAACCGTGGGGGTCTTAGAGGAGCCCTCACATAAGACACCCTGCCGGTTAAGCAACCCAATATCAAACTCCTTATCTGAGCCAAGCATGTGGACTGCTGAGGTCCCCCCATCCTGGGGAACAGTAGCTGTGCTCCATTATCAGCTCTAAATGACAGCCATCAGAAAGGCAACTGCACCAAAACCCCAAGTGGGGTTTTGCAACCCTAGTGGTGAAGTCAGTGTCAGCATGGACCCTGGGCACATTCTTTCCCATCGTCACCCTCAGAAAAGACAAAAGATGGCTCCTACCACCACAGACAGACAGACTGGCTTCTTTGGGTCGAGTGGAACCCCTGTTTTGGAGGGGATGCTCACATCCCACCTCCCCATCTGAGTAGACACACAAGAGGCCTCTGTCCCTGAGGTAGGGCGACGGGGTCCTGTGCATGCGGGTCTTTGCACATACCTTTAGCCACTTCCTAGACCTTATTCTGCTTGCCTGCTGCCTCTGTCTCTGGGTTCCTGCTCCTCCACCTGCAAGGCTGACTAACCAACACTTCTTGCCTTACTCCTCCACTTAAAAGCCAACCCCCACTGGGAACAGTTGCCTGGAGACTCTCTGGAGTAGTCCCCACCTTGTTCTCTTCCAGGTCATCAAGTGAATGACCCCAGGGTCAAATCGGGTGGGCCCCCTGCTTTTGTAAATAAAGTTTTACTGGAACACAGCCACGCCCACTCAGGTGCACATGGCCTACGGCTGCCTTCACGCTGCAGTGCCAGAGTGGAGCGGTTGGGACACGGATCATATGACTTGCAAAGCTCAAAATATTTACTCTCTGGCCCTTTGCAGAGAAAGTTCTCTGACCCCTCTTCTGTAGATTTAACACAATGCATGATTATTTTTTCTCTACTAACTTATTCTTATTAGCATGGAAAGCTTTAAGTCCAGGCACGCAAGTTCTTGTCTGTCTTAAACCCCAACAGCCAGTACGTGCCTGGCAAAAAGACTGTGCATAATGCAGAAGTAAGAGGGGCTTCCTATTTCGGTTTTCAAGGTAAAAATGCTGGGCGTCAGAGAGGCAATGAGTCTGTGCAGGAGGGGCTTCGCCGGAGGGGGGCTACTGCTCCTTTTGCTTCAGTTTCCTTCATGGCCCTTATCTAGACTGGCTGGTCTTGAGTCTGTCCCCACAACTGGGATGTGAACTCCGTGAGACCAGCTGCCATTTTTTTTTCCTATCTTGTTCACCGTGGGGTGCCAGCAACACCTGGGGCAGTGCCTGGCACTTCGTAGGAGCTGAGTAAGTGTGGGGAGTGACTGAGCAAATGCGTGAATGGGCATCCTTAGCCTTAGAAGGTGGTGTTTCTGACTCTGCACCAGGGTGGTGCCCATCTAGCATGCCTGCAATCATAGCGAATCAGCATATGTACTGTTCAAAACTGTGGTCATCTTCCATGCATCCATGTCGACAGAGGGGTGCTCTGGCTCTGGAATCCTGAATGCAAAGAGTCCAAGCTCCCATTCTGTGTGGACGAAAAACACCTCCTCTGTGTAGCTGTGACTAATGAACTTTCCCAGTGGTTGTTTCATTTGTACTAAATCAGTCAAGTCTCTCCTTTAAAGGTGAAGAGAGGAGACAGGCATGGCAGGGGGGAAAATTACAAATATGCTGAATCTACTACCATTTATTGGTCACATGACCTGAGAATAGGCTTCAACCACTCCCCCAAGCCTCAGCGTGCCCAGTCAGTAAACAGTGACACAAACATCAGCCTTCCTGGAGTGTTCTGAGACCACCAGGGGATGACGCGAGTCAGAATTCGTGGAGCAGGGTGCACTGCAGGTCCCGAGGGAGCTGTTCATACCCTCGGCAGCATCCTCAGTAACACTGACTTGAGAGCAGAGTTGAGCTGCAAAGACCAGGATGGTACAGAACTGCTAGAGAATGGGATTGAGGGTGTGCACTCCGGAGCTACACTATGTGAGCACGAACCCTCGTAGCTGAAATGGGGATGCTACTGGGGATAAACTACGGGCCAGACTCCTGGTAAATATCGCAGGACCTTCTCTCTAAAAGAGCCTCAAGTGGGAGCTGGTTCTCCATCACCTTCTGCAAAAGGGTGCCTTTCGGTGGTTGTGAGGATGATGATCAGAGTATATGAAAAGGAGCTGAGGGCAAAGTGAGCCTGAAGCACCAGCGGCTGGTCTGTGAGAGGCACACAGAGGGCAGGAGCTTCTGTTAGCGAGCAGACGTCCCGTCAGCCAGCGGCGCAGCCCCGGGAATGAGATTACACAGGAAGTTAGAACCTGGCTGGGCCGTCCCTGGGAAGGGAGAAGGACAGGCCATGCTCATTCGGCTCTTCTTTCAATGGCCTCTTTTTTCCCACCTGTAAAGTCAAAGCCAAGGACTAGACTCACATAAGGAACAGAATCCAGCCGTGAGATCATCTTATCCCAGTCAGCACTGAGCCTGGTATGCATACCTTCCACGGCGGGTATTCAGTCTCCAACCAACCTCATGCTATACCCTGGGGCATACTGGGCTGACTTCATGACTTTTTCTCCATTCTTTTGGAATCCACTTAAGCCCTTCTGACTTGAAGTGACATTCTGAGCACATTTTCATGAATGGGACAGAAGAAAAAAAAAAAATGGGCCTGAATCACATGACTAATCAGAGTCTATATTCTTTGCATCTATACAGATGTAAGCCCTTTTTATTAACATATTTAATCAGGGTGGGGATTATTATTAGATATTAGTGTTTCTAAAACTTCATCCTAAGGAGAAAGCATGCGGGAATTTGTTTCCAAAGCAACTTTATGCTCGCTACTTTTTATTACTAAAGGTTTTAGTACCGCCATCTACCCTTAAACCTCTGGTTAATGCCAGCAAACTCGAGGTGTCAGAAAACGGAAGGCAACCGTCTGCACTGTGCTATATACTCAGGCCATAGCGCTATGGCGTCCAGTGAAGCTAAAGCCGGTTTCAAAACAGCAGAAGACGATGTGGGCAATCCCAGAGGCCCACACAAATCCCTCTGTGGAACCAGGAAATGAGCATCTAGCTGAAAAATGTGACTGTGTTGCTCTCTCCACACCCCCACCCACCATCTCAGGGTTACATTAAGATTTAGCCCTAAATAACCAAAGCACGGGACAGACCCACAAAATACAGGCAGCAGAAACTCCTTACCAGAGTGCCCCAATATGGCTAATCCCTTTAATGCTGACAATGGCCCCATTTGTGTCTCCAACCCCTTACGGCCTGACGGCCATGGGGAGAGAGTGGAAATTCTGAGAGAAAATAAAGACCCCTCTTGGGTTTAAAAACTCCACAGCACCAGGCCCTTCTGAAGCCCCGACCCCAGGCAAGCTGGGAGAGACAGTGTACATTTTTTAGATGGGGTACTGCCCTCACAGGCAGTCAGAACATAGCCTCCCGCTGCCAGAAACCATTCATCAGAGTCTGCAGAAAGGGCTGTCAGCTCGGCCTACAGGCCTTAAGCCGGCGTGTCAGGATCCAGGCTAACAGCCAGAGTGTCCGGGGCTGTGGCTGGTAGCCAGGAAGAACTTTGATGTCTAAGGGTTGGCCAGCTGGTATGTGAGGGTGGCTGAGGGGCTCTGAAACCATACAGTCTGCTCGGAGGTCACGAGTTCTGAAAGCAAACGGGCCGTTAGAGAATCTCTAATAAAGATGGAGGTAGATGTTTTATATTGCTACAAAAAAAAAATTGTCCAAATTATTCCAGTATTTGTTTTGATTTAAATTTCCATTACACATGCTTTTCATTACGCAACTCAATTAGTATATAAAAGATTTTTTTTCTGTTTAAAATGTTTAAATGAACATAATTGTTCAATTTGGAAAGATTACAATGCTTTTATTTAATTAACACTGCAATAAATACATCGCTCTGTAATGAACCCCATACTTTAAGGCCATTAACCATTCAATAAATTTGCAATATGGAAGGTTCTTCATGGAGAAGAAGATAAATAAAGCTATTTAAATGAATGTACAACAGTTATGATGCTAAGCAGCAAATTACAACTTTTTGCTTCCCATCCACCAGAGATGTACCTTGATTACAAACATATGCACGTGTAATAAACAGCATACATTTCAATTACTATTTTGAACATGAGGTTCACTGGACGGTAAGGAAAAATTCTGCACCATTGGTGGGGGCTGTCCCAGCACCTCCATGGCATCTGTGCAGCAAGGAGCCCTTTGGGGATCCGTCCAAAGGCTCATCTGTCCAGACCCGGGCCACCGGAGCAGAATAATCTATGGGTAATCACAAAATCAAAGCCCTTTCCCTCAGGTGGCACAGGGCTGTTACCTGCACCTTCTCAGCCACTACACATCTCGACAGGGCACATGTGCTGCGGCAAGGAGCTTCCAGACCCTGTCCTGCTTGTCTGCTCCCCACAGATAAGAAGACAAACTTCCCAGGTGTATCAGACCCTGCCCCATCTCAACACCCTCTGCGCTCTCTAACCCGGAGCCCCGCAAGGTCGCTGGGCATGGCAGGGGCCTGGAGCCTGGGTTTCCGTGAAATGTCAGCACAGAGCCGCAGAGCCGAGATGAGGAATGAATTTCGTCTCTTGCCCAGTGCACCTTACTAGTACCGGGGCTCTGTTCACAGAGCAACAGCTAAGACCATGTGTCAAACTGCTGATGAGGACCAGCACCGAGGGATCCGCCCCCACGTGCCCAGGAGCACAGCGCGGCGTCCATCCGGGGGAAACAGCATGGAGCTGGGTGGGAGCCTGGCCCAGGGTCACAGGGGAAATGGTGAAATCAAGCCCAAACCATCCGCTCCTCTAAGGGCCCTCTTTTCAAGTGGTGTCGAGGAAGGTCCCTGCAGTCCTTCCTTCAGCTTCCCTAGGGGCCTGGCCTTGCACCCCTCCCTGTCCTGCCCCTGTGGTTGGGCCTCTTGCAGCAGGGAAATCTCGGGTCACAGGTGGGAACCCCAAGCCCAGCCCCTCTTCCTGCACATGGAGAAAGACAGTAGCCCACACCGTACCATGGGATCCTCCCCAGGGGCTCAGCCGGCCGCAAGGGCGCGTGGACCAAGAGCCCCCATTCTCTGCTCTCTCTCTGCTGATTTCCTAATCGTGATTCCTACCCTCACCCAGTTACTATGAGACACACATCAGATAACCAAACATATCCAAACCGGCTTAGTATGCAGCACACAGCAAATGCTTGGTACCTAAACTCTGCATTCCACAGTCCAGGTTTTAGAAAATAGTCTACACAGTTAAATCGATCTTACTGAGCACCTATTATTTCTGGGTAATGCTCCTGGCATTTGGACAGATGGACAGACGACATTCTGTTCTAGCACCTACTCTGTAGTGTACGGGGGTGGGTGGGGGGGAGTGAGGGGGAGACAGAAAATAAACAAGAAAAACATAAAATATATACAAAATATATATATATAACTGTATATTACATAACAAATATATAACATATTATATATAATGATTATGTAAAAATAGGTAACATTTCAAGTTGTGACAAAAAATAAGGATGGGCTGAAGAACTGAGTGGCGCAGGTGAGCTGAGGGCTATTCAAGGGGGCGACCCTTAAAGCCAGGCTGGGAGGGCGATTCGGGCGAGGGGGCACATGCTGCGGCCCCGGAGACACTGCAGCAGCCGGCAGACATCGGTGGAGGTCAGACAGGGACCTCCGGCTCCCCTGTCCCCGTGGCCCAGCCTGCGGCCAGATCTGTCCATTTCGACATACAAACATTTACGAGACCGGCCCTGTGACAGGCACCAGTGGCGATGGAGAAACTGCCTGAGGTTTCAACCACCTTGCAGTCCTTCTGCACTGATGCTGATGGTCAGGCACCGGCAGGATGGGCTCTTCCAGACTCCAGAACATTCCAGGACCCGTCTCCCTCTTCTGAGATGATGAGCCTGGCGTGTGAAGGGGAAGAGGGTAGTGGGCTTGGAGCCGGGTGACAGCTGTGGCAAAAGGACCACTGGCCTGGGTGGGGCCCGGGTCTGCTCATTCTGCGTGCGGCGATACTGCACATGGAGAGCACACGGGTGGGGGAGCGGGAGCAGCCAGGGCGAGTCAGAAGGGTCAGGGGCGCGCACAGGGCCCACATCAGGCTAGACATAGTGCCCTGGGTTTTCTCCCTGTTCACAGAGCTGTCAGGATGTTAATACAGGAAAATAAGCACCACATCTTCCCATCCCCTCTTCCTCCAAATTGCCTGGAGGAGGAAATCAACAGGCAGAGAAAGAAAAAAAAAAAAAAGACAGTTCTGGGTGAAGGGCCCCTTGGTCCCCTCAGTCTCCAAGGCCGGCTGGTTCCATTCCTGCCCCCAGCACAATATGGTCACCTGAGCTGGCTCCTTTTCTGTATAAAAAGCTGCCTTCAAGTCCCATCACGGGCAACAGACAGCATCTGGCATACATACTCACTCCACTCCGCCCATGAGCCTGCCTCTCTCTCCTTTGCAAAATTCTTCCTGAGGATTAGCCTGGGGGCTTCCAAAAGGCCTGGGCCCACGTTAGAATCATATAATTTAAGAACAGTATCTTTTATTCTGGTTGTGATGATAATGGAAGTCAGCAAGACAGAAAGTTATGAACAATTAAATTGTTAGAATAGGCAAAGATTTCTTAAACTGGTCACAGAAGGCACCACCAGCCATAAAATCAAAACCCTGGTAAACTGGATTTCATGAAGACAGTGCAAAAGCTCGGAAAATATATACAAAATATAGAAATCCAGCAGAGAACTTGTATCCAGAATATAGAAATAGCTCCTCCAAATCAATAACAAAAATCGGAGAACACAGCAGAAAAATTAAAAAGGGCAACTGCTGAATGGGGACGTCACAGAAAAGGACATCTGATCAGCATCTAGAAAGGAGTTCAACATCGTTACTCTGCAGAAAAGTTGCAAAATAAAACCCCTGCAAGATATTATCACTAACCTACCAGAACGGCTAAAAATAGAAACCTAAAAATACCACAGGTAAATAATGCTAGAATGGGTAAAACTCACACAGTGCTGAAGGAAGCATAAATTGATCGCCCAATTAAGAAAAAACATGTAGCAATTCCTGCTGAATCTAAATCTCACCTAGGACTAAACAGTTCTGTTCCTGTGTATATACCCAAGAGAAATTGAATGATATGCCCACCAAAAACATGTAGAAGAAAATACCACTGCTGCTTTTTTCTTAATTGTCCCAAACTGGAAGCAGCCTACATGTCTATCGGTGGGAGACGGGCAAGTAAGTTGTCATTTGTTCGTATACTAGAAAAGTACACAGAAATCAAAGGACAAATTCCAGATAGACACATGGGTCAATCTCAAAGACGTTATGTCGAACAAAAAGTAGGTACACGTGTGAGCACCCCGTGGCTCCATCTGTACCAAGTTCAGTTGAGGGAGATTTGCTGGTCAATGCTAGTCAAGGTCTATCGAAGCTAATCAGTGGTGACAGAAGCTAGAGGGATAGTTATTGGAAGAGCGTTATCTGGGGATGTATCCCTGGGATGCCAGAGGATGCCAGACAAGTTCTGTATCTTATTCTGGATGGTGTCATTCATGTATGAAAATGGACCCACACACATAAGTAAAATGTCATGGAGTTACGCCTGCAGGCACTTCTACTACTAAGGTGTGTGACAGGAATGATGGTGATTTAAAACCTGTTATCAATGTCTTCCAAGAGTTAAGTCCTTCACCAGCAGGGAGGGATCTTATGGACCGGGGTACAGTGCTGTCTGTGGGGTCTTCTTTGGAAGCCTTCTCTCTCCCACAGACAATCACGTACGTACCTCATGCTTGTGTAATGTTGGTAAAGGACATTCGTATCTCTTAGATCCTCTGAAGTGGCAGCCCTGTGTGACACACAGAACAGGTATGCAGGGTCTCTGCAGATGTGTAAAGCCGTGGAAACCAAGGGAAAGAATTTCAAGTCTGGGGACCGTCGATCAGACAAATGAGCATGATAGAATCAAAGTGCCATCAACAGCGATAGGGAGACTGCTCGCTATCCCCTCTCTCTCCATGTCTCTTCTCTCGCCCACTTTCTCTCTGCACTATTTCCTAGTTTACCACGAATCTACCACTCTGTGCTGCAGCGTAAGGCTTCTCTCCACTCCCCCAGGGGCCTGCAGCATGCTGGCATGGGACACCCACGTCACTTCTTCCTGAAGGCTTCCCGTACCAGAAATCTACCGTTCCCTTCCTGGCACCTCGTACTGCTTTCCTGGGAAGAGCATGCCAGTTCTCCTTTGCCTCTTGAGCTCCACAGACCTGCACATCTCTGGCCAGTAGGAGCACTTGGTCCCCCAGGCTGCATAGACGGCACTGACGCGGGCCAGGCCAACAAGATCTGACGGATTATGACAGATCGCTAACCACTCTACCTGAACACCTGCATCCGGTCGTGACTGATGTTCGCCTGGTCTTAGGCTTCTGAATTCTACAAGCCAAAATATGCCCTTCTGAAATTAAGCCAGGCAGCAGTGGTAAAGTCAAGTCAGCCATCACCAGCTCTACTTTTATTCTCCTTCCTGTTTGCATGACTTTGCCATGTGAATTTGCAATTTCTCTAACTAAAAAAAGCACTCTATTTCCCCACCCCTTGCTCAAGGTCACACTCCTAGAAAGTAAGAGAGTCAAGATTTAAGGTCAGGGCCTCTGGGTTTAAGGGCCCATGGTCTCAACTACTGAGTCACAGAAGTAGTGGTTGGTGACCACCTTTAATTCCTGGAGGCCAAACAGGAACATGAGTCTCTGGGAAGCTTCGTCAATGTTTTCTTAACAACCCCAACTGCACCTGAAAACACGTAAACAGTAAAAACTGAGTTTATGTGTATGTTTTCTTTCTAACACACCAGGAAGTCTAGACACCTGCTTTTGTATATTTTCTGGAGGGGGGAAGATAGACTCATTGTATAAAACTTATTTCCACCATTTGGAGTGGCTTTAGTAAAGACGGGCCACGTTTGCGACTCAGCGGTGAGACACAAAAGTTTCACACGGGGTCTTCCTCCTCACCCACCCTTCCCCGGCGGATGCTCTGAATAATGCGAAGTCTGTTTTAAGCTCTGCTGATTCACTCAAGAAAAGGATCAGCATATTTTGAAATACCGGTCATACAGTCTGGGAGGCGAGAGCATTAAAACACAGGGCAAAACTCAACAAGCGACTTCCTGTCAGCTGCTTCTCAAGACGGCATGGGCTCATGACACTTCATAAAAGAACATGAGCTGTAAATAATTCATGATTTCAACTGCATTTTTTTCATCAAGTGATCTAGACATCTGTAAGACCGCTTCATTCTCCTTGCGGAGTGCGTGAGGTGTTCGTTTCCTGCTCCTTCGCTAAGGGCCCACTGGGTGCTAGGCCCTCTCCTGCTGGCCCCGTTCAGAGGAAATGGTCCATCCTCAACCATCATGGACCTACGAGGAAGGCGATCTCACGGGGCTCAACCTAACAGACACTGTACACTTCCCACCTGTCAGGTGTCCCTATTACCCCTAGTTCATTAGGATGCTGGGTCTATGAGGACAGAAACTCATCACCTTCATCACTTCTAAGTCCTTGGTGCCTAAAACAGGGTGTGGGATGTGGTAGGTGCTCATTAATTATTGGATGGATGGGTGGATGGAAAGCTGAAGAGGAGGGAAGGCTAGGGACCCGGATCTGCGGCAAAGCCTCCCACTCACCAAGCTTACGGCTGGTTAACGCACCAACTGTCATCTCCAATTCTGGTCCCAGGACTCACCGCTGGTGGCCCGTCTCTAAAAGTCACACCCATGTCTGTGGGCAGAGGAAGGACCTGGGACGCCCGTGGGGATGCAGCCAGTGGCCTTGTCAGGCCTTCCCGGGCCCTTTGGGGCGAGGGCACACAGCAGAAGGCCACCTTGCTGAAGGGCGTTGCACACGAGGTGGACAGGAGGAGCTGTGTCCGTGTCACCTCCCCATCAGGAGGCAATGCCTCGTGAAGGGAGGCCCCCCAGGGGTTAACCAGGGAGGTGGAGGGGGCAGAGCAGGCTGGGGAAATGAACCTCGAGGAGGAGGAGGCTGGGGAAGCAACTCAGGCTGGAATCATTCTGTTTTATGAATAGTTTATGAGGCGTACCAGGAGTCGTACCAGCGGGCAGGGGCTGGAATGTTTTCTGGCTTTAAAGGGAAAGCCGCCCACCGGGCTGTAACTGTGCGAGAGGCGGCGCTCTATGCAACACGCGGAGGCCCCTCTCGGCGCGGCCTGGCTGGCTTGTAAAACCTGGATCTCGGGGTGGCACACACTAGCAGATGTGTCTCCCTTTGAACGCTGAAACCGCTGTGGAGTTTTGCACAAGCGCCACGCTGAGCTACATGTTTTCAGGGACTTACCTCGGTGGCTGGAAGAGAGCCACAGGGGACTCTGGGCCAGGGGGCAAATCTGGAAAGGGGTGAGGCGCCCACCTCCACACCCACGCTTTCTGTGCTCAGAACTGCCCCCTGGTGACCAGGGGCCAAGGAGGGGGCTCGCTGGGGGAGGCGGTCTTGCTGGGGAGGACGAACATACAAGGAGCCTCAGAAAGAAATCCTCCTTTGTCCACATCAGCACAGCCCCTTTAACGGCTCCCTGTTCACCCACTGGCGAAGCCACAGGCGCCCCCATAAACTGACCCCTCTGCCCGAGGCCTCGGGGAATGCCTCACCCCTGCTCCTGCGCCCGGGCTCATGTACAGGACGGAGCCCTCACTGACCTCCAAGCTGCCCTGGTGTGGCCAGGCGGCTCCTGTGGCCTCATCCAGCCCTGGACCTTGTCCCTGCCCCACCCCCTGGGTTCTCCAGGCCGGCGTCCATTTCCCACAGCAGAGCCAGTGCCCACACTGGCTTCTGGACCCAAGCAGGGTCTGTGTCGGGGCCTCTTGCTTGCCTGAAATGGGACAGACGCTCAGCAAGCCATGACAAGGGACATTTCCATCACACAGGCTGTGTACTAAGTGCCCGGAGACACCCATCCCATCATCGGGAGGCTTTTCCGCCTCGGCCTCGTAACACGCTGCTCTTCCATCCACGAGCTCTGAAGGCCCATCTCTCCCTCCCGCCCTCAAACCTGTTCTCCATCCATCACCCCTCAGAGGAAATTCCAGCGAACGTTTCTTCCTGATAAGGTTTTTCTCTCACTTTGAGCTGGAGGGTTTTCCCCTGTCCAGACAGGCTGAAAGTCATGCTTTGGGTCAGATCTACGTCTTGCTGTCTCTTCAAGAAAACCTGCTCAGCCCCTGAATGCACTGTTTCTATTGGGGTGAAGTCGGTTTATCTGCACAGGAAGGTGCCGGCATCCTCCTAGCTCATTCTGGGATGTCGTTAGCATGAACTCCCTCAAGGAAATGGATAGTAGGGTATTAGTGAAGATATTAGACATGGCATTTGGCCAGGGAATTCATAGATGTCTCATCCTGCTTACTTTCTGGCTTCATTCATTTACTGATTCAAAATTAACAAATGCTTGCCATGCATCACGCCCAGTTTAGTATAATAAAACAGCAGCAAGAAAGAAGACAGACAAGATAAACATGCTCATGGAGCTCACAGCTTAGTGAGCAGTCAGAAGCAATACACAAGAATAGAAATAATGAGCATGATTATTCAAGACAGTAACAAGACTTGAAGGTAATAATGGGATAAAGAGTGAATGGCAGAGGTGGGTGGATAGAGAATGGGGAGGTTTGCTTTAACCACAGAGAGCCAGGCAAGGAGGATCAACCTGTGCCCTGGAGTGTGTGGTCTGCAGACAGAAACAGAGTCCTAGAGACTTTGTCTGAGTTCTGGGAAAAACCTCTTTCCCAATCATGGCGGGTCTAAATGGGCAAAGGGCAGTCTGGTGGGTGGCTGAGCCTAGCACCGGCGTTGGCATTTCAGTGTCAGGAAAGAAAGAGTCCGGGTGTTGGTAACAAAGGACAGAGGGACTCCTGCGGGGGCCACGGGGGGACTGTCCGCATCCACTGGCCTCCCACATGCAGACGCCGCTGCAGGGTGGGAGTGCCCCGCCTGACCAGCCGCAGGTCTGGACCCTGGGACCACCCACAGCAGCTGCCGGGCACATCCCCTCAGGGGGAGACACTCCCAGCCACCTCTGGAAGCCAACAGGCAGGTCCCCGCACAAGGGTGCTGGCTTTGGAATTCGAAGATGTTACCAAGTCTCTTGGTTGTTCCAGTTTGTATCCAAATCTCAGTAACCGCGGACACAGTCTACACTGCAGGGGCTGGAGCAAAGCCACAGGTGCCTGGGTGTGAACAAGAACCTTCACCTGACTCAAGGGTGGGATGAGTGGCAAGGACCCGGGTGAAGGAGGCTGAAAGGATGTCAGGCTCACATTTCTGGGTGTGTTATGCACACAAGTCAGTGACCCTAACGCAAATTTCACTCCAAGATCCAACCTACATCCTGGAAAGAGCTCAGACAGCTGAACATAGAGCTGCGATAAATCTTGAGAGGTTTACGAGGAAGCCACTGGAAAATGACAGGTAGTAAGGCTATTATTCTAGGAAGGGGGAGACCCTACAGAACCTACCGAAGCCAGAAAAAGTACTGTTAGAAACCAGAGTGGGCTTTCCAATCAGGGTGAGCTAGGGCTGAGAGGTGGTAATCAGAGCATCTACTCATCAGCAGATGGACAGTCACATGGTCAGTGGCATCTGGTCGCTTGTGTAGCCTTTACCAGGTACTACTTGGTGCTAAGGGTTTAATACGCACTAAATCATTTTGTGCACACATCAGTCCTTTTAGAGAAATGTCATGATGTCGGCAGTGATCCTTCTAGGAGGGAAACTTGACTCTCAGATCATTTGAGTAATTCGCCAAGATCACAGAGCATCTGGGCAGCATGGATGCATCCCCATGGGGACCGGCTGGCTTTGGAGCTGCGGTGGCCCCTCACCCGGGGGGGATCTGGTGGCCGCTTCCACAGCCGTCACCGAGGGCCTCAGGGGAGGGCGAGCGCTTCCAGCAGAGAAGGCCAGACCCGCGTTGGGAGTGTGCCGAGAGCCACACAGGCTAATGGCGGTTTATCCGGAGCCCAGGCGGAGGACCGGGGCCGCCTCCACGAACCCTGCCCCTCCCCAGTTCCCCACGACGGCTGAGGGCAGGCGCCGCCTTTGCGTGCACAGGGGAAGAGCAGCATTTCTCAGGAAGGGAGGCCCGATGTTCTCTATGGCCCTGAGGAGTTATTCTGAGAAAGGCCAGTGAGTGAAGGGGCCTTCCCGGTTCCTGCATCTTCCTACTCCCAGCCTCTCATGTTAGAGGGGTCTTGTCCCTGACTCTGCCCCTGTGCACCCCGTACAATGGCCTTTGTACCACCGGCTTCATCAGAGAAGGGGACCTCCAGCGTGTGACCGTGGCGGGAAGGCGGGAGGAGCAGCCCGTGACGGGGGAGCAGGCTTTCATCCTCCTACGGACGGATGCCTTTGCTCTGCCCCCGCCTGCCGCTCTGGGGGTTCTGTTGGAACAGGAGGCCACCGGAGGGGGCGTCCACCCCCAGCCAGCCCCACAAGGCCACTGCTGTTGGGCTCGTGCAGAGGGACCCTCTGGGAGGGGTGAGCAGGCCCCGGACAAGCGGTGGCAGGGCACCTCCCTCTCTGGGGGACAAGAAGGAAGCAGAACCATCAGTCCTGCCCTTGGAAGAGAACATTCCAGTTTAAAGGGGAGACACACTGGACAGGCGTGGCCACGCGCGAACTTCCACACCTAGATGCCCTGCAGAGCTGTTCCAGCCAGGGCACTTCAGTGCCACCCTGACCCTCGGACACACCCACCCCCTTGCCCCCCAGGCACACACACACACCACTGCCCTCCAGGGGCACACTGCACCGCCCAGACTGGCCACCCCCAGGATGAGAGATGGGGTAAACAGACTTGTCAGTGGGACTGGGTGCTCATCACTGGGACGGAGCGTGTGCAGGCCTCTCGGCAGGGCCCAGACCTCAGCATGGACACTGGGTGGACAGCCTGGCCCCCGCTCCCGGATGGCCACACCCAGCTGTCGTGCACCCGCTGAGGAGACTCCCATGAGCTCTGCATCTCTGCCAAAATGCCTCAGTCCATAATCAAGCTCAAATATTTGTCCAACTTGGACTCAATTAATTCTCTGGTGCAGCACAGAATGCCCGGTGGGCTCTGTACAGACGCAGCCTCCTTGCTGCATGGGATGCTTTATGTCTCCCCTGAGAGGCTGGACCCATCCTTAAATATAAGCATGTGTATGTGTGCATGCGTGCACATGCAAGGGGGAGAGAAAGGAGAGGCAGAGAGAGAAACGGACGCTTGGAGACAGACCGAGGGGTGCCCGCTCACCACACCGACCTTTCCAGACGGCCCACCATGGGACAAATGCAGGCGCTCCCAAGGGGAGCAGGCCCTGTGGTCACAGCAGAAACAAGCAGCACACAGCGGTCAGCCCTCCTCACCCAGCACACCCACAGCTTCCCCACAGCCTGTGCCCTTTGGTCCGGCCGCCCAGCCCCAAGGAGCATTTGAGTTCATAGAAACATGTCTTAGCCAGTCCTTAGGGTGACAACAGAGTGTGGGAGGGACACACTCAGACGAGGAGCGGCATAATGCGCCCCTTGCGTCAGCCTTCCCAAGGGACCAGGGACGGCTGGGAGGGCTTCATCAGGGGCCTGGACCTGCGTCCCAGGCACAGGGTGTTTTTGGTGACTGCGTCTGTAACATATGCCAGGTGGGTTCAAAGGGATGCGTTCAAATAAACATGGGAAAGGTGGCCCGGAGAGAGGCCCCAGGGGATGTGGGTGCTGGGCAGCGTCATGGGAGTAGACAGACTGGAAACCCGAGAGAAAGGCAAGATCCCATCAGCAGGAATGGGGAGGAAAACTCCACACTGGAAAACACAAGCTGGTGATAAGCAGCCTAAGAGTCCTTGCCATGGCTGTCAGGGGCAGAAACATTCCCTGCAGAGGAGGGAAGAGTCAGAGATAAGACCTCAGAGGCAGAACGTGTGTCTCTGCATGCTGACAATGGCTGAGTGAGAGGCGCGCCTGCCCAACTAGCCCTCAGTCACCCACTGGTCACTGAAGCAGCCAGGGACACACTGTGAATAGGACAGATATGCAATCTGTCATCTCCCTTCTCTCTCTGTCTCTCTTTTTGACAAGTGAGAACGCTTTATTGAAGTACATATACATACACATTTCAGGGGTTGGAAAACGACTAAGAAGCAAGATCCCGTTAAGCTGTCTACTCCCCCACCAGTCTGCACCAGATAAGCCTTTATTTTAAAGTTTCCCTGCATCCGTTCACCCGGGCAGAGGAAACGGCATTGAATCCAGGGGCTAATAGGCAGGTCCGGGAGTCAACTAGTCAGTGGCATTACAGGAAAGAATTTCTGCTGGGGGGCGACCCTAAATTGCAAGTCAACAGCTGCCTCTCTAAGCCAAGTGGCCCAGGCTCATTTACTGCACACCCTGCCATCCAGCGTCCTCATCTGTGCAGGCAGATCAGCATTATAGCCCTTCAAAGAGATGTATGTGGCAAGAGCCGGATTTGATAACGGACGTGAAGTGCTGAGTATGGGCCCAGCTCAGTCAACACTCAGTGCACGTGGGATAACTGAAACCATTCCTATCAGTAGTAGCAGTTTTAGAGTTAAATTAGTATTAATGCAAGTCTTCCTAAGGCTAGGGAGAACTACGCTTACTAAATAACTAGATGCTCAGCTACCGAAGCAAACACTGTGATCCTCCACCTGTTTTGCCTACATGATGCCACGAGAGCGGGACAGCTGCCTGCCAGTCGCATGGGCCACCAGTGCCATCAGGAAGCCATGAGGGGGCCCGAGACTGAGGCAAGTTTTCACGGACTGGGAATGCTGGTAGGAAGGCACAGTGCGAGACAGAGCCGTGCGAAGCGGTAAAACACGGACTATGCCCTCTCACCAGCTCTGGGATGAATGGCCGATGGAGCAGGAGCCGCACGGGGACTTGGAGGAGTTGGCCTGTGGCAGGAACCGAAAGCACTTCCCACATGCCTCTGTGTCCACTGGGTCCCTAAGGTGCTGGGAACCCCACGCAGGATGCGTGTCATGAGCAAGAGTAAAGGTCAGACCTTTGTAGGCTGTGGCCTCCTGCGTGTTCATGGTGTTGTGCAAACGAGAGCTGCTGAGAAACTACAATGATGAGGCAGTCCCCCCAGGGGTCGGGAACGGGGTCAGCATGGAGACGGCACCCGACAGAGATGCCAGGGAGGGAAGGGGAGCATTCAGCAGCCCAGTGACCTCATGCACATGGCCTCCTTCAGTTTACACGTCCCACTGGACCAAACTGGATGGCACCGGGTGTGCTGTCTGGAGCCACACCTTTTCTATTTGAAAACATATTTTGGAGAGCCTTCCATATTAACACATGTGCAAAACCATCCACGTAGGGTTCTGGGGTGGGGTACCAACAAATACCTTGCCTAATTCTAAGTCATTACCTACTGTTTTTGTCAGGATGGGTTAAATATGCTGCAGTAACAAACAATTCCAAAACTCTAGGGGCCTCACAATAGCCAATAACAGGTGCCTATGAAAACTGGTGACATTTTCCCAACCTGCCCTCCAAAGAGGTTATACTAATATACAACCCCAATGGTGACGTAGGAAAACTGCCCATCCCACCCCCACTTCTAGGCTTTAGCAAAGAACAGCTCAAGAGCAGGTCAGTGAGAAGCCCAGCCTTAGCAGATCCACGCGGTTGATGCCCTCAACCCCACGTTCTGCCTTCTTCCCCCCGAAAGCATCCCAGATGTTCTTTAAAGAAGCCCCCATGCAGACACTGATCTGCTCGTTAATTATACTGTGTCATGCTGCCTCCAAACTCTCGGGTTCAGGAAGGATGATTTCCAGAAAGGCTGCCTTCCTGGCAGAACACAGGCCCTCTGACTCCATCCTCCCCACCATGCAAATATGTGCTGCTTCTAGCCAGCAAAGCTCTCATTCCCACAGCTTCGCCATTAGCTCTGAGCAGAACTATGAGCGGGGAAGATGAAGAAGAGGAGGGAGGGAAAGATGACACACGGAACATTCTTCAGAAGCCACCTCCTTCCCATTCTCAAGTTTTAATCACCACTGATGACTTTTATCTCCAAGGAAACTGCCTCGGTTCCGAGAAGAGATGCTTCCAGCTTTGTTTGATCTGTACGCGGCCACGGGATAAGACAAAATGCAGGAAGGAGGCTATGGAGGGGCCGCAGGAAAATCACTCCCCCAGCAGAAAGCATCCATCCACTCCGACAGTGTGGAAGCCCCAGGCACAGTACCATTTCCAAGGAATCAGGCAGACCCAGGCTCAGGGTCTCAGTGGGTGCGGTGACGGAGGGCCCTCTGCTTTCTCCCGAGCACTGCCAAAGCCCCCCTTGTGGAGACAGGCAGGAAGCCCGCGACCTGTTTCCGCCCTCCCTCGGGGGGCTCTCACCACCCCCTCTGGTCACAGTACATTGGTCTGGCCCTCAGGGAACTAGAATTCGAAGCTCAGCGGCTCTGTTTCCCGGTGGTGAACTAGTGAGACACTCTTTCTGCACCACACCTGGCACAGCGCAACTGACAGCCGCTCTCCTGTGGAGCTGGTTTGCAGGTTAAATGAGGTTATGCTGTAAAGCTCACCCAGGACGAGTTCTGTAGCAAACGCTCAACTGTTATCACAATGTCTTCTTTTCTATATCCACTATCTCCACTCCAAGCTTGGCCTCGTCACCTCACCCAAAAACGAGTACAACTGATGCCTACTGGCTTCCCCTGCCTTCACTCTCCCCTTCTGAATCCCACAGTGAACACTGGTGGAGACATCTGTCATTCATTCATTCATTCATTCAGTCAGTCAGTCAGTCAGTCAGTCGTCTGTCAGTCAGTTTCCGTCTGTGGGAGACCATCCAGCCTGTGGGTTAGTTTTGGCATCTGGAAGATCTATCTAGCTTGGTGTCCTGAACCTGCCAGCATCTAATGTATGATCTTGGGGAGGTTACTGATGCTCACCAGCCTTAGTTTTCTCACCTTGAAAATAGGAGTAATAAGATCTGCCCCAGCAGGAAGGTGTTCTAAAATTTGAGTTTGTGTAGAATCCATCTGCACAGCTTGTTCAAATGAAGATCCCTGGGATATGATCTGGGGTCCTGCCTGTAATCGGCCCTCCATTAGACACTCCTGTCATATTTTGAGAAACTTGTTGTTTAGACAGGATTAGACACTCCTGCTGAGGGCTCAGTGCTGTGCCTCGCACACAGTAGGTGCTCCTCTACTATCAGTTATAGCACACAGACCTTTGGACCAAGCAGAACCTGTTTTGAGCCCCTTCTATGTGCCAGGCATCATGGGAGGTACTAGAATATGTCAGCAGCCCAGCAAGATGCAGGCCTGCCATCAGGTCTACAAGGGCAGGCAGGCATTGAACAGCGAGTCTGAGTATTATGAAAAAGAAACACAGGGCACCCTAAACCACTGGGAAAATGGTTCAGACATTCCGGTTCCCCTACCACCTCCCACCCTAACCTTGTAAGACCAACTTCTGGATCTGTGTGGGCAGTAGTGTGCTGGCATCAGCTCCTGCAAGTCAGGCGAAGCTGCTAAAAATTGTTAATTGTGCAAGAATTTTGTGAGCCAAGTGACTCCCTATTGATAACGTGAATTCACCCATGATGGGGGCATTTATACCACGGAAATCCAGAAACACCACAAATCTGTGCTCTCCCTCCAGCCCCAAGAGTCTCTGGTGTTAAACATTCGCTCGCAAGCAGCAGAGCCCAGGCCATGCCACCATCCTCTCGCGCTTGGCCTTCTTTCCGCAGCACTCGTACTGGTCTGACCCCAGGCCCACCTCCAGATCCTCCTTACTGCCTCGGAACCACCCAGATGAAATCTCACGCCATGTTTAGACTTTTTCCCTGGGAGAGTGGTCGAGTGCCAAGTCACCCATCCTGCTGGCGAGGGTACCCGCCTCCGTAATGAATTCCACCTGCTGGGCACACCCTGTGCTTCTCGGTGCATAAAGGAGGAAACATTTCCCCTCAAGCAGCAGAGACCTCTGATGGGGTTTTTCCCATCAAGCCTCTGCAGGCCCACTCCCTACCCCCCCCACACACACCACTGGGTCACAAGGGCAGAACAGGCTGTTTTTCTCAACATCCCTTCCATAGAGTGCAGACATGCAGGTGATGTCCCCAGCCAGGTGTCTCCCTGTGCTCCTGGGATGAGGCAGGGCTGACCCGGCCGGCCCCTGAAGGAGGTCCCCTAATCATATCACTGGTTGACCCCAAGATGGGAAATTCTTTTCCCTGGTACAGAACATGATCCCCTACCCGGTCTCCCTCTGATAGAAACTTAGAAGGAGAAATTCCAGGCCATGGGCCTGAAACAGAAGGGCCTTAGACAATTTATCTCACACTTCAGCAACTTTGCAGTTTATATGTGCAAACCTCTCTTATTTACTTGTCCTGTTTTTGTTAAAGTAAACTCATTTGGAGCCACCACATAAAAGGATTTTGTTTACATGGCCTCTGCTTTCAGTTTAGATTCCCGGTTTAGTCTATTAAAATAAGTCCCATTTTATTCTCCCAGAATAAGAAAACTCTAAATAACATCCTGAGCCTCCCAGACATGGATAACAGGCCCAAGATTTTGTGCAAAAGGCTCAGAGTGTGGCAAGAGAAGGGTGGGAGGCAGAGAAGGAATTTGTGGGAGGTCAGGACCTGGAGTCTTTACAAATCAGGCCCGCCTGGGTGCCGGAGTTTGGGGCTCAGGGCTTGCCAATGCTTTCTGGCCTGAAAACTGTGATGGGGTTCCCTCAGGATGGAGCTGAGAGCTGGCGGTGCCCGCTGGCTCAGTGGGGTGTGCAGGGCACTCGCAGGGCCTCACTTGCACCCATTACCTTACACCCAGGGCTCTTCCCGGTCGGCATCTCATCCTGTGCATGTGGGACACCTACCCCCGAACCCCACTCGGCACACAGGGATCATCCCGTTACCCACAAAGAGGGCAGAAGAAGGCAGCTGGGCATCCCCTGCTCCTACATCCCTGGGGGCGGGGGGCATAGAGGCTCTCTCTGGAGCACTGGGGGGGCAGGATCTCTGCCATGGGAATTATCCACTGACAAAGCAGGCAACTGAAAAGGCCCACGGCCATTTCTCTCCCCTCTGGCTTCACTCAATGCTTCTCGGTGGTGGGAAGGCAAGCCACTTCCTGCAAGATGGAGTTCAACCACAAAAACTTGGTCATGCGCCTGTCCTAAGTGTGGGAGACCCCCCACGGACTCTCGGGGCATCCTTTCCATAATACTGTTCCTTCCGCTTTCCGGGGTGTGGCTAAAGCACAGCTCACGATGAGGACCGCTGTGCAGGGCAGTCTGAGAAGGCGTGAGCGGCTGTGTGAGCCGCCCCTGGAACTGGGCGGAGGCCCTGGCAGAGTCAACAGGACAACTGTGAAAGTTGCTCTGTGCAGCGCTGTGTGGCACGCAGAATGGAATGGACGCACCTGAATATCCTGAAGGGCAAAGATCGGGCGGGCAAATGCCAGTGAAAAAGCAGAGGTGCAACATACTGCCATTTATGTTTTTAAAAAGCCTCAATTTCAAAGGCATTATGCAGAGTGAAAAAACACCATGGACAGGGGCCACTAGCACATGACTCCATTTATACAGCGTTCTCCACATGACAGAATCGTGGAGATGGAGGGAAGATCGGTGGTGCGCAGGAATCAGGGAACAGCGGAGGGGCACAGGAGGCGAGACTGTGAAGAGGTAGGCGGTGGTGTGACCAGAATAATTTATCGACAGGGTCATTCTGGATCTCGATTGGGGTAGTGGTTACGCAAATCTACGTGAGATAAAATGGCATAGAACTACATATGCAAATGTTACCAGCTGCCTGGTTTTGACAGTGTAGTACAATTATATAAGATGTAACCACTGGGGGAAACTGGATGGACACTGCAAATGATACTATGTCTGTGTACGTGATATACAAGCATATTTATAAACACAATAGTACTTGTTTCCATAGGCATATTGGCAAGTAAATGAAAACAAACACCTAAAAGGATACATGCCATACTGACAGCTGTGGTCACTCTGCCAGACGGGGAGTGTTTCAGATTAGGGCTTGACCAGGGGGTGTTTGACCTGGCCTATAATGTATAATGGGAGAATATTTTTTCCAACACATAAGCATTTGTGTACTTTTTGTGTAATTTTTTAAAGTATCATTAACTTTGTAGAGTCAGCCAAAACCATCAAGTACTGACTGAGCATTTACTATGTGAGCAGATACCGTGGTTGCAACAGAGAAAAGCCGACATAGTCCCTGGTCCTCACGGAGGGATGGTCCAGCCGTTCAACAGATTGTCACATGGATGACGGTCACCAGGACCACGAGCAGAATACACGGAGGGCAAACAAGGATTCATTTCTGTAGCCTCCACAAGGCCCCTGTGCCCAGCAGCTATTCACTCACCGATTCGCTCATCAGACCTTCTCTCGAAAGGAACACCCAGCTTCCGGCCTCGGTCACAGAAGGCACGTCGGACAGACTGACCACCTGCAGTTTTAGGCAATGTATTTGCCATGGGCTGAGGCTTCACTGGGAAGACAGAGAAGAAGGCTGCAGCCCCGGACCTGGGAGGACGACTGGAACGAGGCAGTCTTGTGCTGGAGCAGGCGGACCTGAAGGACTCACAGGAGCCAGTCTTCACAGCAGTTCCGCAGCTGTTGCTCTTATTCTGACCTCGGGGAGGTCACAGGACTTGCTGGACTGTGGTAGGGTCAAGATTTGCAGCCAGGTTTCCTTGTAAGTCATACTTTCTCACCATCCTCACTGCCCCAAACACACACGTGCACACAGACTAGAGCAATTAAAGCACAGCACCAAGTCCGTGTGATACGTATTCTCCAAGGACTAGCTGAGCACGTACTAGGCTCCAGGCGTCATTCCAGGCACTGGTTGACGCTTCCTAATGAGTTTATGGCATTGGCTCGCACAACCAAGGATTCTGGATATTTTTAGAAAAATACTTAAAATAGCTCAATGGAATTCTCATGTTGAGAGCCTGAGCACACACACACATTTATTTATGTGCCCTCTCGCCCAACTGAATCCTTCTAAAATAGCAGTGAAGGATATAAGGAGCCATAAACCGCAGGACCATGACCATGAGAACAAGACACGTGACTCAGTCAGACAAGGGACGTTGACAGAACTGAGGCACGTGAGTTTCCAGATTGAACAGGTTCACCAAGGGCCCAAAACAATGAGAAAAGAAAAGATCACTGGGGTAAAGAGAAAGTCCTAAAAGCCGTGAGACAAAAAAAATAGCTCGTGTTACAAAGAGAACCAAGTAGAATGGCAAATACTAATACAGTAAGTGGATTCATTTTTATTAAAGCTAAGAAAAAGAACCAGGAAAAAAAAGTCCCAAACTCTCAAGCCCCAATTTCACCATCCATAAATTGGGGATAAAACGTTAGAGTGAGGATTAAAGGAAATTACGTCTAGGAAGTGGCAATCAATGTAGCAAATGCTCCCTAGTGCAACAGATAGGGAACTTCTCTAAATACTGATCAGCCCCACCCCCTTGGTCAGGACCTGGCCCCCAAAGCAGCCGAGGACTCCGCATACAAACAAGAACAGCCCAGAACTCTCCTCCTTGATGGAATCAGAAGCCAGACCTCCAGCATTTCCAGCACTGCCCTCCCACGAAGGTACCAGCCCTCGGATTGGACCCAGGAGAAAAGTCCAATTGTGCAAGCTTGCCCCGTTCCTCAGATGCCTCAGCCATCGCGTCCTGCAGGGGAGGTCAGGGGGAAGGCCTGCTCGGGCTCTGAAGCCCTCAGGTACTGCTCCTCACCCGTCACGGGTTGAGATGATCAGCTCGGGGCTCTCAGCTGCGGCATGGCCATCAGCGACCCATCCAGCCCTCCACCAGAAGCTCCTGCCCACAGTGACCCTCCTCAGCCATGCCGTCCTCTCCCGTCTCCGATGCCGTCTATACCTGTTTGCCTAAAATGACAGAGTCACAGGGATCCAGCCAGCCAGCCTCTTTCCCACCCAGCCCGCCCTCCGCACTGCACACTGGTTCTCATTCCCAAAACACAGCACTGATCTTACCCTTCCCATGCAGACCCAGGCCCCGTCTAAGGCAATAAAAGGTCCACCTCCCTGCCTGGCATGCGCACCCCGCTGCATGCCTCCTGGCATCCTTCACCAGCCACACTGGGCTCCCCTCGCAAAGCACCTCCTGCCCACTCCCACCTGCCCACCGAGCCATGAGCTGCTGCCTCTGCCGGGAGAGCCTCTGTCCTCAGGGCCCGAGGTCCTCCCTGTCCCCCCAAGCCCCATGCGCCCAGCGTGCTTCCTCAGAGTGCTGATTTCTGCGAGCTCATTAGGAAAGTCTCCCTCCAAGAGGACCAGCGGAGAAGGGCAGCCGCAGTGTGTTTAAGTCTGAATTCCTCAGGACACTTGGCACAGAGGTGACCCCTTAAAGCCAGTCCCAGGTGATACATCGGTAACGTCCCAGTTGTGATGATAAAATTCTGGGATGTTGAGCTCAAAGAATGAAACACATCATGCCCCAGGGATCATACTCCCAAGCAGGAGCACCAGGCAGGAGGGGACAGGGAGCTCAGGGGAGTCAGAAGGTCCTGAACACGGCAGGAGCGAGCCGGGGCTGTTACCGAAACCCCAGGAGTATCCCCACCGCCTTGCTCGCCATGGAAGAGCAAGTGGCTGGCGGCTGACAGCACTCCTAGGGCCCCTCCACTCGGATTTGAGACGTGCGGGGCTCACACTATTTGTGTCCACTTTTTTTTAAATGCACACACTTCTCTCCCATTCCTGCATTCCAGAATCTCCAGGGTGAAGTGCAGACGGCCTAAGCAGAGCCATAAGTGAGCCACCTGCTCTGTGAGTGTTCTTTTCAAGAGAACCATTAGCCCTGCCTGCCCGGAACAAAACTACCAATGATAACACATGAAGAACAATCACAGCCGAATCCCAATACAAGGAAACAGGACACAGAGAGAGAAAGCGCCAACCCGATTTCACCCCTGGTCCTTAACAAAATGCATGCAGGTCCGATCTGCCATGTCCCTTGAGGACTGAGCCCTCCTGAGGGAAATCTAGTCAAACGTCAGCATTCAAACCCTTTCTTTCCATGTACTGCTTTTTGGACCCGCACAGGGTCAGGGGAAGGTCTTCAGAGCGTGTGTTTGCCTTTTCGGGATGTGACGTGTTTGGGATGAACAGAGGATGACTGCAGTGGAAAGGCACTGCTCTGCACGATGTGGTTTTGATCTGGAGTGGGGCAGAGATCCCATGTTTACTGTAGGCGGGCGGCAAGCTGCTGCTAACCTTTAAACCCGGCTGGGCTGCAGGCACTGGGAAGGCTGACATTGCGCACTGTCAGTGCGGCCCGTGCGGCCCACCGTGCTCGCACAGTTTACCTGGAGACTGCAGACCCCACGGCTGCTTGGGAGGCCCCAGCTCCTGCTCTTTCAAGGCAGAGTGCCATTAATTTCAGCAGACGTTTCCAGGCTCCTCTGTAGAGGAAGCGAGCGGCCTGCGCTCAGGATGACAAGAGGGGCCATCCTGCTGGGGTGGAGAGTTGTGGTCATGCAGAAACTATGCGTGCATGGCCCGGAGTGGTGCTGGATGACAGAGAAGATGTGTGCAATACGCATCGAGAACGGTGCCAACTGCACAGCTCTCCACACTGACGCTCTCCTGACGAGAAGACCCTGCCAACACCACTCCCAGACCAAGTTCTGGGAGAAAGAGAACAAAGCGAGCAAGATGTTCCCCTGAAGATGTTGGCAAGATGATCGGCATGCAAGGGTCCCAGAGCTTTCAACCTGATTCCTGCCACGGGCAGGTTTAAGACACGAGTGTGGACCTGGAAATTTGCTTTGGCACCTTCCTGGGCCCCCCTGAGGTGCTCCCTGTCACCATGCACCTTCCCACACCCACTGAGCATTGTCCCCGTGGCCTCCTTTCACCATCAGAGCTCCCAGTCACTTATACAGATGTCAGCACAGTGAAGGCAGCAGAGAGGGGCTAAGCCACCTTCGCTTTCATGTGCTCACCCTTTGACCCACGTGTCTAACATCTTACGGGCACTGGGGCCTCGTGCTGTGGGTGAGGGGTAGGTGTCAGGGCAGAGCAGTGAAAGTCAGCTTGTTCTTTATCGAGTCATCAACCCCAAAAGGATGGCCACAGCTCTATTATGCAAAGCAGAGGGGCTCTCACACTTCTGCAGAATTAGAATTACCCGGTTCTCCCACACTGGCCTCCCCTCTGGGGCTTCTGATTCAGTACAGGCAAGGGGAAGGCAAATTCCCCAGAGATGTCCAGGCTGCTGGTCCAGGGATGTCACACTGAGACCCGCTACCCAGGCCACACACTGAAGCCCGCCGGCGGCCAGGGATGGGTTCTGGGTGCCCCGAAATAATGAGGAGGAGCAGTGCGCAGAGAGAACACACAACAGCTTCACAGGCGGGACCCATCGCTGCAGCCCCAGGTGGGAATGACAGTAGCTCACAATTCACTAGTACTCATTCTGTGCTAGGAACTGTTCTAAATGCTTCAGACCAGGGGTCAGCAAACTCCTCTCCCTGGACCAAACCTGGTCCGCCACCTGTTCTGAAAAAGTTTCATTGGCACTCAGCCCTGCCCATTCATCTATGCAGAATTAAAGAGTTGCAACAGACCGTATAGCCCACAGAACCTAAAATATTTACCCTCTGGCCCTTTACAGGAAAAGTCAGCTTTAGACTTCCTTCAGATATGTTAATCTTCCTAACTACACTATAGGCAAGTGCTATTTCTTGTGTGTGTTAAATAGCCACGCCATCAAGTTTATCATTTTAACCCTTTTTAAGTGCACAGTCTGGTGGCACTGATATGCAATCAATCCCACCATCTGCCTCCAGGATGTTTCCGAGTACTGTGGTTTTATAGTAAATTTTGCAATTAGGAAGTGTGAGCCCTTCAACTCTTCTTTCTCACCATCTTTTTGGCTATTTGGGTCCTTTGTGACCCCATATGAATGTTAGCATCGGTTTTTCTATTCCTGCAAAAGACATCATTGGAATTTTGGGAGGGATGGCTTTGAACCTGTAGGTCACTTTGGGTAGTAGTGACATCTGAACAATAGTACACCTTCTACTCCATTTCCATTCATCTGGGCTTCATTTCTTTCAGCAATGTTTTATCATTCCAGTGCATAAGCCTTTGGCCTCCTTAATTAAATTTATTCCTATATATCTTATTTTTTTGATGCTATTATAAATGCATTGTGCTCTGAATTCCCTTTTCGGATCATTCATTGTTAATGTCTAGAAATGCAACTGAGTTTCGTATCCTGCAACTCTGCTGAAGTTAAGTGCTATTTCTGTCCCCGTTTTGTAGATGGAAAAAGTGTAACACAGAGATGGTAAGGCGTGTGCCTACGTCACTCAGCTAGTGAGCTGGGGTTGCAACCCAGACACTCTCTTCTCAGAGCCCCTTCTCTTCTCCATCACTCTGAACAGCCTCTTAGGGGAGAGTAATCAACACCTTGGCCAATGTCTCACTTACAGAAAGGGGTACAGCCAGAATTTAGACTCAGGTCGGACTCTAAAGCATTGCAAATAAAGACAATAGCATTCTGACAGCCTAGGATAACCCAGCCACAAACCTATCAGTTCAATAACGTAGTTATTCAGTGAAGGGGAAATCCAAATTTTGTTTTTGATAAACTGGGTGTGTGAAGAGGTGCGTGAATGCAGCCAGAGGATGGCTGGGTGGCACTCCAGGGCCGGCGTGACTGCGGCGGTGCCCTGAGACAGTCCCAGGCGATACTTCAGAAGGTATGTTTTCTGATGACCCTATCGGCGGACTCCACATTTCCTCAGTTGTCTAGAATTTTACACTGACTTTTAAAAGGCAAGAAAGGAAGGTGCCAATCTGAACGGATTTCCCCTGAAGCTCCCTGTATGTATTGTACAGCCTTTTCCTCTAAAGAGTCATGTCAAGATGACTGTTTAATGAGCGCTTTCCCACTCTGAGCTACAGGAGGAAGATTCCCAGTCTGGAAAGAAGCCCAGGGGTGGCTTCTCGCCTTAAGTGACAAATGAACGACACCAAGCAGCCCCGTTTGAATCTGTGGGACTCCCCCACTGCCCAAGAGGTGGTCATTCTACCTTACAAAGGAATGCCATGGATGCATCCCAGGGACCTTGGGCACCCACGCCAAAAGGCAATGATCTTGAACTAAACAAGCCTCCTCATTGGCTGCTGCTGTCAAAGTTGTGAAAGACCCTGCCCCACAGCTCTGGGCCTGAGTACATGCTGGCTTGGCTGACCCAGCCCACTGAAACGAACTGGGCACGACGAAGGTGCGGCGGTGCCGGCCTTTCCATTACCAGGGGAGGCGTGCAGGGGCGGCAGCAGGGGTCAGCATACCAAGGAGGCAAACAGATTCCTCTCCAGAGGGGGAGTTACAGGGAGCAGGACGGGCACGCAGAGCAGAGAAGTCCTGATTCCCTTGATCAATGGACGACTTCACCAGTCCATCCTCAGGTCTGCAGTGTGGACGGAGGAACAGCCCACGATGCCACTACGCACGTGGGAGCATCTGGACGCACGGTTACCATCCGTGAGCCTCAGCCTTCCCCACTGCAAAATGAGGTTCAACCTCCACTCTCTTTCTAGTAAGGACAAAGCACTGGAGGATCAAATCACAGGCAATAGGAGAAAGGAAGAAAAGAAACTCTGACATAGTTAATGCCCTATAGGAGCCTAAGGTACAATCTACACAGCAGAGGCTGGGGAGTTGAATACGGGGGCAGGAAGCACAGGAGGCTTTGGCTTTAAGGACAATGCTTTCATTTGGGAGGGGTAGGGAATTCCTATAAAATTTGTGCATCTTTAAAGGCACGCACACATGCAAGTACCTACAAATCTATATACTCATAAAGAGTTGCAGCTCAGTTAGACCCCAACTCACCACCCCGTCACCCGGTCCACCCTCTGTGGGGCCAATTCTTTCCCACCTCTTGAAACAAGTCTAGAGATAGGCTCATGAATTTTCTGGTCTATGGGAGACCACAAAATGTTCTCTTCTCACTCACAGTTTCAGAAACTGTGTCATTTTGACAATAATGCCCCGTTGCTCCTAACAGCCGAAACGCCCCCGGGAGCTTCACGCCACCAGCTCAGGCTGCCTAGGGCTGGACCTCCAATGGGGGGAAGCCTGCAGATCCTTCTCTGTCTCCCTGTCTTGCTCAGATCTTCCTGCCCTCAGTTACTGTGTTTCTGGATCCTCCAGGCCTGGGTGGCGGTCAGGAGATAAAAGGCAAGCAAGGTTCTCTTGGGTCCACACTGCAGTCTGCTGTTGGTTTTCTCTGGTCATGGCAGATGTCCTCCATTGCTGAGGATCTGTGCCCTCCAGGCCCTTTATGTGGGCCAGGGTCACCCTGCCGGCTGTCCCACACGTTTCCTCAGGTCCCAGCAAGGGTTCACCCCATGCAGTCTCGTTTTCTGAGTGTCAACCCCCCAGCAGACTGGAACCCTCCTTGTAAGGCCTGTGTCAGGCCCAAAGGAAACAAAAGCGGGACGTGTGGACTGTGCCCAGAGGAGTCTTCTTTCCTGTACCTTCCAGAGCAGCGGCCACCACAGCCACGTGTCGTCCGGGCCTCCACGCTCCAAGTCTCCAGGCCATCTGTGCAAACCCTTGGGGTGGTCGTCTTCAATCCTGAATCACTGCCTTAGGTTTAAGAGGAAGCAGTCCCACCCACTGCTGGCTGGGGGGCTTGTGGAGTTAGATGAGAACCAGTGCACGCTCACAACCCCACCCAAAGGCCTCTTCTCCCTATTTCCACCTCTCTGCTACTTCAAGTCTTCAGCCCAGCTCTTCAGTTGTCTAACCCTTTCCCACCTCCAAGGAGGGGTTAAAGGTTGCACGACTTACCCTCACCTTCCTAGGTTGCATGTCCTGCATAGACGGTCACGGTCATTGTCTCTGAGTATTACAGGATATTAAAATCCAGCTCTTTCTGCCTATTGTCTGCAGTGGCCCCAGGCTGCAGGCATCAAATCCAGTGAGGCTCTTCGCTAAGTGAGACAGAGAGCCTTCTCTTCCAACCTCCCGCTGCAGCAAACGTGACTGCACGCCCACATCCTGCATGTTCCTAGGAGCTCAATTCAAGGGCTGGAATGATGGGTAACTGGTTTTCATTGGCCTTCTTGGTAGTTTTAAAAAATTACTTGAAGGAAAATAAGAAAGTAAAGCTGAAAAATTCTAGAAAGTGGGGACAAGGGGAGAACCTATCAAGTAAGACCAGAGGGAAGGGAAGAGAGAACAGGAATGGAGGGTGAAAAGGAGAAAGAACAAAGCCATGGCTTAAAGCAGAAGACAGAAGCAGACATGGGCATTGTTTTCCAACGTGTGCCTTTCAAGCGGTGTCAGCCTTCACATGGCAGACGCTCACCTTACTTCTGAACGAGTGTTGCGAACACGCGCCTCTTTGCAAAGGGGGAAGAAGGTATGCCGGAGCGAGCCACTAACCGTGTTTGGGGAACAGCCGGAGATGCCTTTGCGTGAAGCCCGGCATCGGGCCAGCTCTGCTGATGGGAAGGAACTCAGAATCAGGACCATTCTGATAGGGCTGGGATGGCGTACGCATTTTGCACAGGCCAGGATGGAGAGGTGGGGATGCTAAGAGAAAGTAGCTCCACAAACACAATGGCAGAGACCACCTCCAAGCTATTTAAATAACATGAACTTAACAGCATCCATTTGAACAATGTGCTAATCTCGGAAAATCTTCTCATAAAAGAAGTTCTTGGCATCAGCGTCTTGCCATAGCTAGGCAAAGGAGGAAAGCTACAATTCTTTTTTTTAACTCTAACACTTCCTCACTACTTGAGACAGGATAGCAGGGGTCAGGCCTAAGAGCAACGGGGTGCCCTGGGAGGGGCCGGAAGCAGAAGAGCTGCGGGTGGGAGGAATGTTCTGGGAGTGTCCTCCAGACCTACTCTCTGCCCCTCTCCATCCTGCTCTGTACTCCTGAGGGGTGGCCTCAACAAAGCTCATCCCCTGGGCCTTCCTGCCGCCTCCATCTGAGCGGGGTTCAGTCAGTGGAAGGTCCAGAAGGATATAGAAACAGGACTGAAGAGAGGGGGGTGTATTCATCCACCATTCATTCGTTCATTCATCCCACTGACAGCTACAGTTCGTGGAAGCAGCCCTTTTTACAGCCACAGGTCTTGCCAGGGTCTGAACATGAGGGTGAGGAGACACCTAGGTCGCAGGTCTGCAAAATCTGATGGATTATGGGCCACTTGGAATGAGAGGAACACTTGGATTCGATCATCTCTCTCGTGGAAATTCCCTTTGTGAGTCAATCCTTTGGAGGTGGAGATCGGGAAACACTCACACTGTCTTTTGACAGTTCACTAAGAGACAGCCGGGGAACAGCACCCCGGGCCTTGGGGGAGGGCAGCATTTTAGGGGATGTGCCTCGATAGGAAGGGGCCCATTTGCACAGCACGCATCTGAGTAGTATGTTCGTTCCTGAAATCCGAATTTGCATCTGCAGAAAAGTCACAGACGATTCTTTTCTCCTTACAACACCTAATGAAGACAGATTAGGCAGAGCCACCACGAAAACCCTCACTTCTTCGTGTGCTCCAGGTACCGGAAAGATGGAATGCTATATGTGGAACCACTGTGCGTTTTGTTTGAGGGAGAAAGAAGAAACTCATATGCAAAGAACGATTTCATAAATCATGTCTGATTAAAAAAATATGGTTTGAACAGACACAACTGTGTTTTACCCCCGCATCTGTTTCACATACACAAATGTGTCAGGTTTACATAAACCATACTGATACAGATGAAAAATAAGGGGAGAACAAGATAAAAATAGCTCTTACGGTATCAGTAACACATCTTTTATTATGATAATATAGGGTACCGTGGCAATCAATCACGCTCTTGATGCCATTGGCCGGCGACCCCAAGCCCTAGCAAGGAAGAGAGAGCTTACATGCGGGAATCAATTCTTTCAGCTTTAAAAAAAAAAAAAAAAAAAAAAAAAAATCTCCAGTATCGTGTGTTTGGATTTCTGGTGACCATTTCAGAGATAGTGAAATGAAACAATCTCATCCCCCAAGTGTCATCCGGGCCCCAACTTCACACGTGTTCCTTTCACACGCTCTTCCCTCCCACCCCCGACAGCCTGCCCCTTTCCTGAAGCTCCTACAGATAAATCATCTATAAATGTAACCGGGCAGCCAACCCCCAGGGGCTCCCCGGCCTGAGGGGGGGATACTGCTGATGTGCACTTTTGCCCACCCTTTCTCCTGCTGTCCCCAGACCGGCTGAGCAGATGTGCGGCTGGAAAACTCCAGTCATTTTTTTTTTTTCCTCAATTGAAACATTTATCTCTTATATTACAATTATCAAAATCGGCTGAGATCTCCAGGGAGGAATTTCTTTTTAAGGCATGCAAACTTGACCCTAATCAGGAAAACCCTGCTTTCTCATTCATTGACTGCTACACACTTGCTTCGGACAACCTTGCATTTGGTCACATCCTCTCCAGGCCGGAGCCTTACCTTGCATCCCCATCTGGCTCCCTTGGGGTCTATTGACCCATAAGCAGACTCCTTATTGTTCTGCCAGGGGCACTTGTATTTGAGCCTAAGAATCCTATTAAGAAAAGGCGCGATTCTACTTAACGTCTGTGATGCCAACATTTACCCCAGATGGTATTTTACTAATTTCAGTCCTCAAATCGTGAGGATACTGAAAACTCTACTTTGCCCTTGATATCTATCCCATATTATAAAGCATTCGGTGTTGTGTACATGTGTAGCGGGTTATTTCTTTGCAGTCCTCAAGAGTGACCTAGTGTAGACACACGTGCACAGTCCTTTGCGGCGAACGTTTGAGGTGTCACGTTCATTTTGAGTCTTGGGTTTGTCAGCTGCCCATTGCGTCTTCAGGGCGGTCATGCGAAGTCTCCCGAACAAGGAACAATTGGGAGAGCCCTTGAACTTGTCTCCTGGTTGGCCCTCCTCCCTCTGGCATTACCACGTCTCCCAGGGTGCAGGCTAATAAGAAATAAACAGCCCCCCACAGAAATGCGCGGGCAGAATGCAAGAAGTTCCCTGCTGGAGAGGGCTCGTCTCTAGTCCTGTCACCTCACAGCCTGACAGCCAAGCCCCCCACCTGCTCTAAGAACTGACTCAAAAATGGTTGCTGCGGAGAAAAGTCCCTCCTGACTTAGCTTCCTATCAGTGCTCAAGTGCTTTTTCCCCTGAAAGCGACTGCGTTTGTAAATCTCAAATGCTCTCCTGGTCATGGCTGATAAACATTTGGTGGTTAACCAGCAGGGTATTTTATCTTGGTTTGCCCCCTTTTAATACCTGTTCATCCGTGGCAAACGTGGATAATAAATGAAAATAAAAAGTGAAAAATTAACACTGAATCTCATCACCTCCTGACAGTTCTGAAGACACGGGAGCATTCTGGTCCTGCCTCGTGCGGTGCGCAAAACGCTTCTGTGGTCGTATTATTTTAACGCAGCTGCGGCTACACTCCACACCCTCTCTCACAGCCTCACTCTCTTTTCAGGAACAGTTTCACACAGTCACAGACAACAAAGTTTTCCGCCGTGGTGCATCTGTAGGCATTTAATGACAGGGTGCCTGATTTGAAGTCTGAGCTGCACTAGCTCGATCTGCCATAGCAAGGAGAGGCCTCCGTTCACAGTGCAGCCAAGACAGGCCAGTGGACAAAGGAGTCAAACCAATTTCCTCAGTTTCTCTCTTTCTTGAAGCACCTACTGCCGACGTAGAGCTCCCCTGGAAAAGTAGCGACGTCTTCAGTCCCAGAACACACACGGGGCCCCTCAGTTGCCCACACGTACAATGCCCCTAAGTGCCCAGCTCCCAGGCTCCTGCACTTTCTGTTCCCTCCACTGCGAGCTCTCCTTCCAACCTCCCACCTACACCCCAGCCCCAAGGGCGGCTGGCAGCGTCCTGCTCAACCCTCAGGCCTCCTCAGTGACCACCCCCAACCACCCACACAGGATGGAGACCGGTCCTTGGCCGCAACCTGAGCGCATGAACTTCGGGCAGCGGCACCTTGCATGCTAGTGATAAAGGACCATATTCCAGTCTTTCCTGCCAAGTTGGGCTATCCAAGGATTGTGTTTTTCTTGCCCACCACGGAGTTTTTAGCATGGTGCTTCTACATGGGGGGGAGGGGGCGTTCAATCAAGGTGCCGAATGAATCAATGAACGAAAGCACATAAATAAAACAACAGAGTGAAGTTGAAACATATCCAAGCCTCCTTGTTTTTCCAAGATGGCAGTAGTCCACGTGTGTGAGCTGTTTGCCCACTGCTGTCTGGAAAGGGCACCCCAAATTTCCACTTATGAAATTGCTCTTCCCCTACTCTCAGGCCATGTGGATGGAATAAAACTGACTCCATCCTCGCTTCCATGAGAGGAAAGAAAACCCAAGTCAAGTTAAAGAGAGTGGGCCTTGAGGTTGTTGCTGGGGAAGGGGCTCCCCTTCCTGTGGGTGTGGCGGAGTTGGTAGAATGAGGCCTGGAGAGGATGCCATGCATCTTACCTCCATGTGGGGAGAGTCACCCTGAGCGTGAAAGTGAGACAAACGAAGGCAGGGCCGCGCTGGAGACACAAGGACTCTGAGCACCTTGATCTGGCTTCGTCCAAAGCTTTACTACCCTTGAACTTGAACTTTCCAGTTAATTTCCTAACATTCATAAAACCCCAATTTGTTCAGCTCAATTTGACTTGGGTTTTTATCACCCAGAAAAGCCTCTCATATCTCTTCTTTCCATTCTATGAAGTATGTGTGTGTGGGTCAAAGGCAGGACCCCAACCAAGGGATCCATCCTAGATGCCCCTCCAGTCATTGCTCTGTCCCAGTAAAGCCAGATGGGAATGAACTACTTGGCACCTAGACCCCTGATGACCCATCAGATGGCCTTTCCCTTTGTGACACCACAGCCTCAGAGGTATGAGAAACATGGCCTCATCCAGGAGAAAGGGCTGTCCCCTCACAGAACTCATGACTGCATCAGGATAACGATCTCCAACTCTGCCATGAAGAGACATTTACAGGCGGCTCCTTCAAAATCACAAGATCCACTTTGCCAGACATTCCTGGTCAGGGAGGGAACCGGAGAATCTCTTTCCTACAGGGCTTTTACATTTTTTCGGTTCTGAAATGTAATGCTTACAAAATTTCAATTTCACCCCCAAATTCCTAAATCCTTGTGATGCAGACCCACTGGGCTGGCTCCTGATGGTCAGGGCTGGCCTGTCCGTAAGAACTCAAGCACCCGAGGTAAGGCTGCTGCCCCCATGAAACCCATGGATGCTATACTTGGATCAGAAGCTGGGAAGAGATGATAAAATTCAGGAAATAACCACACCCCTAATTCCAGAGACTCACAACGATCTGCTTGGCAGAAGGACACCTCCATGAGGAATTAGAAAAGGAAAACTTTCCAATAGTCTGTTAAACCTATGAAAACCTAGCTCAATCCCAAAGGGTCCCATAAATACAGTGAAACACTTCTGCGCGCGCACACACACACACACACACACACACACACACACACACACACACACACAGAATTCTTCAAGCAAAGACCCAAAAGTGGCAAAATAAACTTTTCTGGCTGGTTCATTTATAAAAGTTCTTCCAAAGATGTAAGAATTAAATCCCACTCTGTTACAACTCACCAGGAGTTACCTTGACTAAAAAGAAGTCAGATGACATGGGGACTGCCCCAAAGGCCTTGGGATATTCAGATGGACGCTGTCCCTGGGCGGTGCATCCAACAGGAGGCACTGGAGAGGCATCATGATGGAGGCAGGGCTTACAGGAGGCACAGACGACGTCAGATTCTCTCACTGGGCCATCACCCAACAACCACAGGTGCCAGGTCTGTTCTGCATGCCATTGCTTCTGCAGTCCCTAGCAGGGTGTCTATCTCAACCAGGGGCCTGATCAAGATGTGTCAGGCGAGGCAGGAAACCACAAACCGAGCGAGTGATTCCTGACCAAATGCCAGTGAGCACGTCCCAGTCAGGGCCACATCATGGACAGTCTTGGCCACAATAAGGGTCACCTTCCTTCAGCATCTCAGGCTGACGTGGATGGTGACACGTGGCCCTGTTAGTTGAGCCCCACTCTTTATCCTGACCGGGCGTATGGATAAAACAGCAACAGGGACTTTGATAAACTCACTGCAGATCTCAAAACTGACGGTGACATAGCATGATGGACATTCTCTGCGTGTCCCCATTTATAATCATTTCCACGGGCCGATGCCTAAATCAGGGACAGAGAGCGGCACCCAAATGTTTTCTGAGCATGCGGAAGACCTTTCTAATCAGTCACGACAGTATTTTTTTTCCCTGGCTTGGGCTCAGAACCCGTTCTGTCTCTGTCTACATGGGTTTCCTTTTATACGTTGGAATAAGCATTTGTTGTTTTTCCTTCCTCCCTAAACATCCTGCTGTTCATGTGAGGACCTCCTTCTCCCCTGCTCCCAATGTACTGGCAGCCAGGGATACTGACTCCATCCGGGATCCAGGGTACAGCCCAGGAGCAGGTGGCTCGCTCCAGTCCCCCGCCACAGAGACTGGTTCTGGGGTCGTATCCAAGCCACTCAGAGCCAAAATGTTCTTGCCTTTTGTTGAGCTGGTGGGGAAGGGGACCCCCATCCGGGGCCGATGATAACCATGGGAGCTTAGAGGCGCCAGTATGGCAGGAGGCAAAGCAGAATGATGGAAGAAGCTACTTCCTGGTGACGTCATTTAAGCCCCTGGATCCGACCATTCCTAAGTCACACACTCCCGGATACGGAGGTCACAAGTAAAGCTTCCTTTTTCGCTTACACTGGTCTGAGGTGGCTGTTCTTCTACCTGCAACTAAGAGAGTAAGACGAAGTAATACCCTTACTGGTGTCTTCCTCCGATGCTTTAATGTTATGCGTCTCGGGACAAGTGCTTCCAGGCCCGCCACTGGGCCAACCTTGCCGTGGCCTGGCTGAGGGGACACCCAGGTGCCATCTTCTCTCTGGACCCGGGGAGAGCGTCAGCTAATGCACCGAAAGGCCTGGGCGCCTGGAGGCCACCTGGGCATCTGGGGCTGGGACTCGCCCTGCGTCCTCCTTGCCGTGAGAGCATCCTTAGTCCTGAGCTGCTCGCCATCTTCCAGAAAGATCATGTCAAATCTGCCCACTCTGCTATTCAAAATTCTCCAGTGACTAAGCGTTTCCGGGACAGAGAGGAGAGCTCTGACTGAATCTACATTCTGAGCTACACCATTCAGCAAGTGTCACTTGCCCGCTTATTTGTTCACTCATTTGTTCCTTCACACGTTCGGTGAGTATTTTTCAGTGGCCCGCATGTGTCAGGCACTGATCCAGATGTTTGGGAGACATGAAGAAAAGAGATACAGCTCCTGACTCACAGGGGTCACATCTAGAGGCAGAAGACAGGCTATCGACAGAGAACTGCTGAGAACGGGGTACGCGGAGCGCCCGAAGGTGGCCGGTACCACGGGAAGAAACAGGTGAAGAGCCATCAGGGCTCATCTTCCCACTGCAAGCAGGGCGGACAAGGTGGGCCTCCTAGGAGGTGGGACACTGGCCTCTGACTTGGAGGAGGCAAGAGAGACCTGGGCACAAAGTCAGGGGTCCTGCGACCAGTTTAGTAAAATTGTCTCCCGAGTTCTCAAACTTCTGAGCTACTTACTCGGTTTCCCGTCACCGGGATCTGTCGGTGGTTCAGGGCTGCAGCTACACACAGAGCACTTGAGCTGCATTTCTTTCTGTTTTGTCTGTTCTTCTTTTAAGTGGTTAGGGTGGTGAAGGGCAGAGAGAGCTGTCAGCCTTGGCAAGGAGGAGCTGAGGACTAGTGCCGGTGGGCGGTGTGCCTGAGCACCGCCCTGCTAGGGCATCGGCTCCAAACCTGTCCAGGAAACTGAGTCAGAACTGAAGGACCCTGACAGATAGGTGAGCTGTGACAGGGATTTTTTTAACAGCAGTTGGAGAGGCACCTCTGTCAGGCCCAGAGGCCGGCTGACCCGAGAGGTCTGCGGAGCAGCCACTGGACCCCGGGGGTGGCCCCCCTGGCGGGCTGTCCCGGGATGCCCTCTCCATGTGTTTGGGCTTCTCATTCCTGACCTGTCCTCCCAGCGGCCCACCTACTAGACTGAGATTTATGCACCGGCATCCTGCTTACCTGGATTCTCAGAGGAAAACGTAAATCCCACAGATTAGGGAGGGAGAGGCCAGTCATCAGTTATTGGGAGGCAGCTGTGCACACCCTCCGCCAGTCCGCAGTGTCTCCCAAGGATGAGCCCAAACCCCCTCCTGCCTGTGCGGCCGCCTAAGCCCAGTCCCCAGGCAGCTGCCCCGCCAGGCCTGCCTGCCCCCTGCCGACTGGGCACCTGTGTGGCGCAGGATTGCAGGGCACCCGGGTGGGGCAGGCGCTGCCTGGGGCGGGCTGGCCTCAGAGAGCAGCCTGAGGTCAGCCCCACTTACCTTTGCCTCCCCTGGGCCCGCTCCCACCTCGCCCACCTCCTCCTCCAGGCACCAGGGCAGTGACAGCACCAAGCTCATCAAGCCCCAGAGAGAACTGGCCTGTCTGAGGCCCACCAAGGCCCTCGGTGCCCTTCTCAGCACATAAATGGTGCTAAAAATGTCAGCTGCCGACATGACAGTTGGTAGTATTGGTATGACGATCAGACACACACGCATCGCCCTGCCTGGAAGCTGAGGCGCTCCCAGTCTCCGACCGTCTTTCCCAAGACCAGTCCCCCAGGAAGTCCCATGGATAAAACCCTCCATTTTATGACTTGATCCTTATTCTATGACTTCACTGGGGTGAAGGGACTTGCTTGACCAGTGCTGACTTTGATCAGGCAGCTAAGTCTCTGTGGAGAATATAAACCCCGCACATCGGCACCTGTGCACAGCCAGCAGACACGGGTAGGGGAAAACCAAGCCTCTCACTGGCAGTATTCCTCCTGTCCTGCGCGTTCCCACCTGGTCCTCACTACAGCACCAAGGACACATAGATTCCTCAACCGAACCCAGCGGGAGGCATCTGTTCATCAAGAGATGCCTCGGTACCGTGGGGATGTGACAGTGACACACACAGATGGTCACACAACACACACATGCGTGCTAACAACTACTAACAAATCTGAAGGCTTACCATGTAAATACTTAATAACTCATACATTGGTCCAAACTACCATTTTGGTTAAGGGATTGTCGTTCTTATTTACACATGAGGAAACTGTCAGGCAGCGAGTGTGAGCAACCACACATCACTCCAGCCCCAGCTGGGAATGTGCAGGATTCGAACTCAGCGCTGCCTCTTTCTCGGGCCCGTGTTCTCTCTGATGCATGACGCAGCTGTGCCCGCTACCTGTCAGGGGCCGTGAATAGCTGCCGGCACAGACCTGGTTTGCAGTCCCACTTCAGACGGAGGGCAGAGGCAGGAGCATGGGGCAGTGGTTCTCCACTGGGGGAGACTTTGCCCTCTGGGGGACACTTGGTGACCCTCTGGGGACATTTCTGTTCATTACAGCTAAGGCAGGGAATGCTCCTGGCATCTAGAAACTAGTCCTGAACACCTCACAATGCCCAGGGTAGGTAATGATAGCATCTCCAGCGCCATTAGTGCTGACGGAGAGAACCTGAGTTAGAGATGCCATCCGTCTACAGGCCAGGCCCAGAGCCTCTCCCCGGCAAACTCCTAGCTGGGCTCAGCTTACGGCCCAGTCTTGCCAACAATTAAATGCTCGCTTTGTTCCCAGAGCTCTGGCATTCTCCATCCCTCTGAGACCCGTATCATTTCCACATTATTTGTTAAGAACAAACCTTCCAAGTAATTACTAGCTTTCTTTTTTCTCTTATTTAAGGTGAAATTAGAGTCTTTGCTGGGATGAGTGCATCCATAGGGCTATCATGGCTTGCGCCCACCCCCAAGCCTTCTGACTTTCTGCCAGAAAAGAGTATGTTAATACCAACCCAGAACAATCCAGGGAACATAAACTACCTCTTGTGACTGAAAATGTACCTTTCGTTTTTTATTTGTTGGAACTATTTTCTCCAATTAATATACAAGCATGTGATGCACTCAAAAGAGGCCAAGGGACCATCTCCCAACTAGGACAATATTTGAGAAGACCCATCACATCTGTGAGTCGTCTTAAGGCTCAAACTATTATTAGATAAAAGTTAGGCAAGTCTACTATCAGGGTTCTCCAGAGAAACAGAACCACTAAGAGACAGACAGACAGACAGACAAGAGAATGCATGTTACAGGAATTGACTCAGGTGTTGACGGAGGCTGAGCAGTCCCAGGATCTGCTGTCTGCCACCTGAGAACCAGGGAAGCCGGCAGCGTAACTCAGCCCAAGTCCAAAGGCCCAAGGGTCAGGGAGCTGACGGTGTGAGTGCCAGTCTGAGCTTGAAGGCCAGAGAAGCAGGAGCACACAGGTCCAAATGCAGGACAAAATGGAATTTCCAGCTCAAATAAAAGGAGCACATTTTCCTTTCGCCTACCTTTTTGTTCTAGGCAGGCCCTCAACATATTGGATGATGCCCACCTGCATTGGTAAGGGTGATCTTTATTCGGTCAACCACTCCAAAAGCTGATCTCTTCCAGAAAACACCCTGAGACACACCCAGAAATACTGTTTTACGGCTATCTGGGCAGCCCTTCGCCTGGTTAAGTCGACACACGAAATTAACTGCCACAGCAATCCCTGGCAAAATTCCTAAAGCCTGGGGTCATGGGGTCCCTTGATGAAAATTTGGAGATCGTTTGATCAAAACACATCAGGACTTTCTAAGTCACGGCTTAACTGAGTCATAAAACTGAAAGCACCAAAAGCACCAAAGGAGGGATGACTTCAGGCATGGCTAGATCCAGGTGCTCAGGATCTGCTGTCTCTCAATTTACCTGCCCTACTCCCTCTGTGTTGGCTCCATTTGCACAAAGACTTTACTTTCGAGGTGGCAGGATGGCCTCTTCAGCATCTACCTACATCCTTGTAGGCTCCAGCCCAGTGGGAAAGAGGATGTACCTCTTCTGACATTCCAGACAAAAGTCTCAGTGCATTTCTGATTGAATCGTATGCCCATTCCAATCCCTGAGGCCACAGGAACATGACACTCGACTCGGTTAGGGCTGCATCAGTGCTGTCAGAGGGGGTAACTGGGAAAGAAGGCAGATCATGCCAGCCGCAGACACAGTGCCCATTTAAGAGCAAAGTCAGTGCTCCCTGTTCAATGAAGGCTTGATCCTGAGGACTGACAGGAGCCTGCACCAGGAGTAACACCTGGCCCTGACTTGGTGAGGGACGGCCCTGAGCGGGCACCTGCCCTCTCTGAAGACCCCCAACATCCCACCCACTGCAGAATCTTTCTTTCTATGCATGACTTCAAAAGTTGCTTCAGAAGGTCTACTACAAGCCAGCTTTCCCAGGAGCCACCAAATGCTCCACCAAACTCTGCAAAAGAAGAAAAGTGGGACAAGGGCCAGCAGAACGTTACTGCTGCTTTACCGTCTCCTCTGGCAGCTACAAAACCAGCCTGTCAATCATCTAGTTTAACCTACTTGGTTCACAAATTTGTGGCAGCATAAACCACTCCTGTGAGTGGGTGCTGATTAATACCTTTTAACACCCAAAGGGTACTGTGCCTAAGGGAACAGCCCAAAGAAGTCCTCCAGCACCTGACAGAGGTGGGCAGGAAGAAGAAACAGAGACGAACGTGCTCGTGGGGCCAGACAGGCTCGTCTTCTTCCCATGGGGTAAAATCATTTTTCGGTGGTCAAACTGGGTAGCGTGTGGAACTGTTATCAATATTATGATAAAATTATAATCTTTGCTGCAATCGTGAAGCCTGTAATAGTTAATTTCATCCTCTGATGTGGCCAATTACAGATACATGTGTTGGGAGGAGCTCAGCTGGCTTCCTGGCATTACACACCAAGGAGCTGGAGGGAAGTACTACTCGGTGTCTGCTAGGGAAGAAGGATAAGCATGAAGCGGATGGCACGTGACCCATCGCAACTGTAACTGTGTTGCCAAGCAGTATCGGTTTCTCTCAGTACATGTACTGTCTCTGGGTCTAAAACTACAAAGACCTCATCTTCGTGGAGGGTGACAGGACTTTAGGTGGTCAACACCTGGGATTTCTCCCAGTCTAGACACGTGACTGAACTATTCAAGGTGGCCAGTGACCACATTTAAGCCGAAATTAACTGTAAGACACGAAAGTATTCCGAATGCAGGCCAAGGATACAAAGACGGGCGATAAACGCAAGAGGTTACGACTCAAGGAAGGTGGGGTGAGGGGCTTTAACCCAAATTAAATCCAAGTTCTGGGAGGTGATAAAAGATAAAATAAGGAGTGAAGTACCATCAGAGGGCTAATGTTACCAGTTTTCAGATTTAGGACAGATGCAGCATAGTGAAACTGCCAAAAAAAACAAAGAAAAGGAAGCCATGTTAAAATGATCCTAAACTTTGTGGATTGTTCAGGAGGACAGGAAGTACGTTCACTAAATTTGGACTTTGTTAAGCTAAGTATGCTTATTAAAACTGTTAGGGTAACTACTAAAAGAATAATCCTGGGCCATCCACCCACCAAAAAGCAGCAGAGAAAAATGGAGTAAGAAAAAAAAAATCCAAAAGCAGGCAAAATTAAAAAAAAAAGAAAAAAGAATCAGAGGAATTAGGACAAACACATGAACAAGACAGGAGTTAAAATACATCAGCATTCAGAAAATGAGTAAGTGGGTAAGTCTCTATAGATACGACACAAAACCTGCCAAGCAGAGCTGGAACTTTAGAAGTTCAATTACATGCTGTGTATAAAACACAAAAATGAACAGACCTACAAGACTGGGTAAATCTGCCCATGTAACAAAGTGTCGTAACACACCTCTCTCAGATCAAGCAGACCAAGAAATCATTAAAAAGTGAAAAAGACAATTTAAAAATCCTGATTTAATGGGTTACACAGACCACTGAACCTGACAATTAAGACAATACACACTCTTTGCACGCACTGAAGCTGGCCACGTAAGATATGCCATAAAGCCAGCCTTGGAAAGCCCAGAAACCTGGTGTCATCTGGGCTATATTCTCGGATCAGTGTGTATGCAAGTGAGAAATGTAGGGGGACAAATAGAAAAACTGCATACAACTGGAAATTTTTTTAAACAAAACTCATGTGTCGCAGAAGAAATAATAACAGAAGTCGGAAAATACTTAAAATCAAACGTGGGAGGCAGCTTAAAGTGGTATTACAGGGAAATTACACTTTCAGTGCCCCATTCAGAAATCAGAAAGGCTACAGGCTACTGAGCTAAGTATCCAATGGACAGACTTAGGCGGGGGGACTATCAGGATAAAAAGAAAGAAAATAAAAGGAAGACAATAATAAAGATAAAATAAAAAATTAATGAGATAAAAAACAAAGACACAAGAGTGAAGATAACAATCCCAGAAGTTTTTTTTTAAAAGGACCGATAAATAGAAAATTGCTGTCAATCGTGATCAATAAAAACAGAGATAAAATGTAAACAAACAAAATCAGGAATGAAAGGAAGAGACATGACTAACAGATGTTGTAGAGGCTAACAGTGAACAGGTTATTATGGACAACTTTATGCTAATAAAATCATAAATTTTGATAGAATGGCTAAACTGCTAGAAAAATACCTACAAAACTGACTTGAGAAAAATAGGAATAATCCTGTAACTGTTTAAAAAATTGTATCAAAAGCTTAAAATATTCCAAAAACAAAATGCTGGACCCAGATTGCTTTATAGGCGCATTCTACCAAACAGATAGGAACAGATAATTCCAAATTTGCCCAGACTCTTCCAGGGAATTATTTTTATTGGGCCAATCTAACCTTGATTCCAAAAAAGACAGGGATAGTATAGCAGGCCAATTTCACTCATGAGCATAAATGCAAAAATGTAAATAAACTATCTGCAAATCGAATTCAAAAATGTAAATAAAATATTTGCAGATCAAATTGATTTGCAAAATTAAATCAAACATAAAAATAGTAAGATACCATTACTATTGTGAATTTGGTCAAGAAATGTAACCTTGATTGAATATAGAAATTAAATAAATCCAATTCATCATATTAGAAAAAATCCCATATTATCTTAGTAAATGCAAAAAAGGGTTTCCATAAAATTCAACTCAATCAAATGGATCTATAACAAAACTGCAAATAAGATCCTCAGTGATAAAAGTTGAAAATATTCCATCTATCAATATTTTTATAAATCAATATAGAATAATTTTATTACTTCAGTAAGGAAACCATTTTTTAAAATGAGACATAATAAGTATAAACCATAAAGGAAGAGAAGATTGAACATTTTGACAATTTTTAGAGGACTTTTTCATGAAAAACAGCAAACTGGGAGAAGATTTTTGTAACACATCACCAACAAAAGATTAGTATCAAGGATAAGGGATTCCTATAAATCAGCGACTGAAAGTCGTAACTCAATAGGAAAAAATCCATCATTGGGCCTTTAATAGGAGGAAATAAACAGATCACATACATGTTAAAAGTTGATCAGTCTCAATTAGTAATTATATAAATGTGAATCAAAACCACATTGAGATATAATTTGGGGCTGAGATTCAAAAGTATGGCAGTACTTAAGGGTGTAGAACTGTGGAGAGTCTCATTATGCTGTTCATGGAACTGTGGATTGGAACAGCCATTTGAAAAGTACGTTGTCATTACACGGCGAAGGTCACCATGGGCAAGCGCCATGACCCAGCACGTCCAATTGTTGGTTGAAAAACTATTGCAAGATACTCTCCCTTGGAAAAAACTCTGACAAATGTGTGCCAAGGAATGTATATCAAAATGATATGGCAAGATTGTTCATACAGGTGAAAAACTGAAAATTTCCAAATGGCCATCTGCAGTGGAATGGATAAGCGGTGGTACGCGTCTACAACGGGGAGGACATACCAGTTAAAACAAACTATAGAGCCCAATGTAGTAACAGAGATAACTCTCAAAGGCAGTATGCAAAATAGTGCAAGTTACAAAATAATGCGAACAACATAACCCTTTACATCGAGGTCAAATGCAGGCAAATTACTAGTCATTGCTTAGGGATTTGTAAAACAGCGATACAACCATAAAGAAAAGAAAAGCGTTAAGATTCAAAATTCTGAATATTGATTATTGTGAGTGGAAGGAGGGAGTGAATTGCAATCAGGTAAGTATCAAGAGAGAGCTTAGGAGGTACTGGAAATGTTGTTTTTTTTTAAATTAATGAGAGTGGTAGGCACTTCAGGTTCATTTTATTATTCTTCCTTAAACTTTATGAATGCAATTTACAAGTTTTTACACATATGACATATCTTATAATTAAAAGAGCATTTAATGAAATTGCATTTTTTCTCTCAACTTTAGAAGCAGGACTTTTTTAAATGAGTGTTTTAAATATCTTAAATCAACAAGCAGTACTATGTTCTTTGAAGAAATGCTACAATTCCCAATGAACTTAAGAATAGAATTGTGATATCATAACGATTATTTAATACTCTTTACAATATAGCCAGTAAGATCGGATAACAGCATTAAATAAAAAATAAATGTATTAGAAAGGAAGAGCATAGCTATTATTTTTTGCAGGTTTTTTTAACATGGAAAATCCAAAAAAGTCAGTTAAAAAATAAAAACTAACAGAGCCAGAAAGAGAACTAAGTTACTCTCAATCAAAATAATTTACAGGAATATAATAAATCTTAGGCAATCTCCTATTTAAAAAACAGCACAAAGACAACAGATTCAAAACATAAAAACAAGATACCTAGAAATAAGTGAGACATATTCAGAACCTACCTAAACAATAAAAATATATGGGGGTACAAAGTAAGGATAAATTCAGAGATATACCACAGATACGGGTAGGAAGACATCATCTAATATCAATTTTCCTCAAAACTAGCTTATAAAATAAATATCTCGTTATCTTGGGGCTTGACGAAATTGTTCTAAGATTAGTCTGAAGAATAATCAACGAAAACTTCAAGGGAAACATTTCATAAAAGGGGTGATGCCATGGCAGAGATTTAATAAACTCCTGGATATTAACATCATAAAGCTTCGGTGACTAGAACAATCTGACATTTACTCAGATACAAGGATACTAGGTCAGGGTGTTTCCTGGAGCACTGTGACCTGGTAAAGGAGGAGCAGCGATCTAAATATCTGTTGACATAAGCCCGCTTGATAAAATTATGTGACAGCAGGACACTGAAATAGTAGACAAACATTAAAGACTTAAGTAAAAGTTTATCCACATAGAGATACTTCACATCAGATCTACAGGACACCAAAGAGAATGAGAAAACCTTAGAAGCAGATGGGCAGAAAGCTACAGTGTGAACCGAAGATGGCCCTTTAACTGGCAGAAAACATCTCAAAAACAGCATTGTATGTCACAAGAACATGGGATAATATACCAAAAATAGGGAGCAAAAAATAAATAGCCTAGAGTTTTCCTCTTGGCTAAATGACCATTCAAGAGTGAGGGCGAAGGATAAAATAAATACAGTTTCATACAAAGTCTGCAGGAATTTACCACTTGAAGTCCTCGGCTGAAAGAACCATAAAGCCTGGGTCACAGGCAAGAAAGCCGAGCCCTTAGGAGAGAGTGAGAAGCAGGAGAAAAATTGGGAACTGGGAACATTTAAAGCGAGAACCAGGTACATAAACGATCATCACTAATTTTGCAGGATAACAAGAGAGAGACAAAATCATGACACTGCAGTAATACATAATTAAGGACGCGTAACGGGAGGTAAAGCATTACAGACACTTGGAATCTAAGCTAAGCGGCCTCGTGAAAAATATTTTGGGGATGCTTTAGGAAGTATAAAAGAAATGGGTAACTTTCAAACCAGTGAAGGGATAAAAGAAGACTTGTGAAGAAATCAAATAATCCAAGAGAGGAAGGGAAGAAGAAAAAATTAACCTAAGGAATAAGTGAGGTAAAGAAAACAGCTGGATGAACATGGCATTTGCTTCTGTTTAGGGTATCGGATATGATGCGGCGTTTCCTTTGCCAAATTTTAAAAATCATACTCGTCTAAGGAGCTAGTGAAGAGCAGCTAGAAGCCTTGAAGAGGCAAATTACAGACACAAAGAGGCCTTCGTGGTGGGGAGGGCTCCCGCTTCAGTTGGGGTGCCGACGGACAGGAGCGGGCTTCAGCCATAAACAGGGATCACGTGTGCAGAGACGGCGACAGCCGACCAGGAGATGAAAGGGCCGAGTGACAGGACAGAAACCCAAACGCAAAAACAAATGACTTATCCTAACAACTCTCACTCCTTTTCCACACCCTCCAAGTTTGCCAAGAAAGCATCCATACAGGAGCGATAAGAAAACGGGGTGCAAAGGGGCCCTCCGGGACTTAGAACCAAAGATAACAAAAAGGCATCTGACCCTACAGCCCAATCTCCTCCCAACTCAAAACCTAATGACATCAGAAACAGAGTGATTGACGTAACGCAAATGACACCTTGATGTCTGTGCTTTTTCTCCCAAATGATGGGGACTCAACACGATACCCGACTGGTATGCCCCAAAACTGTCAGGGTCACGACCAGGCAAGTCTGAGCAACTGCCCCAGACCAGAGCTGAAGGACACATGGCTGTGACATGCAAGGTGGTAGCTCACATGGGATCCTGGCACTGGGAAAGGGCGTTAGTGGGAAAATTGGTGACGTCTGAATAAGGGGGGGTAATGTAGTAACAGTAATGCAACGACGCTGGCTTCTTAGTCAGGGCACATGGGTACTGATAATAGGAAATGTTAATAAATGAGAAACTGGGCTGGGCAGGTACAGATCACAAAAGCAGATATGCAAACGGCCAAGTCAGTATCTGCTGTCATTAAAGAAATTAAAATTGCAATAAGATGCCATCACCTACTCCAGAATGGCTAAACTTTTACAAATGGACAATACCTGCTCCTGGCAACAGTGTGGGACCACAGGACCTGCTGGTGGCAACGTGGAACTGATGAGGCAGCCTGGTAAGCAGTTTGGTATTTGCTTGTAAAGGTTAAGCATCCATTTACTCTGAGACCCAGAAATCCCACTCGCAGATAGCTGCCCGAGAGAAGCGGAAATATGTCCAGAGAAAGGTTTATATGCACATTTGCAAAGGGGCTTCATTCAGAGAAGTCAAAACCTAGAAGCATCTGTGCTATGTGTCCGCAACAGAAGCAGTGGACAGACAGACCACTGCATGGCCACGGTAAGAAATACTGCTCAAGAAAACTGGTCTAACTCTGATTCACGCCACAGTGTATTGATTTCAAAAATAATGTGGTTGTTTTTTTTTTTTGCAAAAGAAGGGCATGCAGAAGAATACATATTGTATGAGAGCTTTCCTCCTGGCCCACACGCAACCTGATTTGCAGACCCTGCTGACTGCCACTGGAGCAGGGGCCTCTCCCAGGCCTCTTCTCCCAGCGATGCCCTGACCAGCCGAGTGTCCCTGCGGACAATTCACAGGCTCTCGGCTTCTAAGGGAGGCGCAGCTTTCAAGGGCAAGGAATTCACACACAGAAGCCGCTCCCAGTTGTAAATGGGCAAATTGCTCCATGGAGGCACCCCTGTGGCCGGACAGCAGGAAGCTGGCAGAGAAGCACCAGCCTCGGGGTTGAACGGTTCGGGAGTCCAGTTTGTGCTCTGCTGGGAGGTTCTGTGACTCACAAGTCTTTTCCCCACTCTGCTGGACCAAAAAGGATGAAGGCGGTGCCTCTGCAGCTGTTTTGCCACAAGGAGGAGCAATCCGGTGGGAGAACCGACCTCTGTCCAAGAACAGGGGACAAGATGAAGACAGAAGAGATGCCGGATCCCACTGGCATCTTTAGACACGGAGGTCTATCCATGCCTGCAGCCACCCATCCTCATGGAACCCCATTTACACACGCCATTAGCTTTACTTCTTGCTTACCCCCAAACCTTGATGGGGCCACCTTGATTGGCTAGGTTCCCATTTGGGGTGCCTTCATTATCCACCCCTGTCCTGTGCAGAACCAAAAATCCTTCAAGAGCAAGATTCCTCTCTTGGAAAGTCTCTCCTGGCCCTCTGCCCTGGCACTGCTTTCTCCTCTGTGCTGCCCAGCCCTGGCTCCTGGAGCCACTGCCCCACAGGGACTCACCAGAAGACACACTGGATACCCACTCTTCACCCCCAGTGATGCCAGGGGCATGCCAAGGGTCCACAAAGACCCTCACAGAGGAGCCCAGCTCAGCCCCTTATACACAGGTGGTCTCAGAAAGCATTCACTTGACAGACGAAGCTGATAAAAACGAGTTTCTGGAACCTGGAGGATGACAGTTAGCAACAGGAATACTTAATCGCACAAACTGAGAAGATCAGAGTGACCTTCTACCGTAAGCGGCCGTTATAGATCCCACATCCTTTGCAGCTTGAATCAACACCACCACTCCGGCAATATCCACGCCAATGAGCAGGTGACTTTGAGTGCTTGCAGTTTAGAAGTCCTTTGCAGAATATTTCTAACCCCTCTATTCACTCCACTTCATAAATGAGAAAACCAGGCTGAAGGACGTGAAGTCACTTGTGTGTGGTCACTAGGCCACCAGGCAGCAGAGCCAGGATCCAGACCCTGGCAGCCTGCCTTGAGGGGTTTGTGATTGGTGCCCGCACCGGCCTGCACACCACAGCCGCCCCAGAACGTCGGCTGTGGGGCACCCTGAGGAGCCGTGGTCCGTGCATCTCACTGAACGCTTTTCCTCTGAGCAGTTTAGGATTGCCGAGAACGTCATTTTTATCGCTTAGACGAAATTATCTTTTAAAACACTTTCACGATTTTGGAGGTTTAGGCTGATTTCAAAATCATCCCCGTGAAAGGGCTGCATCTATGACGACTGACATGAGTGGCCGCTGCTCTGATGTGATCCCCTTCACTTTCACGAGGTCTGCACAGGAAGTAGGATAAATCCATGGACCAGGTGCTAAAAGATTGTAGCCTCCTCCACAACAGAACTGTTTTTTTAAATACAACTAAAGAGATGTTTGGTAAAATGGAGTAAGTGCTCCCTGTAAAGGTGCCGTGAGGTCATGCATGGGACTGAGGAAGCCCTTTAACAGAGGGATGGGATAGGATCGGGATGGCCAGTGCTGTGGGCTGATGCCCCCCTGCTGGTGTGGACCACTCGGCACGCCCGCCTCGTTCAGGTGAGAGTCCCCGAGGACTGTGAGGCTAGTGGTTCTGAGTCTATGGTTTAGGTCTAGAATTCCACATCTCCAAGCCTCGCCCAGGGGAGCTGCACACATCCACACTTTGCTTTAGAAACTCCAGCCACGACTGCTCAGCAGAATATGGTTTTTGTTTTGTTCTGTTTTCGCCATTCCTTTTAAACTCAAAAAAAAAAGCTACTTTGTGGCTGCTGTCTGCTTACCCCCATGTGTGAATACAGGCCCTCTGCTGCGGAAAGGTCACCCTGACAATCCCAACAGCATTCCACAATTCTTATAAGACCATCACCAGCTCCCCAAAGGCAAATCAGGTGCTGTCAGTAAAAGAAAGGAATGCAGAGTCACAAAGAGCCACCGATGTCCACCACAATGAAGACATGGCACAGCTATCGGATGCCCGCTCTGTGGTGTGCACCCCGTTAAGCACATGCTTGACATAGAGTGCCCCATTTAATGATAACTGGGAGGCTCTGTGATGATTCTCATTTCACCCCCCGAGGAATAGAGGTTGAGAGGATTACACTGCTTACTGATATAACACAGGTGAGCAGGAGGGTTGGGGTCAACACCGATCCATCTGACTCTAAACGGCACCCTCTCAGCCACCGGACTCACAACCGCCCTTGCTGCCCCGTTATCGATGTTTTCTAGGCAGCCTTTGAGCTTAGGATGCAGATACTGGGCCTGGTCAAGGGAAACGCCATCACCCCAGCACGCCTCACTGAACAACTACCCACCGAAGGCAGAGGTAATGCCGTTCAACGTGGTAAGGGTTTGGCACCGCCACCTTCACAGACTCACACCGGGAAGGCACAAAGAAACAGTTTCAGGAATAAGACCAAATTTCATCTCCAAGCTGTTCTCAGAAAGAGAAGTGAGGCCATGGCATGAGGCTCAGAGCCCACAGAAACTCTAAACATGTTTCCCTGAGTATTTCTTCTGGGTCTGGCTTGGGTGAATTTCATGGAAAGACAATCTGTCTGTTTCTAATCCACTTACATTTAATTTATTAAGACATCTGAGCCGGAGTTATTTGAATCCCTAAAAGCATTATGGGTCTATTTTACAAGACTTTTAAAAAGTCCATTTCCTTTGAACAGAGGAATTCTATTTGCCTCAAGTGGTTTGACCAAAACCTCAGAAAAAAAGTAAAACTGCCTCTAAATTCAGAACCAAAGATGCCTAAACCCGTTCTAAACTCCATAAACCCTCTGCTCACAGACACCTTGAATGCACTCAGGCTGTCTCACTGCAACGGTGGTCCCCGGGACCTCTCAGATGCCAAACCATCAAACAAACAGAGGAGACAGCATCGTCTACAAAGGGGGCTTAAAACCAGGAGGCAGAGGAACCGGCCTCTCCCTAGCTGTGCGGCCTCCACTGGTCCACTGCCGCCTCTGGCTCTTGGTGTTACCCTCCTCCTAAATAGAAACGATGCTCATGTTTAGTCGACGGCATGTCCAAGGATCGAGAGAGAGAATGAATAGATGTCAAGGCTTGACTGTGTATAAAGGATAATCTCCATTATATCACCACTACAAATTCCACAAAAAGAAATAATCACATGGGTATGGCCAGTGGCTTAACCAAAATGAGGAAGATGAATTTTCCCAGTTCCTAACAAAACTGGCTGTGCTGAGAAGATTCGCTCAGAGATCTCAGTTTACAGATGTCAGCAAACCAGCCTCACAGGGGGTATAGCTGATGTGCTCGTCACCATGGCAATGGGCCGACGCGACAGCGAGCATCTGTGTGCTTCAGAGTCTGAAATAGTCACAGCATAAATTATGAACAAATTACCCAAATAAATCTGACTCCTGCCCCTCAATCCCTGTAATAAATATGTGTTAGGCCCAGAGGACACAAAACCTTTCCTTGAATGCGATCGTGATGGAATTTTATTGCAGGCTGAAGTAGGGGAGGTTAATGATAGAGCAAACGTGAATGGCAAGAAGCTAATTTGGGTGAAATATTAAGTTGTTCAGCGTTTAGACTGCAGCAGAAAAACACGACGGCTAATTTGCCTTTGTACAGAGTAATACCCAGCACTGGAATGGTTTCTAAAGGAACCCACAAATGAAGGATTAAGTCTTCCAAATACACAGAAATTATTTTTCCCTTAAAAATGTATAGCCACATATATTATTCATTGACTCAAATGGCCTGTTTTCCTGTCAGGGAACTGAACTGTAAGAATGACATCTGTTTACCTGCATCATCTATGGGGCAATGCCAGTGTGCAAGCTTCCGGGCAGGACGCTCCATATCCATGGATGATAGTCCGCCTGTCACCGCTAACTGTAAGCAGCTCCCCAAAGAGGCAACATCTGCTCCCGGGGATCACTAAGGGCAACAGCAATGCCAAAGGGGATTTTTATCAGGAAGATTCTCCCTCATCAGCTTCGCTGAAGTGTTATCCTCTCCGACTGATCTGGAACTAAGACCAGCCGGGGAGGACACAGCGTTGATATGTTAAGAGTTGGAATGTGGATGAGCAAAGTAGGAATTGGATCCTTTCTCCAGGAACATGAGAGCTGAGAGAGAAGTACTTCCCCCGCCACTCACGGTAAGAACCCCAGTCAGCAGACGTTCTCTCAGAAGGTTGGATAATTAGTATCTTAGAATTTATGGGCCATGAAGCAAATAAAGGATGAGATACGGTTACCTCACAACCATTTTTAATGTAACCATTTGAAATATAAAAATCGTTCTTGATCTGCGGGTTTGGCCCAAGGGCTGTAGTTTGCCCACCTCGAAATAAATAGACAAGTTATGAAATCAAGACTTCTGAGGCAACTGATGGGCCTGGTTCACGTTTTAAAATCGAGGATTGTTCTTTTCCTTTCCTCCCCACTGTTCCGCCAGCACTGTCTTCACCCAAGGCAGGCCACGCTGGGGACACTGTCTCAAGGCGAGTCACACAGAAACACACCTTAAGGGTCTCTTCCCAGCTTTTAAAGTCTGAAGATCTGCCGCTAGCCGTCCCCAGTGCAGCGACAGGAGAGGAGAACTGTTTCCCAGCAGGTGTGGAAGCAGGGCTGATGGGCCCACAGCGGCCGAGCTCTCTGCCTGAGCCCCATTAAGGGCTTGGCAGGTGGGTGGCGGGGGGGTGGGGACCGGCATGAACGTGGATACATGGATACACGGATACACGGCTACCTGCGCATTGCTAGAAAGGGGACCCACCCTGTTCTCTGCCCCATCCCAGGCTGAGCGCCACACAGGGTGACCTTGAAGCCAGAGGGTGGGGAAGCACGGGGTGGGTAAACGGCAACACGGGGACATGACTAAAGACGGACCATGTGGGACGGCCCATGCCTGGTCCTCTGCTTGCTTCCAGAATCCTGCACAGTCCCAAGGGACAAGCTGATGTCATGTTCCTGCCATGGGCAGAAAGGGCTTGATTTGGAAGCTGAATGGGGTCGATGGCTGTTTATAGCGATACCTCTCATGCACCACGAGGAAGGAGATGCCTCACCACGAAAGGGGCTAGGAAACAAAAAGCCATGGTCTGGAGTGAGATCTTACTCTGGTACGCACTACACATCATCGATAAACCAGGACCCACTGGGCCCCGGGCTCCCGAGGGGTTCAGACGGAAGTGTCCAGATCATCGATGGCAAATGGGTTTCTTCTTTGTGAGCCCCATTCAGGAAATCAGTAGCTGCCAATGAGCCCACTGAGTGGAAGAGGGTTCTGAGGTGGCCTGTGGATTCCTCAAGGGAGGATGTCCCCATCGGTCGCCAGAGCTCCCAGCGGCGCGGAGGCGGCAGCACCACGCGTGGTTCCTACTCCTGGGCAGCTACGCCACCTCTGGAATCCCTTCTAATTCAGAAAGTCAGCAGGTTTTCAAAAAGCCTGACACCCAGGAATTGTTCCAGAAACTTTCCTTGAGAGGGACTTTCACTGTGAGTCCACGTAGCCTTGGCAAAAATGAGGTCAGGTGGGTGAGGGGCCCTGGCAAAGGGGGAGACCAAACAGCTACGCACACACTTTCAAAAGCTCCCAGTGCAGTGGGCCTAGCACTGGACAGACAGTCTACTCCTTTGGAGCAGCGAGGCCCCTGGCCTCTGGGCCTCACTGTGCCTCCCTGATGCTTAGCCCCAGCGAGTCAGGACGATCAGATGAGACGGCAGATGGGGGTGCACACAGCAGGCACTCAGTAAGTGCCCATCGCCCTCCTTCACACACTGGGGGCTGCGGGTGCCCACAAGATGGCAGTCCCTAGGAAAATCCTTTCTCTCTGGACCTTGAGAACCGCTTGTCCTTGGGGTAATTCTTTTTTTAAGGCTTTCAAAGTACAGAACGTTCAAAGTAACATTTTCTAAAAAGTTGGTTTTGACCCTCACCTCAGAATGCATAGGAAGCTTTCTAAGAAAGCAGATGGCCGGGCCCTTCCTCAGGCCTAACGAATCAGAATCTCTGGGGGTGGCTGTGTTACCACAGGGCTGACACCCACAAGCGTTAGAGCCCACCGGGTCGGCAGGCACTGATGACCTCTCCCTTCACCCCAAACCACAGGTTCATTCCCTTCCCCTCCTCCGGGAAGCCTTCCCGGACCACCCTATTGGACACGGCAGCCCCACCCCCACCCAGCCCTCCCTATCTCCCCCACCATCCTATTTTGTCCCATGACACTTTCCATTCATCATGCTCTCCATGTATTTTACTTATTTGTCTTTTCTTATCCCACCCTCCTCCCCGAATGCCAGCCCCACGAGTGGCCTCTTTGCTGAGCTCATGGCCCCATCCCACCCGGGCAGCTATGTAATCCCTGAGGTCCCTTCTGATTCAGGGAGTCAGCCTTTCAAAAGGCCTGAGACCCAGAAGTTGTCCCAGAAACTTTTCTTGAGGACATCTTCACCACGAGTGCACCTAGCCTTGGCAAAACTGGGGTGAGCCGGCTGAGGGTGCTGGCCCTCGGTGGGGGGGACCAGCCGGAGTCCAGAGCCCTGGCAGGCACACAGTGGGCACGCAGCAGGCCTTAAGGCAGTGCATCGGTTGCACCCCATGCTCTCATTTGACCTCAAAGAGCCCCTGGAGTGGTCAGAGAGATGAGGAAGGTGGTCTGTGGAGGGCTGTATAATGGCCTGGCTGAAAAAAAAAAATAATAAGCTAGAAATTTTAAGTTCTAAGGCCCAGAGAGCTTTTAAGATAGGAATGAGGCAGACAATCTCCTTGAAGTTCCCTCCAACGTTGACAGTTTTCTCAACTAAGTGGCTAACCCACGCTTTGGTTTTCTGCTGCCTGGTCAGGCAGGGGATGGGATATGCTCTCCATGCAGAGGCGGAGGAAGGCCGGGGGCTCCCCTCTCCAGCCACTCATCCCATCCCCAGTGACCGCTCACTTCCCAGCCTGAGACCGGAGGGCCTGCCTACTCCCCGGCCCATGCCTTCCACAGCCAAGCCGAGCACCACCCTCCCTTGCCTCCAGAAAAATGAGGGTGTGGCTCCAAGCATCTGGAGATTGGGGGGGGGAGGCTGTTATTTAGCAAAGGAGACACATCATTATTTTCTTGCACCAGGATCGTGTTTCGTTTAGCTGAGTTGGCTCCACATTTAAGCAGCATCCCCCAGGCAAATAATACAATTAAGCAAATGGAGAGGAGATTTAGTAACAATAAATTCCACCGAACTGGCCATTCTTCTGCAGGCAGTTTTAAAAGGAGCCGAGCATTTAGAAGGATCAATTCCCCTGAATCTCACGGGCTCAAACATTATATAGAAACTGCTGGTAAAAACTGATGGAGATTTGAAACACACACACACACACACACACACAAATACACTCATGGGTGAAGCCTAGATGTACATTCTTTGTTTTACAACCCAATAACTAAAAGACAATTATTAAAAAAAAAAAAGACTTAGAATACACATGGAAGAATTCCGGCCAAAATGGAAAATAAACTACAGAAATGAAATCTATCTGAGAGCCGGACAGGGAGGATGATGGGATCCGAGAAACAGAGAGCTCTGTTAGAGAAGATCAAGGACTGAATCTGGAACCAAGAGCCCCGGATTATCCTATCAGCTCCACCGTGCATGGTTTGTGTAATTGCAGGCAAGAAAATGATTTTGTGGGTTTCCACTTCTCTATGTATAAAACACCACCGTGTTTATCATCTCCAAGCTCCTGTAGTGCTATTTACTTATTTTCATTTAAATCAGCGCTTCTGGATTGGAGTATGGTGACACACTCTTTGTTACATCTTGCTATAACTTGTACTTTTCCCATTATAAATGCCTCTACTTGGAAAGGAAATTACTGCACTGATATAAAAGGCAAGCTAGAATCCCTGGTCTTAAAATAGAAGGTAAGGACAAAAATAAGTACAATGGACTCCTGCTTTTAGCCATGGCAGACCTCGTTTCGGCCCAACCCCTCTGCCAAGAACAACTTAGAAATCTGGATAACATATACATCATGTGAAAATGAAAACAAAGAACTTCTGTTTGACGACACTGGGGAGATACTAAGGCAGCAAGCAGGTCCTTGAAAAGCCAAGAGCTGAGAAAGAGGACAGCACATTGAAGTCAGTCCGATATTGAAAGCACGGCTTTCCTCCCGGCGTTAGCTGATCTGCAATCACGCATCCAGTGGGGAAACACGTATTCCGACCCTTATTTTACACCGTATGTTAAAATCAGTTCCAGACAGATTATAAACTTGAACCTGAAAGGTAAAACAATAAAGCTTCTTCTAGAGGATAACATAAGAGAATATCTTTATGACTTTAGGGTAGGCAAAGATTTCTTAAATAAGACCAGGAAAAAAAAACATAAGGAAAAATATTGATAAATGGAACCACAGCATCAAAAAGCAAGCCACAGAATGAAAGAAAAATAAATTTACAAGGCAATCACCCAGAAAAGATCTGATATGCAGAATAAATAACTTTCAGAAGTCAATTTTTTTAAAAGACTGACACCCCAATAGAAAAATGGTCAAAAGCCTCCACCAGGTAAAGAAAATATCCAAATGACTGATAAACAGAGAAAGGGGTACTTCACCCCATTAGTCACCAAAGAAATTCAAATGTGCAAATCCAAACCACAATTATACAACTGTACCCCTACAAGAATGGCTGAAAACTGTGTACCTAACAGAAATGCATAGATACGCATAAGAACGTCCATAGCCACCTGTAACTATTAACCAAACACTGGGTAAATGGGTAAATAAATGGTGATGGATTAATACAATAGACTAATGCACAGTAAAGAAAGAGAATGAATTGGTGTCACATAAATGAAACTGAAATACAGCACGGCCCAAAATTATTTATACTAAATAATCTCAGTCACATAAATTTCAAACCTGGCAAAGCTTATCCAAGGTATTAGAAGTCAAGCTGGTGGTCCCTGTTCTTGGGGATTGGTGGACACAGCTGCAGAGGAGGACTTCTGAGATACCTTCTAATAATTTACGTCTCGATCTGAGTGGTTCAGACTGAATGGTATACATGCTCACTTCCTGACATATCACCAAGTTGTATACTTGCGCACTTTTCTATATGAATGTCTACATCATAAATAAGTTAAAAAAAAAATCAAACACACAAGAGAATATCTGCAATCATCCCCATGTTTTCAGGAAGTATTTGAATCAAATGTCAGAGTCACTTGGTGTGCTACACTAATATGAGTACAAAAAATAAATAAATGTGAGTTCACAAATAAATACACTTTTGGAAAAAATAAATACACTCAGTGAACTCAAAACCAGGTTATTAAATTCCAGTGAGATCCTGTCACACGCTGCAGCTTGCAGTCCAAGGCTGATCTCTCTTGGTTAAAAAGGTAAGTAAGGGAGTGTTCAAGAGGTGCTTAAGATTCACCGCCAAGCTAAGATTGCTTCTTGATATATAATGAAAACAGGATTGAAAAGGAAACTGCTTTCTCAAAATATGACGGAGTAACACCCATTACTATGCATCATCAGAAATCCCTTGGCTAAGCACCAGGGACCTCCCTCACACTGTCAGACACACTGGCTTATTTGATCTCGAAGTTCCTTCCCAGCCGACCATCTGTGACTTGGTGTCACACGGATGCACACTCGAGGAAATGTGCAAATAGTCCTCAACTTGGAAATGGTTTCAAAGAGGAAAACTGAGTCAAGTTCATATTAAAATGGGTAGGCGTCTATCCACACCCCCGATGATATCATGACCACTCCCCTCCACATACAACAGGCCTAACCTCGAGGACGGAGGGGGGTGGGGGTGTCTCTTTCCTGACCCACGTCAGCAAAGCCCTCAGCTCTACTTCCAAAGTATATGTAACAGCTCTTCAGCGTTTTCCAAGTCACCGTCACCCTCTCCTGGTGGCCTCCTAACAGGTCTGCCCACCTGAACCTCTGTCCTCCTTCAATTTGTTGTCGACAGAACAGGCAGAGGGCTACTGTCAAACCCCAGGTGAGACTTCGGCACTCGTGGGCCGAGAACCCTGCCACCTGGTGCGGAGCAAAAGCCAACACCCCTGCCGCGGCCCAGCAGGCCCTCCGGGCCCGACAGCCCCTGACAGTCCTCGCCAACAACAGCTCCTACTGCCCTTGCCCACCTGACTCTGACCCAGCCACGGGGGTCTCACTGCTGAGCTTCATATTCACCACCACGTACTAGGCTGTGTCTTATCAGCTCACCTCCTAGCTTGTGGTCCTGCTTCTTCATACCAGGAGCTTTTCAACCAGGAAAGCCAGGACGTAGTCTGCACGACTTGGTAAGGCCTTAACCCCCGTGGCAGGTGCAGCCAGTTTGAGCTACTTTCCTCCCAGCAGGTGGGTACCACCTCCACGCTGCGGCCAGCCAATGAGAGGCCGTGGCACGTGGGACTCCCAGGTTGCTGCGATGGGCTTTGTGTTTAGCAGCCCTCCCAGCTCTGGCCATCTGCTCCGGTCTTCTTTATCCTCCAGACAAACCTACGTGGTTTTGCCATAGCTGGCTTGTGCCAGGTTGCAATTCTCCGCTGTCCCCAAATAAACCTGTTTTTGCCGGTAAAAATCACTTCTTTACTTTTAAAGTTAACAACAGTCAAGCTGCTGACAGGAAGCTGCTGTTTATCCTTCAAATCCTGACATTTCGTTCGGTTCCTCCCTTCCAAGGGGCTCCCTGATTTACTAGGGGTGCAGAAACCTTCACTCCCTCACTCCCTTGGGGTGGGGTGGGGTGACTCCCCAAATACTTATCAATTACGATTGATGAGCCAGACAATGAGTTACAAAGTCAAAAAAGCAGAAGAACCTGGCACAGCCTTTGCCCCAGCGAGGCTCACCGTCCGGGGAGCAGAGAGGGTGAGAGCGTGGTTCTCAGCACCCTGATTAAACCGGCAGAGGCCATCAGATAACGACATCCTGCTGGGGCCTGCAGGACATCAGGTTGCTGCCAGTAATTTCAGATAATAAACTATCCATTTCGTCTTTATTATCATTGAGAGTGGTTTGAAGGCTGTGCCTATGATCTTTTCACTCTCTGGTAGGTTCCTTGACAGAGAGATGATGCACAAGAAATATACCACGAGCCTGGGAATGCTGCTGGAGCTGGTGTGCCAGGCCCAAGGTCATCAGCGTGCAGGTACCTGGTACCAGATTGAGAACCTCTGCTGAAAAATTCTTACCCTCCATTCATACCTTGTCGAAATACTCAGGGTAGCAATGTTAAATTAACCACAGGTGTCCCTGCTGGGCACTGGGGCATGCGGGTGCTGTGACGGGTCCTAGGATGAACTTAGCTCATTGAATCCTCACTACACTGAGAGGTGTCGGTGTTAATTTTTTTCTTTCAGTTTTATTGAGATATAATGACATACAGCACCATATAAGTTTCAGATACACCGTGTAATGACTTGACTTACATGTATTGTGAAATGATTATCACAATAAGGTTAATCGGTACCCATCATCTCACATAGATACAAAAAAAAAAAGAAAGAAAATGTTTTTTTTTTCCTTTGCAATGAGAACTTCAGGATCTAATCTCTTGGCATCTTTGTAACATATCATAAGCAGTGTTAATTAGAGCGCTCATGTTGTACAGGACATTCCCAGTTGTATACGTCCCAGTTGCATAACTGGAAGGTTGTAACTTTTGATGACTTTTATTCAATTTCCTCACCTACTACCTCCCAGTAAAATCTCTCTTGAGTAAAAAAAAAAAACCTCTCTCTAGTCAAATCTGATCATTTTATCCTATGAGTTTGGGGGTATGTTTTTTGGTTTTGTTGTGTTTCTAGATTCCACACGTAAGTGAAATGATACAGTATTTGTCTTTCCCTGTCTAACTTCCTTCACTTAACATAATGCCCTCAAAGTCCATCCAAACTGTAATAAATGGCAGGATTTCCCTTTATTTATGGCTAAATAGTATTCTGAGGTGTAGATATCATTTAACCCCATTTTGCAGCTGCAGGCATTGGCATTTGGGTTTGTGTGAAATGCATTACCCAAGGTTATGGAGATGGTGAGCGGTGAATTTGCAACTCAGACCTGGATTTGTCTGATTCCAAAGCCTTTGAATAAAATCCTCTGGGCTGCAGCTTGGCAAAGCAAATTGGGAGTCTCTGGAATCACACTTTCCTTTGAGGAGGCAGTTGATACATTGATGAACTGATTTGATAGAACTAAGAACTAAGTAAGTGAAATAATGTGTAAATTGGGTAGCCCAGGACCTAACTCATAGTAAGAGCCGAGTGTGAGGTAGTGACTCATCATCACCGTTTCCTCACACATTTGCTGCCCTTCCATTCTCCCTCCCTTCCTTCCTTCCCTTTGCCTCTAAGCTGCTGCCATCTCATGAGTCTTCCAGTGGCCCGGCTGGGCTCAGCTAGGCTCGCTCATTCAGCTGGTGAGCTGGCTGGGGACTGGCTGATCCAGGACGGCCTCAGGCACGTGTCTAGAGCTTGGCTGGGTTTCAGTTTGGGGTGGCAGTCGTTGAGCTAGTAGCCTGGGCTTGCTCACATGGTGGTGGTGGTAAGCAAGCAAGGCCTCTGCGACCTCCGCCCAGAATTGGCACCCATCGCTCCCAGATCCGAGGAGTGGGGAAACGGACTCCTACCTCTTGGTGGGCAGGGCTGAAACATCGCATTTCCACAGAGGCCTCACATTTACTCCTACTCTCAGCTCTCCTGGCAGACTCACAGAGCATCACAGGCAAAAGAATTGCCTTCATCAAACTGGTCCCCATATTCGAGTTCAATTGGACTATCTCTTATTTAACGTCAATAATTCTGAATTCTCCTCTAATGTAGGTTGGCTGCTTTTTTTCCTTAAAATGGGGGCCCACTCCAATATCTCTTTCCAGCAGAGTTTCCACTGTTACCCTTTTTATTTTGTTAAATATTAATATTCGATTTGGGGGTGGGGGTGTCCAATAGCTGTGACTAAGCCATCCAGAGCTCTAGTAAACAAGTCACACTACAGGTTCTTCCAAGCCCAAAGCCTCTACAGAAAGAACTCTGCAGAGTCACACATCACCCAAACCCTATGGCTTTGGACCCACCATGAACTTGGCCCAAATCTACCTTCTGTAACCTTGTCTCCTACTACCAGCCTGCGTGTGCCCTCCTTCTGTGCTGTGTCCAAGCTTCCGCGGCCTTCCTCAGCCCACTGTGGAATTGTCTGTGCTCCTTACTTTTGCACATGCTGTTCCTGCTTCCTGGAATGAATGTCCTGGCTCCTCTTCTCCATCTGGTGAACCCCAATGAATCCTTTACAATCCAGATTACATCTCATTTTCATGCGTGCAGTCATTCAACAAATACGTCCTGGGCTGCCAGGCTCAGGATGCAATGGGGATTAAAGATAGATTCAGCCCCTTCTCCTCAGGGAGCTTAGCATCACTCTTGCATGAAACCCCCCAACTTCTACACCCTTGCCTCTGCTCTCTTCCCACAAGTGTGTATGTACAGTTGTGTATGTATATAGGTATGTATGTGTCTGATTGTATATGTATATATGTACACACGTGCACACACACCCACACACACATCTTTTATGGTACAGATGACGTTGGGCTCTGATGGTTAGTTGGTGAATTGGTCTCTTCTATAAGACTGTGAGCTCTTCACAATCAGGGGTAACACCTCATTATTCCATTATGATGATTAGATCACCAAGTGCTTTCCTTGTAGCAGAAATTCAGATCAGCCTTTGTTCATTAGACAACTGAATGAATGTCGGAAGGAAAAGGCCTCATGGGGAGTTAAGCTCGGTTCCTTCCTTTGGCAAATGAGAAAACTAAAACCCGGGCAAACTGCAATGCTTACTGTAACTCCACTGCCTTTACAGAGGGAACAATGTGGTCCTCCAATATGAGGGGCGAAAGGGGGGCTGCTTTACATTTTAAACACAGTTGCTGGTCTTAAGAAACTTTGTTCGCATTTTAGAAAAATTTGAAGTGGGCAAAATACAGTACCTCGAAAGTGATTTTTAAATTATGCTTTCAAGCCAGACAGCTTTGGAATAAATTTCTGGCACTGCTTGACCTGGGGCAAGGTTATTTTCACCTCTAAGTCTCTCTTTCCTTACCTAGAAAGTGGAGCTGCCCATCAGTACTTGCCCCCAACATGTTGGGAAGATTTTAAAAGCACAAGGATTAATCCTTTGAAAATGTTTAATAAATGTAAGCTATCATTTTTATCATTGGCATTTTGCTTTTATAGGATACATGGAAAACAGCATTAGCTAAATGTTTAGAGGTTCAAGTCTAACCATAGTTATGTTCAAGGGGGTCTCCACAATCGTTGCTATCTTACAGTAGTTACAGCAAAGGCCTCCAGTTATAGATATCTTAGATGCATTACACTGTTGCCACAGGACTTACCTCCAGGAATTAATGCCTTAGCAAGGCCCTGAGCCCAAGGAAATGAACACATTCCAATGTATGATGCCAAGCCTTGTATCTCAGAGTGGGTCAGGTGCCTTTACGGAACTAGTAGAACCTGCTTTCAATGGTCAGATGATGTTCATTTCCTAAGGCTTGGTTAGTATACTGAACAGTCCTTTTTTCTATGCATAAAAATGGAAATGCAAAGGTTAGAACACTATGGCTAAGAATGGCTTTAAACAGTATTTTACGGCATCTGAAAGCCACCCTTTTATCTTTTACATCTTCACTTTTCATTGTCTGGGCTTTTATGAGCTGTGCACTTGAACTAGACCCAAATCCTGGGTGCCGCACTCAGACTCATATGGTACATCTGTTTCCCGGACTGAGGATGTGGTGGGATTCTGCCTGTCAAAATCTTCCTTCCATCCCAACATCAACATGCTCAGATTCAGTGGGAGGAAAGGAAAACATTGCATCCATGCCCTCTCTGAAAGGGGCAGTCTTGTTAATGGTCTAGGGTGGTATAGGACAGCACACAGCCAGAGTCCCTGGGAGGATGCTTTACGTGACTGTCTAGAGCCTCCTGTATGGGCCTGCATCCCCCCATGGAGCCTCTGACACTGGTGAGCACCAGAGCCTTAGCATTACCACCATGTGTCCATTGCACCTTATGTGGACCTCGGCTTGTCTGGCCCTCTCTGGGCAAAAGGAAATGCTCTGCCATTTCGTTTAAAAAATCAAGCAAATGCCGTTTAGCCCTTTGCCAAATGTAGGGTGGATGTTTTAATAAAAACACGAATTATTTTAAGTTAGTTGAAAGTGAAGGGAGGCTCATGTATTGAAGCAGGAATTCCATCAGCGGGAGTCCTGTTGTTTGTGGAACCAAGCGAGCTTTGTCTGGCAGATGCAGTTTTTCTTCCAGAAGGAATTTGTCTTTATAAAAATCATGCACCAGAAGTTAACTGAGGGCCATCGACTGTGTCTTGAGCCCGCATCGCTCAGTGATGCTGTCCAGAATCCACCCGAACCAGACCGTAAAGGCTGAGTGAAACGCGAGAATCACCAATTACCAAATGCAAATGGAACCGCTCAGAAGAGTGCAGCCGGCATAAAACGCAGACTGAAAGATGTGGTTGCAAATTATACCAGAAAGGTATGTTAGGGTGAAACTAGGAAAGGTTTTGAATGTCGGGCTAAAAAAAAAACAAAGTCTAGAATGAACACTCTAAACAATAGGGGGCCATTGAAGTTTTTGAGCAGATCGTTTTCTAGAGTTCACAGGGGCCCTGCTGCGCCTGCCCCTTTTGCCTTCCCGCGGCCCCTCCAGCTCGCTGCTGGCAGATACTATTCCCGAATTGGTTGCCCAGTAAACACCTGTGGGATGTTTTTGGGTTCTCCTGCTAGTCAGCCTCTCGGATGTGCTACTGTTCTTCTTGGCTTTCTGCTCCCTGGACACTGACACCACATGGGTCTTGAGGTCTCAGGGGTTTATCCTCACTCTTTCCATTCAGGAGTTTGTAGGAATACTGTGGTTTGGGGGAACAGGGGCAGGATATTTGGTTGGTAAATGTTGAGCACTTGTATATGGCTTTGCTATCCAGTTGTGGTTTTTGTATGTAGGAATTTGGAAAGATTAAAAGAGATATACCCACTGCCATTTTTTCCAGAGCCTAGAATTGGGTTTTCTTTTGCTTTTTGGTGGACATCAAGGAAATGGGTGAACTCCACACCTGGTGTGACCTAGAGTAGAATGTAGTACTAAGAAAACACAGGACAGGGAGACAATACGTTTTAAAAAATAAATTCAAAAGAGAGAGTTGCTCAGGCTTAGAGGTGACCATAAAGGTAGCCACCAAGAAAGAACAGAGGTCCATTTACAATTGCATCACAAAGAATAAAATACCTAGGAATTAACCTAACCAAGGAGGTGAAAGACATATATGCAGAAAACTATGAGATGCTCATGAGAGCAATTAAAGAAGACACCCATAAATGGAAATATATCCCATGCTCATGGGTAGGAATAATTAATATTGTCACAATGGTCATCCTGCCATTGCCAAAGCAATCTACAGATTCAACACAATCCCTATCAAAATACCAACAGCATTCTTCAATGAATTAGAAGAAATAGTTCTAAAGTTCAAATGGAACCACAAAAGACCCCAAATAGCCAAAGCAATCCTGAGAAGGAAGAACAAAGCTAGAAGGATTACACTCCCCAACTTGAAGCTCTACTACAAAGCCACAGCATTGTTTTGATTATTGTAATAAAAACAATTTGGTACTGGCACGAGAACAGACCCATATATCAATGGAATAGAATAGAGATCCCAGATATAAACCCACATATATATGGCCAATTAATATATGATAAAGGAGTCATGGATATACAATGGGGAAATGACAGCCTCTTCAAAAATGGTGTGGAAAAATAGGACAACTACATGTAAGAGAATGAAACTGGATCATTGTCTAATTCCATACACAAAAGTAAACTCGAAATGGATCAAAGACCCGAATGTAAGTCATGAAACCATAAAACTCAGAGAAGAAAACATAGGCAAAAATCCCTTGAACATAAGCATGAGCAATTTTTCCTGGGCTGATCTCCTTGGGGAAGGGAAACAAAATCAGAAATGAACAAGTGGGACTACATCAAACTAAAAAGCTTCTTTACAGCAAAGGACACCATCAGCAGAACAAAAAGGCATCCTAAAGTATGGGAGAATATACTTATAAACAACTTATTCAATAAGGGGTTAACATCCAAAATACATAAAGAATTCACACACCTCAACATACCAAAAAAACAAATAACCCAATTCAAAAATGGGCAGAGGACCTGAACAGACACTTCTCCAAAGAAGAAATACAGATGACCAACAGGCACATGAAAAGATGCTCCACCTCACTAATCAGGAAAATGCAAATTAAAGCCACAGTGAGATATCACCTCACACCAGTTGGGATGGCCCACAGCCAACAGACAAAGAACAACAAATGCTGGCAAGGATGTGGAGAAAGGGGAACCCTCCTACACTGTTGGTGGGAATGTAAATTAGCTCAACCATTGTGGAAAGCAATATGTTCCTAAAAATAGAAACACCATTGGACCCTGGAATTCCACTCCTAGGAATTTACCTGAAGAAAACAAGATCCCTGATATAAAAGACAGATGCACCCCTATGATTATTGCAGCACTATTTACAATAGCCAAGATATGGAAGCAACCTAAGTATCCACCAGTAGATGAATGGATAAAGAAGAGGTAGTACATATACACAATGGAATATTATTCAGCCATGAAAAGAAAACAAATCCTACCATTTGCAACAAGATGGATGGAGCTAGAGGGTATTATGCTCAGTGAAATAAGCCAGGAGGAGAAAGAGAAGTAACAAACAACTTCACTCATTTGTGGAGCATAACAACAAAGCAAAACTGAAGGAATAAAATAGAAGCAGACTCACAGACTCCAAGAAGAGAACAGCGGTTACCAAAGGGGAGGGGTGGGGAGGGAGGGAGAAGGGGATTGAGGGGCATTGTGATTGAGGGCACACACAACATAGGTAGGTCATGGGGAAGGCGGTACAGCAGGGAGAAGACAAGCACTGACTCTAGAGCATCTCACTGCGCTGATGGACAGTGATCGCAGTGGGGGTGTGAGGACTTGACAATATGGGTGAATGCTGAAACCACAACGTTGTTCATGTGAAACCTTCATAAGATTGTATATCAATGATACACTAATTTAAAAAAAAGAGAAAGAAAGAACAGAGGTGTCTGTGGGGCTTTGGACTTTCTCAAAAGGGGCCCTGGGAACTGCCACCTAGTTTAGCCCCGTCAGGAGTGCGTGGGTCATTGCCCTGGGTGATGAGCAGCACAGGGCCTCTTCCTGTGATAACTGACGTCTCCCCAGGGCGTCTCACAGTCTCCAGGAGGAGTTCGGATGCAGCTCCGATGACCGCTTCACGGGGGGAGAGGGCAACGCATGCAGACCAACGATACTTGAATAGATATGAGACCTGATAAAGAGTAGGCAACAGACTTCCTCAAGCCTCACATGCTTTCAAAACCCCCAGTCCTAGTGACGATATTTAAATATTAGTCCTGTCCGAAATCTTAAACTAAAAAGATACGTCTTTCATGGCAGCATGTCTGTGACCAGTTTGCAGGTAGGGAAGATACTGGGGGAGGATGGGGCCCGGGGACCAGCACACCTCTCTTGCATAAGCCTGAACCCCAGTGGCCATTCTGAGCCTTGTGCGTCTTCTCAAGCCTTAAAGGTCACCCCTAAACCACCACCAAAAAGTCCAGCATAAATGGCTAGAAACCATCAGAGGTAGGGATCTGAGCCTACATGGGACATCTTCCAGGCAACTACTTTCTCCTCCAGATGGTTCAAAGGCTCCTCTCTGATCAGGGATGGCTGGTGCTCCCTATACTCTAGGGGCATCCAGAGGGCATCACCTACCCCACAACCTGAAATCCACCAGGAAGCAGATGTCTGGCCCTGCAGACAACGGTTTATTAGAGGTGAGTGGTGACACCGTAAGAAAACTGAGCCTTACAAAGCAAACATAACACATTTTTAAATACTAAATGAGCAATTGAGTCCCCAGCTATTTAGTCATTAAACAAACATATGAAAGCCTACTGTGTACTATGCCGGGTACTTGGGACATGGGGGTCCCCAACTGGTCAGCAAGATGGGCAGGATCATAAGGAGGAGGGGGCAGCAGAGGCAAGTGGCACATGTGGGGACCAGAGTGAAACTGCTGGCCAGTGGCAGCTGCTGTGGCCAATTTTAAAATGTCCCCACCCAGACTCTACTTTTTCCATAAAAAAAAAGATATTTGTTTAAATAATATAGTTCCATTATTTAAAAATTGGAAAACACACATAAATTAAAAGAAGTGAAATTCTAATCTTAATCCCACCAGGTAGATACAACCACTATGAACTTCTTGGTGTTTTTCCTATGAACACTTTTTTCTATTCTTTCTATCTCGGCTCCTTCCTTTTGTGGCCCCAGGGAAGAGACAATTTTAAATGCTTATTCTGATTACAAAAGTACACATATTTATTGTACAGAAAGTGAGAAGCATTCCAAAGCCAAAGGATAGGATAAAAGTCATCCACAATTTACCAACCACAGAAAGCTACTAGTGATGTTTTTAAATGAATCCTTCCAGATTGTTTAAAACTATAAACATCATTTTGCTGATAGGGGTTATTGTTTTTGTATGATAGGCACCAGGAAAATAATGTCCCTAATATTTTGGTGCTTGATTTATCCACTTAGTAGATTTTTAAAAAAGGTATTGTTCACAAAATTTCTTCTATAAACATTTCTAATGTCTGTATGGCATGTGGATATAAATGATTTCATCCTCTGGGTGGAAATCGAGGCTTTGTGTGTATCTTTGTGTGTGTGTGTGTGTGTGTGTGTGTGTGTGTGTGTGTGTATCACAGTTTGTTCATTTAATAATTCTTTGCTGAATGTCCACTATGTGTCAGAAACTGTTCTAGGTTCTGATGACACTAGAAACAAGATAGACCAGGGTCTCTGCTCACTTTAGATAGATTTCTGTATAGACATCTTAGATTATTTCCGTAGAATACATTTCTAGAAGTAGAAACACTGGATTAAAGGGTGATACAGATTTCACTTATATTCCCACTTAGTGTGGTGTAAAGGTACCTTTTCCTCTCACAAATAATGTCTTTCTCACAGCTTGTGAGGTCGGGAGAAGGGTGATCATTTGTAGGAAGCATGTACTACTTAAAATCTACCAGGAATAAAGAAAAAAAGCTCTTCATTGATCATAAAGTAATAAATGGAAGATGTGGTTGGACTGATTGTATTTTAATCCTGGCTCTGCCACTCCCTAGAGGGTGACTTGGGGACAGCTCTGTATCCTTTCTGCACCTCCGCTTCCTCGTCAGTGAAATGCAAATAATAATACCCACTTCAAAGGACTAAGGTGGTAACTAATGAGCAAAAACACAGGAAGTCCTTAGAGCAATGCCTGCATGTATGAAGTACCCATGTGATTTTTAAAAGTAAAGTCTAAATCTATATAACTTTCTATAGCACAGCTATGAGGAAAAAGCCAAATAAATCGAGTTCTCCAATGTCCAAAGAAGACTTTAATTTGTTGATCCCCCCCAAAAATACAAAGGAATGTCAAGAATTGTAATTGAATCCTAAGGGAGCTTGAGTTTGTATCTCCCTTCTATCACTTACTACACAGCCCAGTTCTTCACGTACATCCCAAGGCAACCTCAAGCCCTTCTTGGTCCCCTGACCACAGGACATTCTCCACTCGCTTCAGGCTGAATACAACCATCTTGGTGCTAAGAACCACGGAGCTCCCTGGGAGAAGTGCCCCATCTCAGGCTCTCATCCAGAAGAACTGCACTAAATTCAATCACGTAAAGCTCTCCGTGCTCTTGGCTTGCAGGGAAGAGCCAAAATCTAGAGAGACTTGGCATTTGGAGTTATGTGGCAAACTACACACAGGAGGCAGATTTTGATGGGAGCTAGAGTGGACTGAATGCCGCCGTCCCTTCGCTGGTGATTAATGACATTGGGGAGAACAAGCCGGCAGGCAGCCATGTTAGGGAGAAAGCTATTTTAAACATTCCCCATTCTAATTAAATATTTCTTCTTATAACACTTGCAACCTCAAAATAGGTTTGAGCTGTCCATTGGGGGCCACTTCAAGTTGACAGGAGAAGTTTAATTAGATTGCCTCAGCAGGAATGCTGTTCTCCAACGTATTTGATACCAGTGTCAGCTCCAGGACTGCGGTCTAACTTGCACATGGTATGTGGCGCCTGCAAGAGGGAGATAGTGTTTTCTCCAAAAGCTGGACGCCAGAGGAGGCTAAAAGAAAGGCACCTTTACACTGGGTGTCTTAGGCCTTTAAAAAGCCAGCAGTTGGTGATCATAAATATATTTAACCCTTGAATACGGGAATTGTTTCACAAGCTTAGACCCCAGTTCGACACAGAAGGAACAACAGTGTGCCTGGCTTCAGTACCCAGTGCAATAGAAACTCTGCCCATGTCACTCCTCAAGGCATCATTGTGACTGACTTAGGGTCAGTTTAGTCAACCAACTGGTAGGGAATTCATTAAACTACAGGTCATTTGGCACTGATACATTCAATCAACACATCTCTGATGAATGTGGACAACGTCCCCACGTTTTGTTGCTTGAAACACTGAAACATCCCTCTTATAGATCAGCCTGTGTTTATCAAGCACCTATTAGGAGCCCACAAATGGTGACTAAGTCTGACAAGGTCCCCTCTGAATGGTGATAAAAATCAAGGAAATGTTCCACATTCTGGGCAAATCTCACTTTCTGGAAGCAGAAGCATTGAGTTTGGGACTTGCAGACGCTCATGCTCGCCTCACCAACAGTCAACCACACACTTGGTCATCGTTTCTTTTGGTCATTAACAGGCAGAATATGGTAGCTCAGGGTTGCTTTTGGGGATTTGTTATGACTAACAAGATTGAGCATTGTTTTCAAGTATTTGTTGGCTGTTCCAACTTAGGTTGTGAGTCACCTCCTTACATCCCTCACTCATTTTTCTATTACCACCTTTCTGTAAACAACTCTACTTACTCTGTACAAACTTTACAACTGGCTTTTCTTTCCCCTTCACCAAGCAGATCATTTTATGCATTCAAGAAACTAAACCTGTGGAACATCACTTATCATCAAGACAATGCAAATCAAAAACCACAATGAGATATCACCTCCCGCCTGTTAGCATGGCTAGCTAGTATCATGAAGATGAGAAATAAGTGCTGGCAAGGATGCAGAGGAAAGGGCACCCTTGGGTGCTGTTGGTGGGAATGTAAACCGGTGCAGCCATTACAGAAAATAGTATGGAGATTCCTAAAATTTAAAATAGAACTACCATATGATCCGGCAATCCCACTTCTGGGTATTTATCCAAAAGAAACAGAATGATTATTTTGAAGACACAGTGGTACTCCCATGTTCACTGAAGCATTATTCACAATAGCTAAGGTATGGAAACAATGTAAGTGTACAGGTATATGCACACATACACAAGAGAATATTATTCAGCCTCACAAAATGAAGAAATCCTGTCATTTGTGACATGGGTAAAACTGAAAGGCATCATGCTAAGTGAATAGCCAGAGAAAGACAAATTCCTACATGGTTTCATTTATACATGAAATCGAAAAACAAAAGTCAAACCCAAAGAAACACAGGAGAAGAGTGGTTGCCAGGCACCGGAAGAAATAAGCAGAGGCTGGTAGAAGGGTACAAACTTTCAGTTACAAAATGAATAAGGTCTGAAGATCTAGTGGCGATGAGAGTTGATAACATGATATCACATAATTGAAATATGCTGAGAAAGTAGAATTTAAATGCTCTCACCCCAAAAAAAGGGGTAAATACATTTTTAAAATTCAATTAACCCTTTGTCAGCAAATACCTATAGAGTGTGGTTTCTCACGATTTTCTTTAAGAGATTTCTTTTGGGACTATGCTGAAGATTTTCATACTTCTTATATAACTTTGTATTCATAACTCTGCCTTCAGTAACGGTGTCTTAAAATTAGGTGTTTGAAATGTTCGTCTTTTCTCCTTGTTTCAATCTTGTAACTCATCCAGGATTTTGATATGAGGTGAGAGGTAGAATGTAGTTACATTTTCCCCTAAATTCAACCATTTGCCTGAGTTTTCTTTAAACCTCCCAAGAGTTTGTGTGGGTGTCCAGTGACATAATCCAATGGGGGCCTCACTGGGCAGTCCAGAGCATCAAATGACCACCAAGGGAATCACTACAAGGCAATAAACAGGTTCCATCAAAAATTATGGAGGAGAGAGCCAAACATTTTCCCTCAGAGAGTATTATTAAGAAGCGTATGTTGTCTCATAACTATAGCAGGGGTACAAATGCTATTAGAAAACCAAATTGGAGAACTGTGCATTCCGAAGCAGTTGTGGAGGTAAAGACTAAAACAGATACAAATGACACGGGCACCGGGTGGGATTGAGAGGTTGAGCCACATTGTTAAAGATCAAGGATAACTTTGCTCATAAAAGCAAGTGAATATGAATTTATTCAGATGTTCACTCCCTGTGCCAGGACAAGCTGTCCACGACCTTCCCACGACCTTCCCACGGGTTTGGAAGGCTGTACACAAGGAGATGGCTTCTTGCTTGACTTGGAAGAACATCTGAGCCTAGAAAACACAGATCACGGGTGGCCAAATGCTGTCCTGGTTAGAGGCCTGAGAGTGGACTTGACGTGCAGACATTCCTGTTGGCAGGTTCCCAGATGCTTGTCTCTATGATCATCTTTTCTGGGTCCCTTGTTTTCAAACACATGGGGTCCCATGTTTGAGAGTGTCCCACTAGCTCCTCTGCCTGCTTTCATTCCTCCAATATCCAGTGAGCATCTTCTATATACCAAGAACTGCTATGTGGTCGGGATATGAGGATGGACGAGAAAGGCAGGCCCTGGCCTCAGGGGGCTTAAATTCTAGAACAGGGGCTGGGGAACTCTATCCTGTAGGCCAGATCTGTCCCACTGCAGTATTTCTGTAAGGTTCAAGAGCTAAGAACAGTTTTTATATTTTTAAAGATTGTTTTTGAACCAAAAGAAGGGTACTTTGTGACACATGAGAATTATATGAATTTCTAAGTCCCGTGTCCTGTCTACAAATGACATTGGAGCACAGCCGTATGCATGTACTCACATACGTTCTGACTATTTTTTTCTTCCACACTAAAATGGCAGAGCTGAATCATTGTGGCACAGACGGTATGGCCACAGAGCGTAAGATGTTTCCTATGTGGCCCTTTACTGAAGAGGTTTGTTGTTCTAGAAGGCAGACAAACCAAGAAAATAAGATGATCACAGACTAAGGGAGACGCACTAGAGGGCATCAGGCCTCATCAGGGTGGGTGAGATGCAAGGAGTCCAGGAAAGCTTCCTGGAGTGATCATCTGGGCTGAGATCCCGGGAGGACAAAAATAAGCTTCTGAAGGGCCTTGGGGAGAATTTTCAGGCAGTAGAAAGAGCAGGTGCAGAGCCGCTGAGGCCTGAAGATACAGAAAACCAGCACTGTGCTGGGGCCACTGGGGAAGGGAGGCAGGGAGGCTAAGCAGAAGGGGTGAGAGGTTGGTAGGACCTGCTTGCTCCAATGGAGCAGGCGGCCCACTGCTCCAGGGCCCAGGAGAGAAACAGCAGCGCAGCCCCTGGTGGTGGTGTAAAAACGCGCATTCTGGGTAGAGCCAAGGAACATTTTGGAGGAGCCCATGAAGCCTAGGGAAGGATGGCATGTGGGGGAAGGGAAGAGTGGTGGGTGGAGGCTGGATGTCCGGCTTAAACCAGGCACCTGGTGGTGCCTTTGCTGAGACTGGGAGATGGGGATTACAGGTTGCACAGGAGGTGGGGGAGAAATGTCTTCAGACGCCCAAGGAAAGATGTCAAACAGGGGGTCTAACCTGTCTAGCTCACAGGGAGGCTGGGGATGCGGATAGGACCAGCCCACCCTGGGAGGCTGTGTGTTCAGAAGGACTCACCCTGAACATCCCTCGGTGAGTCGGCCGCCTCCCTGCCCGCAGGCCGCGGGGTGTTCTTGGCTGCACACACCCAAGCGTGCTAAGAATGCCCGGCCACTTGCAGCCACAGGAATGCCGTGCACATCCGTCTGGCCATCTGTCACACATGGGTGAGCCCCTTGTGAGTCCCATTACCTCCTCCTCAGGTCCCACATGTCAGTCACTGCCCGCTGTACCCAGGCAGGCAGCAGGGTGCCTCGAGGGAGGACAGGCTTTCCTGACGAGAGGTCACCACGCCTCATTATGCAGGGCTCGTGAGAAATGTTTCCTGCTCGGCCCAAAGCAACACGGGGCCTGTGCAAACCCACCTCCTGCTTCCAGAAGGAGAGCTCGGCGTGGAAATACCAGCTCAGTGAGGTAGACAAGAGGGCTCTAAGGACTTCTGTGAGCGTTCGACTCAGTTGGGTAACCAAAAAAATGTTAGTAAGGCCACCTCTCGGGCCTCTCCTTGGCAAGCCCCGTCCTGTGAAGATGCAAGCATAAAATTACCCAATTTGTCTCCCAGAGATCCCCTCTGCACGCTTTTAGGCTGTGAGGACCGCCCAAAATCAGTTTCAGAGAAGTGTTTACCAGCACCCCAGGTCCAGTGCACGGCCCAAAGGCCCCAGGGGGACACCCTCCGTGGCACCCAGGGAAGGCACTCCAAGTACCTATAAAACCTTCCAGTGACTGGCTTGACCACAGTCTCGGTTTCATGCACTGCACGGAAACCCCACTGGCTCACAGCGCACTTTCTGAACCGCGTCCTGCACCAGCTGGCAGTTTGGGCTCAGAGCGTCCCCTCCCTGGGCCTCGGACAGACCGTCTGTAAAGAGAAGGAGCCTGCTCCCTATTTCAGAGGCGTCTAATCGAGGGGTGCTGTGGGTGTGCTGGGGATACAGACTGGGGGAGACAGATGCCTGCCCACAAGGGGACGAGATCTGAGTGGGGTCCTTGCTCAAGATGGTCCGGACACCACGATCAAAGCCGTGGCCGCGGTTTATATGCCACAATTAGTGTGCTCAGGGCTAACACATTACACAGATGGCCCATTCCACCCAGCAGGCCTGTGCACAAGGCATTTTATTGTCCATTTTAAGGGATGGGGAAACTGAGGTTGAGAGAGAGTAAGCAAGCTGCCCAGAGGGGTCACATGCACAGGGAAGAGGCAGAATCCGGCCCCCACTCTCCTCCATGCTGAAAGGTGTCTGGGTCAGGAGGGCTTTGCAGAGCAGGTTCACCTGCCATGCCAGCACCGTGACGGGGGGCCCTGGCTGCTCTGTGAGGCCTGGCACCTCTGTGCTCAGCAAGGTTTACTGGATTGAAGGGCTGTGCCCGGCCCTCAGCCCAGCGGTGGGCAGTATAAGGAGGCCTGCCTCCCCATCCTGAGTGACAGCTGAGTCCTCTGAAGCCACGGGACGTCTACCATCAGGCCCCCTCCCTCTGGTGGCTCCCCTCCCCAGAACTGACTCATTCTAGGCTGTTCTTCCTCACTGCTGATTGGCTCAGAGCTGCCCCTCTGTGTGCGTGGGGAACTGGAGAAGGGGGCCCTTCCCTTTTTTGTGGAAACACACTGCTTTGCGTTTCCCTAATGTGCAGGGAGGGCTGCACATGCGTGCACTTGGGGTCCCCCTTCTGGCTTCCTTACAAGGGTCTCTATTTGGTAGCAGTCTCTGCTCTGACGGCACTGTGGCAGCACATGCACAGGCACAGCCCGGAGAGCCACTTGCTCAGGTGCACACATGGGCAGAGACGGCACAGACCACCCAAGTCACGTGGGCCTCTGGACCAGGCAAACCCCCGGGGCCTCTGCCAGTGCTAAGACAAAGCCGCCAGAGGCCCCGCATGCCTTGAACACGCTCTGGTGCCAGTCCCCTAGCCTAGAACAGGTTGCATATTTTAAGCTCAGAGCCCTCTGTACTTTTCCTTTCAAGAATTCGTTTCCAAAGTGTGATCCCTGGGCCCTTGTGAGGCGCCCAAGACCCTTCAGGGAGTCCATGAGACCAAAACTGCTTCTATAAATCATTAATCGTTAAAAGAAATACAATATATCTAAAAATACGATGTTGTATGTCAATTATATCTCAATTTTTTACAAAGAAACTACATAGCAAATCATTGTAAATGCTCAATGAATAGTGAGAATAAGAGCAAACCAAAGCCCTACGGATGGGTCTGAGGGTCAGTGGGCATGCCTGAGCCAAAGACCACCGCCCCAAAGGGAGCTTCAGATCCCACCCTTGGGGAGGGGCTGTGGAAGGAATAGAGGCCACCCCTCCCCCGGAACAGGGCACCTGCTGGGTGAAATCTGGGGCCCAATGTGGTACTGCCCACTGGGCTCTGCATTTTACCAATTTCTGGCAAATGCCTCTGGAACATATTAGAAAGGGGGCAGGCTGGTTTAGAAAACGTTTGGGTAACTCTGGACCTGGGAGGTGGAGCTGGAAATGTGTGGGGAAGAACGTGACCGCCCAGACAGAGTTCATGGCTACGGCTGTCCCTGGACCAGGCCCAGGGACTCCCCTCCCAAGTGGAGGCCTATGGCTCCCCTTCATCCCGCAGAACCCCCCCCTTTCAGACTTGCCTTGGTAAGAAGAGTCCCTCTGTATACCCCCACCCTTCTCCTATTGCCCCTCCTGACCCAAGCCACGGACTCAGCAGAGGCCCTGCTCCATGAATAATAGCAGGAATGACAGGATTCGTGACCTCTAAGTTATCCCCCATCTACTGAGCCCTCGTGTCCCAGGAAAGAGCTTCACACATATTCTCTCATCTTATCCCCTGAATAAACCTTCAAATCATGTACAGGTAAAGGGGATAAGGAAGTATGACCTTCCAGTTATAAAGTAAATAAGTCATGGGGATGAAAATCACAGCATAGGGCATGTAGTTAATTTTTTATGTCATAGATAAAGCTTTTAAAATTTTTGATATTGAGATATATACGATAAACTGCACAAATCTTGGTGCGCATCTTGATGAATGCGATGTGTGTACACTCATGCAGCCATCAATAAGAATCATAAACAATAGTTTTGGGAGATCTCTGTATGGTGACAGTAACTATGCTTGTGCAAGCATTTCATAATGTATATAATTGTCAAATCACTATGTTGTACACCTGAAGCCAATATAATATCGTAGATCAACTATACATCAGTACTAAAAAAAAAAACTAGTTTCCAAATTAAATTTCCAACACTATCCACACAAGTTAAGGCAATGTGAGCAGCTGCAATGGACTCAAAGGCCCACTTCCTCAGCCTATCCCACCCTACTCCTCAGAAGATGGGAGCATTTCAGAATAGAAAGAAGTTAATTTTCTAAAAACAACCTCTTTCGGTTGGACCCCTGAGAAATCCAAGGTTAATGGTTAACTTTGGGCATGCAGTGGAGACCAGCCCAGCGCACAGGCTCCTGGGAGCAGAGACAGGGGAGGCCCGCCAGGGACGCGTCCCCTGCTCACAGCTCGCGGGCAAACAGCATCGCCCTCCAGCCTGTGCAACCCTCCTGGGGCGGTCCAAAAAGAGACAAAATAGAAACCTGGGCCAAGGACACACCTCCACTCAACTCCGCGGAAACTTCTAGGTGTAGGTCTAGACAGGAGCTCTCTCCAACAGCAGCCACGGGCCGCCTGTGCCTATGGGAACTGGGCTGGTTTGAACGGCGATGTCCTGTGTGAAATACACTCTGGGATCTCCAATGCTCAGCCCAAGAAAAATGTGAATTGAATTATCTCAGGAATAATGTTCATAATGATTTCATGCTGAAATGATAAATACTTTTGCTATATTGGGTTAAATAGATTACAAGAGTTAATTTCACCCCTTTCCTTTTTGGGGTCTTTAATCGGCTACTAGACGATGTTAAATTGCACAGGGAGCTGGCATTCTATTGCTATTGGGTGGCACTGCCCTGGATGGAGGGCAGGGTCGCCCCCAGGATCCAGGCCCCAGACACAGCCACACCTGGTGTTCCTTCTTCCCCCTGGGGCTCCTTCAGCTCAGTCGCCAGCCGCACCTCTTCCCCTTGGAAACTCTGGGACTCCGCACTGCACGTCACATTGACCCTAAGCCTCTCACCCAGCCTTCCAGGCAGCCCTGGGTGATTCCCTGGCCCTCTCCTGACCTCCGGGACCCTGGAAGCCGTCCCCAGCCTCTTTCTTCCCATCTGCCTCCCTGGCATGCTGCCAAGGCCCCAGGTAGCGAGCACCCTGCTCCCGCCGCCACTCCTCCTGGCCTTCTCCCTTCAGAAGCTTGCACGTAATTGCTCCTTCTCCTCCTCTTTAATGAGCTCCTGGCTCCCAGGGTGCAGGGAGCATGGGCCCGGACTTGCCCTCCGTCTGGAGCTGTTGCTGCCCAGTTCCACCCACCCGGGGCCTCTGCTGCAGCCTGGCAGGTTTGGGCTCAGCGATCCCAGCCTTCATCCTGCACATCGCACCTGCGAGGCCCTGACACCACGCACAGCAGCAGGGGCTGGATGGTCCCTGCTCCCCGACCGCTCCCGGCCAGCTCCTTGTTCGCAACCATCACCCTGCCTGCCTTTCCTCTGCATCCAGGCTCTGCCCAAGGCCGAAGCACCCCCACAAGGCTCCCCTTCCACCAGCACACCCATGTTCATGCTTGGGTGTCTTTATTTTTTTTTTGAGGATACTTCTTTTGTTCATTTGTTTTTATTGAGGTACATACAATAAAAAAAAATGCACAAATCTTAGTGTGCAGCCTGATGAATTTTGACCCAGGTATACACTCGTGTAACCATCGCCCAGACCAAGATATCAAACATTCTCACTAGTTGCTTCTCTCCTGGGGAGCCCCATTGTCGGCAGCCCTTGGTACGCCCCACGCCTTCCCCCTGCAGCGCTGAAGCCTCACAGCAACTGATGTGATAATGATCACACCCATGTTACTACAGGTGAAGCAATGGAGGCCCAGGGTGACAGAGGGGCTCAGCGTCTCTGAAACCCAGTCTCTAAACGTCCATGCTGCTTAGTGTTGTAAGAAGAGCACAGACGGGCCAAGGTTTGAGTCCCAGCTTTACCATCTACAAGGGCTGTGACTTTGGGCGAGCTCCTTAATATCTGTGTGCCTCAGTCTCCTCATGTGTAAAATGACAGCAATTCTCTCAGCACTGCTGGGGGGATCAAATGGTGCAAGGAATGGACTTACAACAGGGTTACAAAAGGGTCAGAGTCCCAGATGATGGGATGCAGGGGAGGCGGGTGGGGAGGCAAGGTACTGCAGGAAGGTGCAGGTGAGCAGGGAATGCAGCTGCAGCTAGAAGTGGAAACAGGAGCAGAAGGCCTTTCCCTGGAGCCTCCTCCGAGGGAACCCATCCCTGCCATCACCCTGCTTTTAGCCCATGGGGCCCCTACATCCGGACTTCTGACCTCCAGAACTGTAAGAGAGTAAATGTGAGCTGTTTTAGGCCACCTGTAGGTGCCACATAACAAGAGCTCAGTAACCAGTGGCTATTGATACTAATGAGCACCCAGGCTTGTTCTCCACCAGGCCAGGTCCTGGAGGGTGACACGCACCCTGGCCATCCTTCCCTGTTCCCCTGTCCTAGCCTCCCTTCATAGAGGCTTGAGGCCTCTGTGAAGAGAGAGAACTTCTTGAAGATTCTTCTATAGCTGAGCTCAGGCTATAGATAATCTCCCATGATCAGCCTTTTCCTTCCAATATTGTATCAGAACTATTTTCCCTTGTCATTAAGATTTCTCTGGGAACCGCATTTTAAGGCGAGAATAACATTTCATCATCTGGTTGTACCATAATTCATTTACCTATCTCCCTACTGTTAGATATCTCGGTTTCTAATAGCACACTACCATAAATGGCTGCCATGAACATGCTGGTACATAAACTTTTATTCACCGACCTGTTACTTTATGATGGATTCCTGGAGGCAGGATTACTGAGATAGGCTGCATGAGCCATTTTATGACCCATGACTCACACGAGTGGCATATGTATGAGAGCACCTATCTCACCGTGTGCTCACCAGCATTGAGTATTATCACTTTTCAATCTTTTCATAATGTATCATGATAGGGCTTCATGCATTCCCTCAAATACTAGTGAGAAATCATGGGCACAGGCCTCAATAACCTGGCTCTGGGAAAACAGCAATAGGATTCTACTGAACTTGACACCAGCTGGAATTAGACGTTTGTGTTCAAGGAATGTAGTAGTATAAGGTCTAACTGCAGTTTGTGATTCTAACTTGTGGCCAGCAAAATAAATAATGCAGAGTTCTGCACAGCCCAGCTTTCCAGTACAGATAAGCAAAAGGGGGAGGCAAGTAACAATATTTATTTTGTGGCTCCAAGTAACCTGTTCTGAACATGCGATGCCATATCTTAAATGCTATAAAATAATGTTATGTCTAGTTTTATAGACAAGTAGAGGAAGACTCAGAGAGGGTTCGTGAGTGACCCAGATGACTCACTCCTGTACAGCCAGGATTCAAACCCTGATCTGTCTGTTCTAGTGTCCGTGATCTACCCCCTTCCCCAGGATGCAGAGCAACCAGCCGATGAAAAGAAAGGTGGCTGAGTCTGAAGGCCAGCTTTTATATGGGATAAAATACCTGGACAATCTGCTTTTTTTTTTTTTTAAACTAGATTCTTTGGCAAACTTTTCCCCATAGAACAGGAGGGAAAAACCTCATCTAAAGTCCTTTAAAGATCATCCATTGACAGCAACACTGAGTCCCAAATAGCCTTATGTATTTGTCTGTATTGTAGTCCTAAAAATAGATGTGCAGGTTAAATTTAAAAAAAGAAAAAGTCCAACAGAGAAGGGATCTGTGTCATCAAGGCAGTCCATTCACAGATCTAAAAACACAGAGTCCATACTGTAAGAAAGGAAGTGGTTTATGAAATCCCTGGTTGCTACAGGGCCTAGACATGATTTACAAGCTGCCAAAGCACAGAAAATCCTGGCTCATAGAAAATAAGATGTCACTTTTCAGAGATAATTTGGTATTGCAAATCTGAGTTTACTCCTATCTTTTGAAGTTACACTCAGCAGACAGAAAACATTGATTCTAGCACGGTGAAGAGGGACTTGGTAAATCAGAGCAAGGCGTTGGGTGAAGAATGGAACAGAAGACTGCCGGCACCAACTTTAATATTTTTTACCAATTATTTTGAAAAACTGGTCAAGAAAAGAAGTTGATTACCCATCTTTCCCCTCTTGATAAAATGAGCTTTAGTAAGCCGTATCCCTTTCAAGAATAACCTGGATAGGGAGCTTAGCTATACTAGTGCCCCAGATTGGGTCCAGCTCCTCACCATGAATCGCTCATGTGAATTACCAGTTGCAATTTTGCATTTATTGGTGTGATTTTATTTTGGGTCTGTTTTTCCAGTTATCTGGTTAATCCCATGAGAACAAAGCTCCGTCCCCACAGGTTTCATGAGAGGGCATTACAAACATGTCACTCATGATCTCACTTACCCATTTTTATATTTAAAAATGACCTTTACCTCTTGCCAAAAAATATGCATGCTCTCATAGAAAAACTACAATGTAAGATTAATAAAATTAAACTCTGATTCTGCCACTTAGAGATAATTACCATGAATACCTTGGTGCCCTACTGCTCAGACTGGTTTTTCATACGCACACAGATCATTTTACCCAAGCTTTTCCATTACGAAATAGAACAGTCTGCAGGCAAAGAGGGGATGAAGACCCTCAAATAACACCAAGCCAAGTGCTTGAAGCTCCATCACAAACCACATGTTCCCAAGATTATAAGCTTCTCACCGAAAAGTTGCAAAGTCAGCAGCACAGTAAATAACAGGAGAAACTTTCAAGTGGTTCCCCCTCCAAAGAGGAGAAAACCTACCTCTTTGTATTAGTTACCTAGACTGCAGGATCAAGGGCCACCCACCCCGAGACGTCACAAACTGAAGCACTGGAGATAGCATTGCCCTCGCAGGAGATGAGCCTGCACTCGAAATACCCGATCAGAATTCTCTCTGTTTTGTTTTTAAATTGCGGTAAGAGCACTTAACAAGGAGATATACCCTCTTAACAAAGTCGTAAGTGTACAGGACAGTGTACCGTTAAGTACAGGAGCAATGCTCTACAGCAGATCTCCAGAGTTCATTTGCCTGGCATGACTGAAACTAGATACCCCCAATTTCCCACCCGCGCCCCTGGCACTCACCATCCAGTTCTCTGTCTCTCTGAAGTGGGATATTTCAGACACCACGAGCAAGCAGATTCAAGTAGTGTTTGCCCTTCTGTGCCAGGCTTACTTCACTTGACATAATGTCATCCACATCTACCCATGTTCTTGTAGATGGTAGAATTTCCTTTTATTTTTAAGGCTGAATACTATTCCATTGTGTGAACACACCACATTTCTTTATCCAGTCCTCTGCTGATTGGGCGTTTTGCTTGTCCTCATGTCTTGACTGCTGCGAATAATGCTGCAAGGAACACGGGAGAGCAGGTGTCTCCTTGAGATTTTGATTTCAATTATTTCCTGTAAACACCCCAAAGTGAGATTGCTCGATCATAGGGCAGCTCTAGGAATTTAGACGCGGGAGTCCGGCTTCAGCAGGGAGACACCTCCAGTCCCTGCCCCCGCCTATGCTGATTGGATGATGGGTAGACAGATTGGCCAATCAGAGCCTCTGTTCTGCCGGGCAGATGCCGGAAGTGCCAATACGCGTGAAGTCCAGCGGCGGGAGCACGTGCTTCCCGGGCCTCCGCTGCACCTGCGGGGCCCAGGAAACAGAGCAGACCTGGATATCCCAGGCAGGGCGCTGCAGGTGGTATTTTGGGAATATCCAGCTGGATTCTGGCGCTGTGGCAAACCGGGAACCCAGCAGGAGGCACACTCCCGACCTTCTGGCCCGAGGGGCTGGTGTCGGTGGTGGCGGCGAGCAGAGCCTTGCCTGCCGGGGGTGGCGCCTTCGGCTCTCCTCACACCTCTGTGCTGGCCGTCCGCTTTTTCCTTTTGCGTCTTCTCTCCCCTGCTGTTGAATCTGCCGCTCTCTGGCCTCTTTTCCAGCACTTGCATGTTCTGCATTCAAGAAAAAGGGGTCCATGGAACAGGACCGCTGGCCTGTGAGTCACACATTCTGAGTTCTGGGGCAAACTGCTCTCTGTGCGATGTTTGTCTGATGTAATTGAACCCTCTGTTGCCCGAGGTGCTCGTGCTGGCCAACGGTTGGGGAGCACCCAGGAGGTACAGGGGAGGTTCCAGGCCAGTGCTTCTAGACCTTTCCCTGGTGAGGGCAAGTCCTATAGCTATGCTTTCATATTGGCTGAGGAACTGGGTGCTTTATGTGGTTTTAGTTCATTTAAATTTAAATTGCCTTAGGTGGCTAAGAGCTGCTGTTTTGGGCAGTATCAACTCTGCAAGGCAGGAAACACCAGCCGAGTTTTACACAGGAGGAAATTGGTACTCGGAGAGTGAAAATGACATGCCTGAGGTCCCCGAGTGAGACAGAGTGAGGATTCAACCCCAATTCAATCCATGACTCAGTAACTGCCTGCCCTCCTCCCCCAACCCATGGGCGCGCACACAATGTGTGCAAAACATTGAGGGGATCAAAGAAACCGAACATCCCCTCTCTGAGGCATCAGTTCTGTTTTAGTTACGAAGCCAACACAAAAAGGAAAGCCACACAGCAGGACACACTATCAATTCCGCCTAACCGTGTAGATGGTCCAGCCAACAGGCTTGGTTTTCTCCCCTCGTCGTCCTGGCTCGAGTGGGGCCTTGTGGTCGGGTGTGTTTTATTTGCACGCCGAAAACCCCAAGAGCTGGGCCTCCAGGAACCGAAGCGATTGTGGGGTGAAGAGGGCAGGGGGCCAGGACGCTGCCCTCCCCACCCCGTCTCCTGGGGTGGACTCCACGTCTGACGAGTCGCATTCCGGCCTGGGCAGCGTCCCCAGCTGCCTTCCCGCCCCGTGCTCTGTGCCCGGGGAGATCTCCCATTGCTAACCGTTACGGTCAGCCATTTAAATCACATTACCCTGTAAGTGGATATACAAATTGTCAGCCCTAATGAAATTTAGGAGGAAGCCGTGGGAGAGGTGAAAACACTTAGGACTGGTTTCTCGGTTTTCAAGACCCGAATTCAAGTGGTTTGAACGGCTTGTTGACAACGTGCTGGGGAGCGTGTTTTTTCCGACAGCTTGCGGAGGCTCCCCTGGGCAGTCATGGCTGCATCCCCTTCTCTGGTTCACCCTGAGATCGCACCTCTGGACATGGAGCTCCTCACGGCGCGAGAGGCGCTTTCTCATTGATGCACCTCAAAAAATAGGCCTGGTCCTCAGAGGCGTTTGGGAAAGTGGAATGAATGAATACAAGCCGGCAGCCCCCACGTACAGCCTGAGTCATGACACTCAGAGAGGCCCTGGGAAAGGAAATCCATCTTGATCATGGCAGAAATCCCTCCATAAAAACCACTGGGCGTGGGAAGGGGCCATAAGAATTGTCTCCCTGTTTCTTAGAACACACACGAGACAGTGCCCCGAAGAGCACAGTGGATCGCCGGATGACTTATCCGCTACTAAATAATGTATCAGGTTCCTCTCCAGGACAGAAGGGGGGCGAGCAGAAAGGACGGCTGGCAGACTATGATAATAACATAACAGTTTTCATTTATTGAGTAGTTTCCGTGTGCCTGTCACTGTAATCCTCACAAAACCCCTGCACGGTGGGTATGGTTCGCCCCTTCCGCAGATGAAGGAATGAAAGCTCAGAGAGGTCAAGAAACATGCCCAAGATTGTACAGGTGTTTCTGATTCCAAAGCTCATAGTTTTCCTGCCCCCACCGCCATGGTGATGGGGCACCTGCTGGGGATGTGGGGAGGCTGTGGGTGAGTTACAGGAGGGGAACACGCGAAAGACAAGCTTACCCTACATCCCAGAATTGCTGGGCCATAGCCGCATAGGCCAGATACCATTCACATTCTTTTTATTCTCACATATCAGGGCTTGAGAGCCTATCCTTCACGTTTACACAGCATCAACTTCTTGGGGCAGGATCTTGCTCAACAGGGAAACAAAGTCGTTCACGTGACCCTGTGCAAACCACTGTGCACGCGTCGGGGCATGATGTCCAGGGAAGAGAAGGGATGTGACTAAAGTGGGACCAGAATGCAGACAGCCAAAGTCCTGTTGGGCCAGTCCAGGATTCTCCCAGCCTTGGTTCATGTGCAGAGGGAAACCTAGCCTGACACCCACCAGCACCTTCTGATGACCCAAGGAGGAGAATTTAGGGGAGGAACTCTGGGTGGCCTCAACTTGAAACCTGGGACAAGTGACCTGGGTCCAAAAGACGGAAATGCTAGGTTTCTAGCATCTCTAGCTTCCTGTTTTTCCTCTTCCCTGCGAGTGTGCAGCACTAGCATCTGGTGGATGCAAACAAGCGCTCTAGTCCAAGAAGCCTGGCGTTGCTTCTTACCAGCTCTGGAGTTTGGGGAAATGTACTTCATCTTCTGAGGCTTCTCTTTCTTTGTGAAATGGTGAGAGTATCGCTTCTTTTTGTCAAATGCTGTGAGAGCAACAAAATAAGTAAAAATGCCTAAAAAAAAAAAGCCCACTAAGTAAGTGCTGAAAATATTGCAACAGTTGCTAATAAATCTGTGTTCTGAGTTGCTCAGATCTTATTTCCACTTTACAGATGAGGAAACGGAGGCCCAGAGCAGCTGCATGGCTTGCCCGCGGGGGTATAGCTTGCTACCCACAGGAACGAAATGGGGTGTGCTGCAGGGGGCGTCCTTAAGGTGCAGGAGCCTGGGGCTTCCCCTCCCAGCCTCAGAATCCTGCTCTGTAAAGAGGAGGTGAGTTCCACCTGCTCATGTCATAGGTCTCTCCTAAGGCATGGGAAGGCATTCTGCCTGGTTTTCCAAGGCCGGGGAGGACGTGGCATGTCTGAGCTGAGGCTAAGTCCATCTTTGGACCCCCCCCCACCCTCCGCTTCCCCAGCCTGAACCTGATCAGGAACCTCCAGGAGCCCCCTCCCAAGGCTTCCCAGGGAGTGCCCTGCAGTCCGCTGGATCAGGGAGGCTCCTGAGGCATTGGAAAGGTGCTGGGAATGTGACTGCCTTTTCCTGTACTGGGGTTCCCCTCACCTCATCCCCACTACTGCGCCAGCACCCCCTTGGCACCAGGCCTTACCCACACCCTGTACATTAGCATATGCTCCTGTCTCCCATGAAGACAGGAGCTCAGAGAGGTAAGTAACTGGCCAAAGGACACACAGCAAATAAAAAACCTTCCTTGACCCCACGTTCTTTGTCCTGCCCTCTGCACCTGCTTCCGGTGGGCTTCTGGGAGTGAGAGGAGGCTCTCCGCCTACAGGTGCTATCACAGAGGGGGGAGGCAAAGCCCCTCTCACACACTGGGAATCCCACTCACCCGAAAGGCTATCTGCAAAGATTGGCTTTGCAGGGAGACGGTGCGCCCCTCTCACGGGGTGGCGGGGTCTGGGCCCACACGTCTCTGGGCCTGGACTGTCCCGGGGCACCCCTCCAACCTGGTGAGTGCAGTGACGGGTTAGCTGTGACATCCCACTTCAGGCCTCCAGAAGCCTGGAAGCTTGGTTTCTCACCTTCTTGGAATGTGGCACCGCATGGGAGGTGGCCAGGCAGTCTCCCTAGACGGGTGGGGCTGCATGCAGAGGAAGGCCCAGGCAACGGGCAGAAGCAACCCCTGACTCGTGAGCAAGGCTACCTGGCATCGTCCGGTCCCTGCCACCTGCCCGGCCAGGCCCTTGCCCATCTGGCTGGAGAACACCCGGCTGTCCCAGCCCAAAGTGTTGACCCACAGGATCGTAAGCAAATAGCGTTTTTTGTTGTGAGCCACTGGGCACAAGGATCATTATGTATTTCTCAGCACTGCCCAGCTGCTAAAGCAAGCAACTTAATTTCTCCCGGCCGCAGTTGCCACACCTGTAAAGTGGGGATAATGTTCGTGTGCACATTTGATAAGCTTCTCATGAAGAGTGGATGAGATAAGGCCTGAGAATCTGAACCCAAGTTTGGTGCAGATTTAGCAGCGTCAGCGTCAAGGGGTCAGTCCCAGTGGGAGTGGCTTTGGCTCTGGCCTCTGTGGCAGGTGACATGAGGCAAGCCCTTCAGTAGGTGGTGGGGGGTGGGGGTGGTGCAGAAGGCAGCCCTGGACAAGAGTGTGCATGGACCTCACAGCGAGTGACACTGGTGGCGCAGAGGCAGGCAAGTGTTTGTCTAGAACTGTCTCAGGTACGGGGACGTGAGGCCGTCCTAAGTTGGGCTGGAAGCCCAGGATTGCAGGGATTTGAGCCCAGGCAGTGCAACACTAGTATGTTCCCAAGATCATGGAGGCCTTCAGGGTCCGGGGAATAGGGAATTGAGGTAAATGTCTCTGCAGGGTCATTCAAGGTCAGTCCTGAACATGTCCCACCTGTCCTGACTACCTTCCTAGGGCTTCCCATTCCTGAAGGAGGGTGTCCAGGCCCTGCCTAACTGCAGCATGGACAGCAGGGCACCCAGCCTCAAGCCCCAGTTCCCCTTCTGCATACTCCCATGCCTCCCAATTTTCACAGTTCCTGAGACGGACCGTATCCTCTACCTCTGGGCCTTTGCACAAGCTACACCCTCTTTCTTGAATGCTCCTCTCCACCCTTTTCCCATTTAACCTGGATCACCCCTACTCATCTTTAACAGCTCAGCTGAAACATCACTTTCTCTGGGGAGCACCCTTATTCTCCACGTCTGGGCCCCCATGACCCCCTATCTCTCCCTGATCCTCCTCACTTAGGGAGGGCAGGACCACATTTCCTCTCCCAGCCTCTGTAACCCCATCACCAAAATCTGTGCCCAGCACACAGCAGATGTTGGTTAAAAGCCCCTTCCTACTGTATAAGTTATAAATTGACAATGAGCTGATGGGTCCTCAGGGAAAAGACAAGGGGAAGGAAATCAGAGGCTCAGTGGGGGAAGGGAGCTTGCCCTGGATTACACGACAAATGTCAGAGGCGAGAAGAGGCCTGGACGCCTAATGAGGCCTGTCTTCCTGGATGGCTGGGAGCTACTGCAGTTGCTGGAGGGGGAGCCGTCGTTGATAATGAACATGGATGAGTCGGGGTATGTTTGAGCTTCTCCGGGGATGGAGTGGTCCGGGTGAAAGGGTATGCTCTCAGAAGATCCTTGGAAATCATACTTAAACGGGTGAAAGACAAAACCCTTAGTTTGGCAACTACTAGGTACAGAATAAATCTTGTCAAATACTATTTCCCTACCTGACTTAACTTTAAAGGATTAGGAATGAGATCAGTCTGAGGGTCACGGTCAGAGCACACGAGGACTTTCTCTTGCGTTCATTTGCCGCCTCTGCTTCTAACACCTTCCCTCTCCCCGTTCTGTATCCGTCTCTGTTCCCACCCTTCCTTCCTCTCCCTCACCTCTGTGGTCAGTGTGTCTCCACACTCCCCTCCTGGTCACCCTGAGCCCATCCATCCCATCCCAGTCACCCAGGCTGCAAAGCGGCTGAGCTGCTGCGGGGCCAGCCCCCAGCAGCAAGAGAAACACATGCCGGGTCTCCACACACGTCACCAGACAGCACTGCGTCCCCTCTGCAGTCACCAACAGCCACCAGACAGCTGTGGACATCAAAAGAATGCATCCTTACAACCCCTGCCAGGGAGACGGCGCTCAACGCCAGTGCTGCCCACCTTGCCCAGAGGAGAGGAAGGGTGTTCCAGAACAGAAGTCAGAAATGCAGCAAACTGTGAGCTGAGCAGGCTTCTCTCCTGCTGTTCTTTGATTTTCGCAGGTGCCAATATGCAAACGAACACCATCCAGCATTGCCAGTTTCCCAAACTCTTGACTGTGAAACACTTTCTAGTGAGCATCTCCTGGGTGTATGAACGATGGAGGCTCTTCAGAAATTTCAGCTCGATGACAAAAATCAAAGAATAGAGTGTATAGTTACTTAGCTACATGGGGACAGGCTGGCTAGGAAAATTTAGACGATAATTGATTGCCTTTGGGGTTTTTTCATTCTATAGTTTTTAAAGTTCTTTCATATTGGGGTACATACAATAAGATGCACAAATCCTCGTGTCTAGCTTGATGAATTAGATGTGTATACACTCATGTATCCATCACCAGATCAAGATACCAGCCATTCTCACTAATTTTTCTCCTTCCCCTACTTCACCCATTCCCCACCCCAGAAGTTCTGTTTCTACGTCTATGTGTTTCTTTGCTCATTTTTTAAAATTCATTTTTGTTGCTTGACATTTTTTTTGAGGTACATACAATGTGATGCACGAATCTTAGTGTATAGCCCACTGCATTACAACACGTGTATACATGCATATCATCATCAAGAATCAAGATACCATTCTTACTAATTTATTTTTCCCTCTTCACCTGTTATACCCCTTCTCCCTCCCCTGCTGCAACCATCAGTCTGTTTTCTGAGTTGATTTGTTGTATCTTATTTGTTTTGTTTTCCTTCAGACTTCATATGTACGTGAAGTTATATGGTCTTTCTCTGACTTATTTCACTTAGTGTAATGCCCTCTAGGTACATCTGGGTTGTTGCAAGTGGCAAGATTTCATTAGATTTTTATGGCTGAGAAATGTTCCACATCTTTATCAGTGCATCTATTGATGGACACAGGTTCTTTACATATCTCGGATATTGTGAACAGTGTTGCAATAAACAGGCACACATATCTTTTGGACTTAAGTGATTTTGTTTTCTTTGGGTAGATTCCCAAAAGTGGAATTATTGGGTCACACTGTATATTTCTACCTCATACTGCTTTCCATAGTGGCTGCACCAATTTGCATCCCCACCAATGGTGTAGGAGGGCTCCCTTTCCTCCAATCCTCACCAACACTTGTTATTTCTTCACTTTTTTAAATACTAGCCATCCTGAGAGGTGTGAGGTGATATCTCACTGTGGTTTTGATTTGCATTGCCCTGATGATTATTGATGTCGAGCATCTTTTTGTATGTGCCTGTTGGCCATCTGTCTGTCTTTACAAGAAAAATATCTACTCAGATCCACTACCCAATTTTTCACTGGGTTACTTTTTTTTCTTTTGGTGTTCAATTGTGTGGGTTTTTCTTTCTTTTTTTTAAACATATTTAGGATATTAGCTCTTTATGGGCTACATCATTTGCAAATATATTCTCCCATACTCTAGGTTCTCTTTTTGCTTTGATGATGGTTTCCTTTGCTGTGCAGAATCTTTATAGCTTGATGTAGTCCCACTTGTTTATTTTTCCTTTTGGTTCTCTTGCCTGGAAGATATATCCAGAAAAAAATCACTAGCGGTGACATTCACCAGTGTCCTGCCTATGTTTTCTTCTAGGAGTTTCATGGTGTCAGGTCTCACATTTAGGTCTTTAATCCATTTTAAGCTTACTTTTGAATATGGTGTAAGAGTGAACCAGTTTCATTGTTTTACATGTAGCTGTTCAGTTTTCCCAGCACCATTTATTGAAGAAACCATCTTTTCTCCATTGTATATTCTTGCCTCCTTATGCATGGATTTCTGGGCAATAAGTACTGCTCCATGTTGTCAGTTCTTCAGCCAGAGCCATACTGTTTTGATTACTGTAGCTTTATAGTATATATTGAAGTTAGGGAGCTCGACACCCACAGCTTGTTCTCCTTTCTCAAGATTGCTTTGCATCTATCTGGGATTTTTTGTAGTTTTATACAAATTTTAGGATTATATTCTCTAGCTTTGAAAAAAAATCATTGGTATTTAGATGGGGGTCAAATTGAATCTGAATGCTCTGGGTTGTATGGACATTATAACTATTAATTTTTCTTATCCATGAGCATGACATATTTTTCCATTTATTTTGATCATCGGTGTTTTATATTTTTCAAAGTACAGGGTTTCCACCTCCTTGGTTAGGTTTATTCCTACGTATTTTATTCTTTTTGATGCAGGTATAAATGGGACTCATTTCTTAACTTTTCTGTTCATTATTTTTATATAGAAACACAACAGATTTCTGTACCTTGACTTTGTATTCTTTGACTTTACTAAATTCATTTGTTAATTCTAATAGTTTTTTTGGTGGAGTCTATAGGCTTTTCTGTAATAGGATGTCATCTGCAAATGACAATTTCACTACCTCTTACCAATTTGGATGCCTTTTTGGGGGGAGGGGAGAGGTCTGATTGCTGTATCTAGGACTTCTAGTGTTATTTTGAATAAAACTGCAGAGTGGGCATCCTTGTCTTGTTCCCAATCTTAGAGGAAAAGCTTTCAGCTTTTCACTGTTAAGTATGTTCTTGGCTGTGGGTTTGTCATCTATGGCCTTTATTATGTTGAGGTACTTGCCCTCTATACCCACTTTTTGTGAGAATTTTTGTCATGAATGGATGAATTTTTGTTGATGCTGTTTCAGCATCTATCGAGCTGATCCTGTTTTTCATCCTTTTGTTAATGTGTATCACATTGATTTGCAGATATTAAACAATTCTCGCCTCTCTAAAATAAGTTCCACTTGTTTGTGGTGAGTGATCCTTTTAATGTATTTTTGAATTTGGTTTGCTAATACTTCATTGGGGATTTTTGCCTCTATGTTCATCAGGGATAATGGTCTGTAATTTTTTTTGTAGTCTGTCAGGTTTCAGTACCGGGATGATGTTGACCTCGTAGAATGAATTTGGAAACTTCCCTTCCTCTTCATTTTCTTTAGAATAGTTTAAGGAGAGGGGTTACCTCCTTTGAAAAATTGGTACAATTCTCCTGTAAAGTCATCCAGTCCCAGACATTTATTTGTTGGGAGTTTTTTAAACTAATGCCTCAGTTTTGTCACAAGTGGTCTGTTCAGATTTTCTGTTTTCTCCTGGTTCAGTCATGGGAGATTCCATGTTTTCAGGACTTTATCCATTTCTTTTAGGTTGTCCTATTTGTTGTCATAGAATTTTTCATAGCAATCTCTAAAAATTGTATTTCTGTGGTGTCAGTTGTGACTGCTTTCATTTCTGATTTTGTGTCTTTTCTTGATGATTTAGCAAAAGGTTTATCTATTTTGTTTACCTTTTCAGAGAACCAGCTTGTGGTTTCATTGGCCTTTTGTAGTGTTTTTAGTCTCTGTTTCATTTACTTCTCCTTTGATCTTTACTCCTTCCTGATTTCCTTCCTTCTACTAACTTTTGGCTTTGTTCCTTTTTCTACTTCCTTTAGATATAGGGTTAGAAGGAAGTTTTTGTTTCTTGAGGTAAACCTGTAACACTATAAACCTAATTTATTGTCTTTGTTTTTAATACTAATTCCCCCTCTTAAGTTGCTACTATCTTTGTGCTTTGGAGGTGGCCTTTTGCAGGTTATATCACTGAAATATACTTACCTGCTTTTGTCCCCATGTCCATTTGAGGACTTAAGAGATCAGAGAGATTCAAGCAAGAATGGCGGTGGGGCTGAAACCTGGGAATGGGTGTGGTCTCCACTCCCTCATTCAGAAGGTAGTGAATTCCTCTGATGGGCCAGCCATGGCTTTACACCAAAGGACTGATCCTTTTTGTTTCATTTCTTTCACATCTTTGACTAATTTATAAATACAGATCATTATGGTTTAGACCAATAGGTTTCTACCGGGCTGACTTTGCCCCCAAGGGGACAGTAATGCTTGGAGATATTATTTGGTTGTTAAAAATGGGAGGGTTTTGTTGGCTTCTAGTGGGTAGACGCCTGGATACTGCCAAACATCCTACCCACGCTGAACACAGGAGCCCCTCACAACACAAAATCATCTGCCCCAATGTCAGTAATGGTGAGGCTGAGAAGGCCTGGCTTGCACTTTTAAAAACCATCACAAGTGCGTGAGCCTGCAGGGGTCAGTTAGGTGACACAAATGGCCCGCTAACTGGACACGCCCAACCCTGGCTCACGGCTGCTTGTCTCCGGCTGACTGTTGCCGCAGGGGACCCCGGCTATCACGTAGCCAGGTGGCCGGCTCTTCTCATTTTTTCAAGCCAGAAACCCAAATATGAAAGCGAAAACACTCATCTTTTAAATGTTGGCAACTAATTTTTTTTTTAAGGTTTTGCCAAACAAAACACATCTGGAAATGTTTGCAACCTCCCCAAACCCTAAGGGTGCCTTCCTCATATTGGGGTAGCCGCTGCTGGGTGTGCTAAACATCACTGGCCCACCCTTCCTGGGTTTAATCTTCACACTCAAGACTTCCTAGCTAACATTTAGCAAGCACTGTACTATGCATAGAATGTGCTCCAAGCTCTCCAAACGTGTTAGCTCCTATCATCTTTACAATCACTCTAAGAAGTAGGTGTGGTCCTCTCTCCTTTTAAAGACAAGGGCTCAGAGGCACAGAGCTGATGTCCAGTTCCCCAAGCTGAGATAGCAAATGGCAGCTCTGGGATTTGAAACCCAAGCAGCCTGGCCCCAGAGCCTGTGTTCTTCCTTGCTAACCCAGGCTGCCCAGTGAAGATGCTGCGTCCATCCTCTACATCCATCCTCTACACCGTTACTGACTCATCAGTAAGCCTGAGCGAGGAACAGTCCCCCGCTGTGGTGAGCCTGTTGCCTCCAAATGCCCAGAGCCTCCACCCCTCCATCTAAAGCCATGCTTCTCAGCTGTGAGTGATTTCTGCCCCTGGGTTCACATGCAATGTCTGGAGACGTTTCTGGTTGTCGTGAATGGGAGAATGGGGGATGCTACTGGCATCTAGTAAGTAGAAGTCAGGGATGCTCTGCTGCTCAGCATCAATCACACAGGACACACTCCCACAACACAGATTATCCAGCCCCAAATGCCAAGAGCTGAGGTTCAGAAACCCTGATCTAGACACTTGGCTGATGACTACAGCTACATGCAAAAAGCAACGAGCAGAATATTCCAGGTGATTCATTCTCATTATCTGGAACATTATTTCTCTCCTCAAATCATTGGCTTTCTTCTCTTGCCCTGGAATTTCAACATAATCCCATGTCACTGTGCTCAACGCCTACACTGAATAATAATCTTATAAAGTAACTCTTACACATGAACAGCAACAGCAGAAATAAGAAATGGAAAGAAGAGCAACAGGCAAGAGAAAAAATGAGCATTCGAATACAAAATAAATCCTTGATATTCAACCACAATATCATCTACATGCCTGAAACATGAATGTGTTTTTCTAGATACCCTAAAGCCAAAGTCATACCCCGTGCCCACGTCAAACTTGGATTGCCATGAACACCGTTTCAGCTAAACACACACGTGATTGCACCAATTTCATTTAAAAAACCATTTTAATAGAAAAGTACATGGTATGAACAAAAATAAATAATCTTTATCTCATTTCTAGCCCAGCAAATTGTACACTGCATATAAAACTGGCCTAAGATGCAATTTTCCTCCATCCTTTATTGCTCTTGAAATACTAAGACAGCATTTTAATTAAATCTTCTAAATTCCAATTGATACATATTTGTTTTAAAAATACCATGTGCTGACCTTTTGCCATTCTAAATCCAGGTTTTAAAGTTGACTGACAAGATGGCGTTTCACTAAAATATTATCCAGTCATCAGGCTTAGGTGTCAAGTCTGTGCGAACAGGTAAATTAGAAGATTCCTTCTCTAAGTTTTAATTCCTACTTTGCCAAGTGTTTCCTATATTCAACACTCATTTCATCATCTCACTTTCAAAACATGGCATCTGTTTGGTGGCGGTTCCCGTTCCACTGAGAGGGAAGACTAAAAAATACTTGGAAAAATAAGTATTTTAAAAGTATGCTTTATAGCGATAATGTAGTATCTTAGGCCTGTGCACGTTTGCATTACATATCTGCATCAAGGTTTAAGTACCTTTTCTGTCTCTCCGTTGTGGACCACTCGGTCCTTGGGGACTGGTTTTGCTAATGGTCTCCTGGAGCTGCCCGGTACCCATCTCTTACTTAGCGTACTTACCCTCTAGAGGGTCGTAGTTGGTCATTTCAGTGGCTTGAAGAATGTTTTGCAAAAACAAATAGAAAATTAGTATTGGCAAAATTGTATGAGTAAAGGGTTCAGGTAGGCTACGAAAACATACAGAGCCGGTCACAGGAGGTCAGCAGCTCCAAGAACTGAACAGATAAACTGGACTTGAAGCTTCCTTTTACTTAAACCCATAGCTGCTGTTTTGAACACGGCTCTGTTTGCTGCTGCCTACATATAAATGTTTTGTTAATTTTCCTGTATTGGGAAGATCTTGAATGCACTCCAGGATGAAGGAAAAAAAATATGCTGACGCTTCCAAATTGAGTATATGTTTTTGCAATAAAGAACACTGGTCAATATACAACGGAGGAAAAACTGAAACAGATGTGAGTCCTAGTAACCACAAGCGTTTGAATTTGCCCAGAAATGCTATTTTAAACACTCTATATGTTGGTCTACTGTTTTTTTGTGGAATAATGCATTCTTGGCATCCTTGAAAGGTTTCGATATGTTACAAGGTTATCCGGAAAGAAAAAAAACACACAGGACTAACATATCAATCTCAGCTGTGCGGGCCAGATTTCAGGGCACATTTTCGGAAAACACGAGAACTTGTATTAATTGCACTTAACACAACGAACCTTTAGTTTCCAATGAGTTTTCATTCTCTGCAGACCGAGGCTGGCTTTTCATGAAACTGCTTTCAAAGGGGCAGGAGACATGCAGTCCACAGTAACTTCAAATAGGTGTGACAGTGGCGGGAGTAAACACACACATACTTTTTTGGGGGCCTAAAATCCAGGTCTTGGATAAAAGCATGTGCCTTTTCAGTTTGTCTCTTAAGATATTACATGCTCCAAAACAATTAAGTTACATGCATAATGCTAAAAGAATGTGAGCAATCCTATAACCAGCTTTAAGCCATCTGCTTGATGTGTTCTTTTTTTGAGGAATATATATAGGAAAAGAGAATACCTTGTTGTTCCATTACATATAGAAATCTTTTGAAGCTTCCAAATAGTTGGGTTTAGGTAAAATCCTCAAAAAACTTCCACATGAAGTATCCGAAGGACAACTGAAACCACTTACCAATATACAAGTAACATTTTATTTTATAGTCTATCTTCCATTTGGCATAAGCCTTTCGATGTTTGTTTTTTAAAACCAGTGAAATATACAAATCACACGAGACAGAAATATGTACATTAAAAGTACAGAACAAAGGCCATAGAAGATATACATAATATCTGAATGACAAGTAGAATATTTTACATTAAATAGTTTCTTTTAAAAACTAGGATTGTTAAACTCAACTCTCTTCATAAACATGAATCGCTAAAAAGGAACAAAAATCTGGTTTAGCAAATAAAAAATTACTTCATGGTTTTTGTATAATAAAAACCAAAAAAGTGACATTTTAAGCTAATTAGTGCTTTTTAATTTCAAGACATTTTGCTCTGCAACTCGCTGCAACTGAGGGGAAGTGAATATTCTTTGTGCAATAAATTAAGAGCCACGGATGGCTGAGGTGACATGAAGGGTTACAGGAGACATGAACTTTCCAAATTTTAAAACGATGGAAGTCTAAGAGAAGAATACATTTGATGGCGCTTTCTGAAAAAAGGTGTCCTTGTTAAAAATGAAATTTAAAGTATGTACGTTGTGAGCTGGATTTCCCGTAGGGATTAAATTAGCTACTATCTGCTCAAACAGGCATTGGAAATGAACTGAAGAATGAGAAATTCTGACGATACCTCTGAGTTCTGAATCTCTCTTCATATCCACGTCTATGACGAACAAGTAATGCCCTCTCCGTACAGAAATGGAAGCTGGAGAAAGGGGGGTAGGGCAGGGAAGATAAAAGGAATCTTCAAACCAACATGTTATCAGTGAGCAAGACCTTCCAGATTCTTCGGAAACAAGGCTGCTTAGGGATGCACAAGGTGTGACCACATAAGGACCATGGCCCAAGCTCAACTCAGGAACCTTCTGGAAAAATCCCAACTGGACTTTGATAAAGCATAATGATGCTCTAGATAGAGAAATAACCCCACAGTAAACTGTAAATCTAAATCACTGGCTGCACTGAGATATAATCTATATATATATATATGTGTATATATATATATAATATATATATGTATATATATATATGTTATGTACAAAAAGACTTTGAGAGATCAGGCACCATTAAACCAGATTACCCTCCCACCCTTATAAATGCAACTGTCCAAGTACACTTTTAGGGTACACCTGCGGTGCAAAATGGGAAAACTCGAGTGGGTAGCCTAAACACAGGATCGGAACAGTGGAACGGCAGCACCTCCGGATTCCAGGCACTGTCATCAAAACATCTTAAGCTGCTCCTCCAAAAAAGTCTTAGAAAAAAAATCCCTAAGTAGCAAACTGTTTTCCAAATGGAGCTCCTAATGTTTCAGTTCCTGTTCTACAATTACAGAGGACGCAGTGGGGCTGCGTTTGGGGCAACGGGGGCCAGCATCACCTCGCAGCACCACGGGGATCAGAGAGGGCCCGGGGTCAAGTGGGAGGGCAGGGTCTAATTTTTTCCCCTCAAATAGGTGGTTTTCTGCTCTGGGGCCGTGCTGAATTGTGCGCAACTACCTTGCCGTCTGGGCTGAGGATCTCTGAATGGAATCCTTTTATTATCATTTACTAACCAAGAACACGACAGGATATTTTCCTGTATAGTCAAGCCAATCTCCCTCTCCAGGCAGAAAGTCTAGGACCCAGTCGGGGACCTTTTCCAATCTGAAACCTAATTCCTATAAAAGCTGCAAATCAATATCCTAATACAGGAGTTGGGAAGATTTTTCCTTTCCGGGAGCTCTGTTCCTCCAAGTTTTAGGAGCTATTAGAATAGGGCCATCTGTAGATGGAATGTTTGAGAAGACTCGAATGATGCAGCTTTTTCTTTGAGGAAGAGGAGATTTTTGCTCTTACATTTTAAACTACCAGTCTGAGAATGTTTCAGGCTGCCAGCCCCTTGGGGAAGGCTGGGGGAGACAGGGTCTCATTTTTTTTTTTCTCAAGACCCTTCCATTCCCACCAGACCATTTACAATTCACTTTGGTCTCAGACGCTGAATCACGCATAGGTTTGCACCACCTTCTTCCAGTTGGTTGCTACCTGTCCATATGACCCCACAGTTGAGGAAAAGAAAACATATTTTACTTCCTCGATGTGCACACAACCAAGTTAAGAGTATGTTATTCCCTCTCCTCCTCTACCATCAAAAGTCGTCTTGTCTTACCTTTTCAAAGATCCACAAAATAAATATCTTTCTTGGTTCCCAAACCCCTTTCTTGCCAAATAATAATTATATTATTAATAATAAACCACAGAGTTCTTAGACGGGACTCGGGGGGAAAATGGTTCGGGTTGCAATTCTTGGGGAAAACCAAAATATTAAAAAAAAAAAAACCAACCAGAATCACTGAACTTTCTATAAATAAGTGGGTCCTGGGAGTGGGGCCGGGTGGCAGGCAGGTGCCCGCTATTTGCACACGAACTGGTCCACGACCGCCGTGCACTTCCTGCACTTGACATAGCAGCACCAGTGGAACTTGCAGTGGCAGCGCTCGGTCTGCACGGTCTTGAACTGGTCGTAGCCGCGGCCGCAGCACATGAGCTCGCAGCCGTCCATGCCCTCGGACGTCTTGTTGCACAGGCGGCCCTGCGTGCCCAGCGAGCCGGTGCTCTCGTTGCGCACGCAATAGTCGGGGCTGGGGTCAATGTAGACCAGGTCCTGCGTGGTGGGCGAGTTGAAGCGGCTGTTGACCTGCACCAGCTTGCCCCGGCTGTTGAGCCGCATGGCCGCCGCGCTGTCGTACTTCTCCTTCAGGGCGTCGCCCACCTTGCGGAAGTCGGCCAGCTGCAGCCAGCACGTCTTGAGGCTGCACGAGCCGGACACCCCGTGGCACTTGCAGGCCACGTCGGCCAGGTTGTACACCGTCTGTGGGGAGACGGGGAGAGTGAGTGCACAGACGGTGGAGGCGCCGCGTCCACCAGCTCCACGGGGGAGGGGCCGGGCTACTGCCGCCTCCTTTAATGTTCTTGGCCCCTCATTATCACACGTCATCAGAATGAACAACCAGGTTTTGAAAGGGAAAACAGAAAAAAATCATCACGCCGGTTGCTGCTTCTGTTTGCAGGGCATCAGCAGCGGCTAATGCATCTGGAACAGTCAAGCGCAGAGACCGTCCGGCTTGTCCCCTGCAGCACCCGGCTCAATCCCCACAGTCAGCCTATACGGTAAGTGCTGTCATCATCCCCGGTTCACAGAGAAGGAGAGGGGGGGCCCCTGGCAGGAGGGGTGCCAGGACTTAGCCGGGGCAGCTGAGTTCCCAAGGCACTGATGGAAGAGCAGGGAGGGCGTCCAGCCCGGGCTGAGTGGGGGCTGGGACCTGGAACCCCCATTACCGCTCCTACTGCTGTGGGCCAGGCCCTGCCAGAAGAGCCCTCACCCTCTATCATCTACTCCTCCCGACAGCATCAATGCGTGGCCCAGGCCAGAGTGTGGGACCTGGGCCTGGATACCGGGGATGCGCATTCCTGCTCCCCCTCAGTCACCAGCCCTGGGCCCCAGCAGACTGGGTTTCTCTCCTGACTCTGCCCTGGATTCGGGCCACCGGCTTCACCTCTCTGAGGCCCAGTTTTCCATCTGTGAAGGGGACTGTGCAGGTACCAACCTCACAGCATTGTGTAAGGATAAAATCAGGGATGCGTGCAAAGTGCTCCACGTGCCGGATGCGATCAGTAGATCTGGTCTTCCTCCAGGGTGACGAGGGATTGGCGACTGGGTGCGGGTCCTGGGCGCCGGCCCTGTCCCTGCACCGTGACCTCCCAGGAACAGTGCCCGTGCGTCTGGCCCCAGCCCACTGAGCCCAACAGTCTGGGAGGTGATGGCTGCCTATTTATAGTCCCCACTGCCCACGATTCCCGTACCAGTGACCCTCCAGAGGGGGAGTGGTGTTGGCGCACTGCAGAGGGCCTGTCAGGAGGCTGGAGGGAGCAAGGTGCCTGCTGCCACCCAGCACCACACCTTTCTTCCTCAGGGAATGCCTAAGGTGCATTCTGATAAAGGCAGCTAACCGATCTCCCTTGGCATAAAGAGTTTCAGACACACAGCTAGTCTGAGGAAGGGTTTTGCAAATGTGTTTAACCTTTGCTCCCCTTTGAGGAAAATAAAAAGCTAATGCCCCCAGGAGAGTATAATATGATTTCCTGGCACTGTATCCACCTTCCCTACCCCCATCTCCTCTACCCTGGAAAAAAACTCTTCCATGTAACCTCATCCACCAGGATCCAAGCTCAGCTCACTGCTCAAGTTATAAAATTTAGAAAGAGAACCCACTACTTTAAAATATAGATGGTAAGTGAAATTGTATCAAAGGTGCTTTTCCAACTCACAAAATCCTCTATCTACTTGGACACCCCTTGACCTTCTCCCCTTGGTCACTAAGTCCCTGAAGATTTCTACACATGAAAGAAACCTATGAAATCCCCAAAGATGGATGAAAGCACCAAATACAGGTACAGTGGGGCCCAGCAGAGGGAAGCACACCTCTGTCCTGGAGGCATTTCTGGCCTGAGGCACTGAGCACATGGTATGTGTCCCTGCTGAGAAGAGGTGGGCTCATGGGCTCCCAGAGGGTGGGGGCTGCCATGGCCGTTACATGGCCTCGGGTTCGCTCCCGCGGGGAGAGACAGTCCATCCAGTCAGACACCAGAGCGACAGGGGACTACGCCTGCTCTGCAGAGATTATCTGAGCCCTTAGGTCACTACAGGCAAAATTCTGTGGTAACTAGGCGTGCCTGACACCCCCTTAACAGGTTAGCTGGAAGTATCTAGATCATCTTCGGCTTCTCTGTGTCCTTTGCTTCATAATCTCTAGTAAGGAAGTTGTTGCTAACCAAGCATTTACTACTGGCTGACACTAACCTCAAACCTTCCATCGAACCGCAGGGAATTGTTTTGTAAGTCAGAAATAACTCACGTATTGGTAATTCCATCTGGTTCAGCCTACTTACTGTATGCTCCCAGTCAGTCCTCACATAATCCCAAATGACAGTTAATGCCATGGCCAGCCAACAGATAAGGCCAAGGGGATACTGAGGCTCAGAAACAGAAAGCAACAGCCAGAACTGGACTTTTAACCTAGATGACTTTAATTCCCAAACCGACAGCCCTTTGCTTCTGCACTATGATGCAGGCGGTTAATAAGAAGTACCTGGGCTCCTATCTCAATGCATCAGTTTTCTTCCATGGCCATGAAGTGGCTCTTGCAGCCTCCATTTCCCCATCTTCCAAATGAGGATGTGCACAGAGAGAGAGGTTCTAAGGCTCCGCCCAGTCCTCTATGGTTTACTCTGTGATTATCTTCCCTTTTCCTCGCCCCAAAATACAGAAGAGTCAACTCTCTGACCAGAGAGTTCCTGGCACCTACCTTGGGTTCTGTGAAAAAATAATGGCCTTGGTTTTCGACGCTGCCAAAGTTAAGAAAAGTTTTCACCCCTTCATTTTAAAGCAGCCATAAAGTCCCATGTGTTCAACCACAGGCAAAAAAAAAAAAAGGGTCTTTTTTAACTATTGTGGCTTTTCATATCCCCACCAGGAGAAGGAAAGGGCAGAACAAGGCTGCTGGTGAGGGCTCGCAAGGACGGGTACCTCTGGGCACTGGCCCGGCGCTCTCTGCTCTCCAGAGCCACCCTGGATTGACCAGGTGGTCAGACCTGTGCATTTCCATACATCTAACACTGTTTTTGCAAAACAAAAAACCAAAAAGCCCTCAATGCATCAGGCCTGAGATCTAATGACACAGGGGGTGAGAAGGATGGAAGTCCCGAAGTGGCGGGGAGGCCTGCTGCGCTGGGCACCTCCTGGCAGGAATACGTCCCTCTCCCAGGTGAGGACCACGGTCCAGGGGGGAGGGCGAAGGCCAGGGCCGAGGTGTTTGTGAGCCGGCCTGGGCGGCCTGTCGCGCTGGGAGGAGTTGGGCACAGAAAGCCCCCCTCTCGGCCCTGGGGGCGGGCGGGGCGCCTCCGCAGGGGGGCGCAGCCAGGGAGGGGCCCGGGGGCGGGCGGGGCACTCACCCGGCGGCCGGCCTCGTTGTTGTGCAGGTTCATGAGGATGCGCGCGCTCTCGTACGAGCCCTTGGCGTGGATGCGCTCCCGCTCGCGCGCGTCCACGAACTCCTTGGCGAAGCGGTAGCCGTAGTCGATGTTGTCGCCGCAGCCGCCCCACAGCCAGTCGCGCGGCAGGTCCTTGGGGCGCGCGGCGCGGCTGCAGCCGCAGGTGGACAGCTCGCCCTCGCGGCAGGCGCGGCTCATGGCGTTGACCACCCCCGCGGCGCTCACCGCGTACGTGAAGGCCGTCTCGCGGCTGCCTGCGGGCCGGGGCGCCGTCAGAGCCGCGCCCCCGGGGCGCCCGCCTCCCGCCCTGCCCGACCCCGCGCCCCGGGGACGCTCCGAAGCCGGGGACCCTCCCTACGCCGACCTTAAGGCTTCCCATCATTTTCATTCGGCCTTGCACGACGTCTGCTGCTAGGCTGAGAGTCTCTCCAGGTCTCGGGTCTGGACTGGCAGCCCGACCACCCTGCAGCGGCCGCACTCCCTGGGGCCACCGCGGTTCGGGCCTGGCGTCCCCGGCCTGTCTCAGGACACGGGCTCCGTGGCCCCAGTGCGCATTTCTAAACCTGGTTCGGGAGCGTTTATGCATGCAACCTGCCTCCTACTTCTCATTCCGGAAGATCCCTGTCTACTTTGCAAACAGCCTGCCCCCTCTTTAATGACACTTGTACAACTCCCGACAGCCTCTGCCTCAAAATGTTAGGGTAACAGCAAGAAGGAAACGGCACCACCTAAGGGGAACAGAACCAAAAAGCTTTCTCCTCCCGCAAACTTGTCAAGACCGTCTCCTTGAGAAGCAGTTACAGAGGAGCCCTATTTTGTGAGTGGAAAGAAGCGGGAATCCTGTCTTCCCCTTGTATGTGGAGCTATTTCCAGACTAACAAGAAGCCATTAATAAAAATGCTGTGCTGAGAATGGAAAGGGTTAAAGCCAGGCCAGCTGAAGCTGGGCCTGGGGAGTGAGCAGGAGGGGGGGGCTCACTTTTCTCAACTGTAAAATAAGGGTATTGAACTGGATGCCTATGGGGAAAGGCCTCTTCTGGAGCTGAGATCCCTGTACCAGAATTGATTTCTCCTACATTTACAGAGCTTGCTAACAATCTTCTTTTTTGTGGGGGTGGGGATGCAGGTGGTACTAGAACAGCTGACAAGGGGACTCCACTCCAACCAGAAGGGTGGGACCGCAGGAAGAAGGGTATGTGAATGCCAGGGTCCAGCAGGCCACCCTTTTCTTGGACTTCTCTGCACTTCAGCCCGCAGCCATTTGCCATCCCCCCTTTCAGGAATGGCAATGGTTCCCAGGTACCACAGACCTTCCCCCCCCACCTTTAAAAAAATGAATAACTTGACGAGTGTGCTGGTGGTTGGCAGGAAGATCCAGAAAGTTCCTGTGGGGTGTCACATCTATCTAGCTCGAATCGGAGAGGCAGACAACGTTGGGGGAGTGGAGAGGAATGGAGAGGACAGGCAGATTGCAGGGAGATATTTGAGGATTAACACTGATAACACAGAAAATGCTGGGGCCCTGGGCGGGAGATCTGTAGGATAAGGAGGTAGCCAGAGGAATAGAGATTAAATGGTCCTTAGGAGATAGAGGAAAATGAGACACTGTCCTGTGTGTACACAGAGCATAAAAGGGCTTTATACGAAACACAATAATGCTGCTTTCTTCTGAAGTCTATCCTGCGCATTTTCTTTCCTGCCCCACAATGCAAACCTGGTAGAAATCTCTAGGCTAAATGGTCACTGCAGGGCAAACGTCAGCTTGAAAAAGTGCTCTTTGGCTAATAGCCTGCGGCTGCAGTCATGGGTGGACTGGAGCTGCCTGAATTAGGCTTCCCTCCCTGGGAATCTCCATCTCCTCAGAGCCTCACACCCCTTAAAAATGGTGCTTTTCTTATCTAGCTTTTCACAGTATGGAAACAAAGAGGAGAGGAGACAAAAGCTGGAGGGGAGGGGAGCCTAATGAACAATGAGAAAGCTTCCAAAATGAAGAGTGGCCCTTCACCAGGCGATTGTGTACAGTGCCTCCAGGGCAGCTGGCCCTCTAGAAAAATGAGTCGAAGAGGGATGGAGGTGGTGGCCTGTTCCAGACACTGGCCCCAGCGCAGGGTCAGAGTCACTGACAGGACGCGCTGTCCACACCCCTGGGGCACTAGGGCTTTGGAGTCCATGCACACACTCCTTTCGGCAGTGAAGACGTGCAGCGTCCCCTTAGCCCACTCTCTCAACCTGCCTCCAGCGGCAAAGTGAAAGCTAAGCAACTCTGCCACTCTTGGGATTGGGTTCCTGTTCCTCTTCTGCAAACACCTATGCTGGGTTTTCTCCTCTCCATCTCAATTTCAGATAAAAGAGAGAGAGAGAAGGCCCTGGCAGTGTTCCACCACACGCCACCCAGCAGCAGCTTCCTGCTCTGAGACCCTGGCACCTGGGGACCTGTTGGCAAGGGCACTGTCAGCTTCCCAGGACACAAGCCGGTAGAATCTAGGAGGCGGTCAGGAGGCTCTACTCCCAGCCACTTCCCAACCAGCAGGCAGGAATACCACCCAGCTGAGGACTGGCGAGTGGACTTGCAAGGGACGATTAAATACAGGCCTTTGTACCAAGGGTTCTGCCTGTTCCCTGAGGAAGCAGCCTCTTTGAATCTTGGACCGCATTTTAAATAAATCTCCAGCAGAAGTCAAATCCACTTAGCAAATGATAGCTTATTCTGAACATTTTGGCCCCAAACAGGCTACAGATGAAGACAAGACGAGGCTCTTAAATCAGAGCTGTGTTCCAGTGACTATACCGAAAGAGGCGATAGCTGTTTCCCTCCTGGTTCCTATCAGACGTGTCTGATGTTTGCTAACTCCTACACGGGGGAAAAGAACTCCTACAGTTTGTGGTGAAGGCAGTCGAGGGGGAACACACAAGGCAAAGGAGAGAGGGGGAAAGCTGACAACTGACCGTTCAGATACAGCTAAAAAGTAAGCGTTCAGCTCGCTCACCCTATCACAGGCAGGAGAAGCGGATCTCCACCAAAGCCGCAGTCACCTATAGAAGGCGGCCGGGCCTTCAGGGGAGAACTGTTCCTGAAGCTGACCTCCTAGATTCAGAACCCCGTATATACATCAGCACATTTGAATCATTAACAGGAAGGACAAAGCCCCAGGAAACTCTGCAGGCAGAGGCTGCCGACCATTTTCCCATTCAATTAGAGGAATGGCTTCCAGTCCCGTATTATTTTAGTTTATGAAGCTGCTTGGCTGAAACGTCCCCTCACAACTCCTTTTTGTTCTCAATGAATGCACTTTTCAGGGTTTTTAAAAAAGCATTTTATCCATCCGTGACGGATATTAAGCCAACTTTTTATCTTCAGTCAGCATAAACGGTTAATTGCTTTGATAAATTGCTTCTTATTTTAGGAGTCACTGCAGTCATATTAGTTATAAGAGCTTGTTTGCATAAAAGTAAATGGACCTAAAATATTCACACTAGAAAACACAGAGGACCACATCTGTCAGATAATAGCCCACACCATTAGGCCAAATGAGAGGCAAACGGAATTTTCCAAATTCTTTGCCTTTTATCCAGTTTTCAGGCCAGCTCGCCCCCTCCCTGAATGGAGTAACGAATTCAGCTACACACTTAAAGAATCGGACTGTGAACAACACATTAAAAAATATATATCAATTTTAAGTTTCTAGGTTGAGATAATGCAGCACGTGCTCGGACGTCAAATTGCCAACATTGCAAATGTAAATTGGATCACCTCTCATTAAAATTCTTTCTAGGACCCAAAATAAAGCTTTTAACAGCTAGAGCTCTAAAGCCTCAGGAAACATCTAGATTAGGAAAATGAAAACCTTATTTGCTTCCAGATCCAGCATATGAAAAGATGGCAATTTTCAGGGGATGCTCAGGCCTTTTGAATTGTGGCTTCAGTTAGGAAACTCCTAACAGTTGAGGAGTGTTGAAGCTTTAAAAGTCATGTAAGTGACCCCGCTCTCATCTACTTTTGAGAAACCAAAATAAGTGTTCTGCTTCTAGTCCAGACAAAATGCTTTTTAGACACATGAAGTGTTCGAAAAACCAAAGGGGTATTGGATGCTCCCCCCTCCTGATTTGGCTAAATAAATCCAAAATGCATAGTAACAATCAGGTGTGGGGACAGGCATGCCTACAGTAGCAATAATGACAAAAATCCCCAGGCCATCGCCCTGCTGGAAGAGTCCCTTCTCGTCAAGCTTTTAATAAATACTAGGGGCTTTTCCTAGGAAGAGAGGGTATACTATTTAGAAATAGGTGAAATGGTTTCCTACCTATCTGCATGACCCTGCCAAAGACGGAGGTATTATCCACGGTGCTGCAGTTCCACCTGCGGTGCCGGAACTGGTACTGACACTCCTTGATGCCTGTCTTCGCGCCTTCCCCGATATACTGCATGTGGTCCTGATACAAGTGGCAGAGTTTCTTCTGTCCTTGAGAAAGTCCTGCCAGTTGGCTGCACAGAGGCTGTGCTCCTATGATATATACTTCTGACATCTGAACAGGGTTATTCATCCCTAGCGACCTGAAAAGGGGGGGAGAGGTGCATTCAAGATTTCCGTGAACTCTCCAAGTGGGCTCCCCCCACACCCCACCGAAAGTATGGCAGTAATACATAGTTCTAAGCACACAGATGCTTTTTCTCTCCTGCTTGTCCTCATGACAAAGTAGGAGAAGGGCTTCATAAAACTCCTCTGTTCAAACTGCGCTCAGAAAACGGAGGTATTGTGCAGTCCCCATCCGCCATTGGCTTCTCAGTTAAGAATTTCCACTCCCTTCCCTGCCCTGGTTGCCATATACCTGAACCAGTATTTACGAAATCCGCTCAGAAAAGGGGGAAATGGTGGTTTGGGGGATAGGCCCCCGGCATGAGAGACAGTGACTCATTTTGCCCCACAAATTGGACTGATCTGTTCGAAAACGTTTGCGTGCCAAACATAGCTACAATTAGACACAGGTAGGAGATGGCAGTGCGTTTTGGTGGACAGAACAGTGAGACAAGCATACAGACTGAAAAGCAGTCACCATGTTCTGGACACTTGAAAAGGGCTCCTTATGTAATCGTGAAAGATCCAAGACAGGGTGTCCAGTGAACAGAAGTCATGTTTGACAGTCAGAAAAATGCTGTTCATTTACAGGAAAAAAAATATCCAGAAAGCCGTCAAAAATAATCCTCTAGATAGACTGCAGTCAACCTACTAGGCCCCCACCAGAAAGAAACCCGTGTTTAGGGACATTTGACTACTGCAAGTTACCCTTTCGATCAAATTTCAAGCCCACCTACTTCCCCACTTGGAGTTTAGCTGTCTTGCTAGAAGTCTGCCTACTTCAGACCCTGAAGGTTAATAACCTCAGGTGGCAGAAGATGAAAGTTGGAACTCACTTCTACTACCAAGAGGAGGCAAAAAATTAATTGTATAGATAGGCTTACAATTATTAGAGCAGTGAATTTCGGTTCCCTTTTATTATATGATGTACTACAGAACACACCTCTGAACAAGGGCCTCATAGAAAAAGGTCTCGATTTATAGGTTCTGATTCCCTAGGGAGCTAAAGATAAGCTTTACTGCATTTGCAAATTAAAAGGGAATTCCAGTTTACAGTTATGTATATAAATAAAATATATCAAACGTATATGCATTACATCAAGGCACCCAATCTCACGGTTCAGCTTTTAAATATTGCAGCATCATACAAATGAATCTTAACAACAACAAAAAAAGAATATGCACATAAAAATCAACTCACCACCAAGAATTGGCTTCTATTACAACCTGGGCGAAGGAGTAAAATATGGCCAAGGCCATGAGGAAGAACTTGGGAGACATTGCACTTCCAGCCGTCCGCAAAGCAACTCCTGGGCTTAATATTCCAATCGACTTCTGCAGTGGGAAGAAAGGAGCAGATGTTTATTGCCTCTTAGATACTTTTCAAGCGCACAAGTTTAAACAACGGAAGCATCCGGGGTCTCTCTGTTGATTGTGCTTCTCCTCCGTGAGTTTTTTTTTTTCTTCTGATGGCAAAAACGAAGCAGTTTCTTTTTCCAAGTTAATCCACCCACGCAACCTCACCAGGAAATCTGATTTCGCTGGGATCCTGCGCGCGGGGCACGCCAGCGATTACAAACATGTCTCAGTGCTCTTGAGTCAAAGCGCCGGTGCCAGGCGCGGCCGCCTTCGTGCTCCCGGGCGTCCCGCACCCCCTCGCGCCCCTGCAGGTCGCGCCGGGCTCGTCCCTCCTCGGGAATTCACCCAGGAACCCGCCGCCACCCCTCGTCCTCTCCCCGACCTGGGCCGAGCAACAAGTGGAGCCGGAATTAATTCCATGGGCGAGCGGCGCGGAGGCGAGCGGAGCGCGCCGGCGGCTGGGGAGGAGGCGGGGTGGCCGCGCCGGGTGGGTGGGGGCAGGACGCGGGAGGCAGGGCAGGGTGGGGGCCAGGCCCCGGGGAGTGCGCGAGGGCCCAGCTGGGAAACGCAGCTCCGAATTAACAGCGTATGTTTCATAATCAGTTTACAGGCCACTTTGGGGGAAGCCACTTCCAGAGGGGGAAGGGCCGTCTGGGTCCCCTTAGGGCTCCCCGCAGCCAGACTGGAGTGCTTGGAAGAGACGGGAGGCCCTGGGGGGAGGGGGCCTTGGGGACGGAGATGCGCCCTCCCAATCAAGAAGACTGGTGACAGTGCCCCCTCCCCTGCCAGCGGCCTCTCTTCGGACTCAGTGCACCCCCAGAGAAGGGATGGCACCCCCGAGGAAAGACGGGGGTGTGGGCCCTGCTGTCCTGGGAAAGGCCCTTCCCACAACCCTCCCCCAAATTCTGAATTTTCAGTCTCCCGTTCCCCTCCTGTCTGGTTCCACTGGCAGATGCCACGGAGAAAGGGGCCAGGAAGCTAAGGGGAACTCCAATTTCCTTTGGTCCTGGTCTGGGGGAGTCGGCCACTTAGTTACCGCGGCACTGTGAGCCTGGCCTTGGAAAACACCGCCACCCCAACCGTTCAGCTCCATTTAGACTCGGTTCGGTCAGTTCCGAATGGTGAGGGTGCAGGGTGAGGCCAGAGCTGGAGCGGGTGGGCCCCCGGCGGGGCTGGAGACGCGCGGGCTCCGGCTGCGGCTGAGCCCCGGATCGCAGGGTGCGGAGGACCCCGGCGGCGAGTGTTCCCGTCATTAGGAGCCTCGGGGCCAGGGGCAGCCTCAGAAGCTTCCGCTGCCGTCCTACCCACTGGGGACTTCTCCACCTGCAGGCGGCGGCGGAGCCAGGCGCGGCGGGCGAGGGTGCGCGGGAGCGGGTTTCCAAAAATCCCCGTTTACGTCTCTGCTGAGTGTAAACCCTTCTGCGCTGCGCCGCCCGCAGCCCCTGAGGGAGCCCCTTCCTCGGGAAAGGCAAGGTGAGCCTCCTCCTGGAGGCAGACGGGCCTGGAACCCGCGCCGTGCAAAGGGTTGAGGGGACCCAGGCAGTGGTGGAAACAGAAGGGGCTCAGGGGCTAGTCACGGCTTCCCTGCCGGTTGCCCTTTTCGCCCGGACACCTCGGGGCTTCTCGGTGAGGAAACGTTTAATGGGATCCCCGGTGCCCGCTAAGCAGGGCTCCGCGCCCGTGGCCCACTCGTCCCCAGCCGCCGCAGAGCTGGGGCGCATCCCGGAGAATGGGAACCTGGGGTTTCCCCAGCCCTGGAGCGAGCAGCTCCGTCTATTCTCCCCACCCCCGCCCCAGTGTCAAGTTTCCTCCAGGGGAGGGGTGGGCTGGGAGGTCTGCCTTCGCTCCGTGCGCAGCCCAGGCTGCAAAGTCGACTCTCCCCAAGGGCGACCCCGGCCGCGTGCGCACGCACGCACACACTCACGCTCACGCAAAGGCACACGCTCGCACGAGTTGCACACACACATGCTCCGACATGCTTGCGCGACTCCTCGGCGGAGATCGGGCCTGGCCGCGCGCACTTTCGGAGCTTCCCAACCGGCGGGGCGGGGGCGCGGGCAGCCGAGAAATTGATAACAGATTCTGCGGATTACAGCGGATCTCTTTGTTAGAGGCAAAGCCACACAAACCGAATCCACTCGCAGCCCAACGACTCCGGAGAAAGTCCAACCGTTCCCAGAGCTGGGGCCGAGCAGGAGGGGGCCGCTGGGTCTCTGAGACTCCGGTCTCTCCTGCTGCAGACTCGGGGTAGGCCGGAGCGTCCCAAAGGGGATCCTGCAGCGAAACCTGGGGCATCGCTTCTCCACTTAACCCCACACGCTTGCCCGGAAACACCTTGGCCCTCTTCCAGCTCCAATCCCAGCGCAACCCAGAAAAGGCCCCACAAGTTTGAGGGGCTGGAGGAACCCATAGCGAACTCACTCACTAATACATACATCACGCCGACTCTTGCAGGGTAAACATCCCTGCCAGTTTTACAGGAGATGTGATCCGAAAAGACAGAACAAAACGACACCTCCCTGGAGACTGGCACGCCGAGGGTAAAACAAAAGTTCTGGGCAGAAGCTGAGTTTGGCAAAAAAACGGACTAAATGTTTTAAGTCCCCGGGAGGCTGGCTTTGTAAGAATCCTCAGAATCACTTCCTAGTGTGTGATGGGAAGGAGGGCTGTGGGCATTTGGGAGGCTCAGGCGCAGGGGAGATGGGGTGGCATAGGCGCTCCTGAGCCCCTTGTGTCTGAGCCAGAGGTGCTCCACGTGGGGGGGGCTGCTTATTCTCTCTCCTCCAAAGCCTTCGCATTGGACTAAAAGTGTTCTTAATCCCTCTTTGTCAAGTGGGGTACGCGCCAGGGGTGACGGTGGCTGAGAGAAAGCAAACTGTCACTGGGGTTAGAGGACATTCCCACCGCAGAAAGCACCCGGGATTTGTGCGCAGCACCCAAGCCCTCCACCCGCACCCCTAAAGAGAAATTCCAGAACGGAAAGGCAGGGCAAAGACCTCAGCCACCAGCAGTACCTCCCTCGGCCTAGGCATCCCCGTCCACTAGGACTCCCAGGTCTGTGGGAGTGGAAACACCCAGGCAGACCAACTAGAATCAAGAAGTGTGTTTGGCCTGGGCTCGCAGGGGCGAAAAAGATGGGAAATTCCACGAATCCCAGGTCTTGATTGGGAATAAACGTGGTTTCCCTCACCATGATCTCTTCCTACAGCAAGGAGAACTATGGAGAAAATTGTGGGAGAAAAACTCGGGTGCAGACAAAAGTCCACCCCGAGAACACGGAGAGAAGCCGGAGCGGATGGTGAAGGCCGGGGTGGCCAAAGCCCACAGGGGGTGCACTTTGCGGGAGCAGATAAAGAGGCACTGCTCCCCTACACCTCCAGCCTGGGCACCAGGGGGCCGCCGGCTCCTGTCTGCAGCGCAGTGTGTGTGTGTTGGGGAAAGGAGGGTAGAGAGGACAGACAGAGGGCCTTCCTTGAGCCCAAATCGGTGCAAGAACTCGGAGCAGCCTCTGACGGCAGAGAGCGAGTCCAGAAGCTGAGAGTCTGCAGAGAGCAACAGTGGGGTCCTAGCCTAGTTTTGCTCCGTATGTCTCCCCTCTCCCAGCCCGGGAACAGGGCGCTCAGGACCGCAAGCACTTCCTTCCCTCTCCCCTCTCCCCTCATCACCCCTCTTCCCCCAACGTACACCTCACACGATGTCCCACTTTCTAGGCTTAGGATCTCAGCTGTCCAGAGAAGGGCAGCTAGTGTGCGGTGCAAGGGAAAGAAAATAAAAGACCAGTTCCATCCCCACTCTTCGGAGGCAGTTTCAACTTCACTTTCTAGCAGATTAAGAAACTGAGGTCGAGAAAGAGGGAAGCAACACTCGGCCTGGAGCCCAAAGAGAACTGGCGGCGGCGCGCAGGCCCTACCCGAGGCCGCCTAGCGCGCTGCTGCTGCTCCTGCGTCCTGCAGCTGTCCTGCCAGCACTCGACCAGGCCCCATTTGCTGGGTCGGACGCGTGGCTCCTTCCGCACTGCAGTAGTCACCCAGGGCAGCTCGTCCTCTGAGGGCCTCGGAGGGGCCCTCCAGGGAGTGGGACCTGGTGCTCAGGAAGGAAGAGCCAAAGCCAGAAGTGGGAGGAAGAAGCGAGCAGCTAGCTGCCCGCGCGCCCCAAGCCACAGACTCCGAGGCGTCCTACCTCAAAGCAGCCAACAGGGGGCAGCCGGCACCGCACCGCGCGGAAGACAAGGCAGCGGGCAGAGTGGAGCTCTGTGCGCACAGCGCCTAACCCCTTGTGAACCGGGCGCTCTGAGGAGGGCAAAGAAAGGCGAGGGACTCTGGGGCCAAGCCTCCAGGGGAGGGTCCTCCTGTGGGCGGCCGGGCGGGGCTAAGGTTAGTGTGCCCAAGACCCCAGAACTGACCCTTTACCCGCCTCCCCTGTCCCCGCCCCACAGAGGGCACAGATCCACACACTCAGACACACAGTTTCCAATGCCTCCCCACCTCCTGCGCGCTCTCAGCATTGCCCCCCGGAACTGCCCTGGCAGAGGCTGTCTAGAACTGCAGCTCCGCATGTGGCTGGAGCAGCAGTGGACGCTGGCGGGAAGGCAGGGGCTGAGAAGGCGCGATCCCACCGCTGGCTCCACTAATTTCCAAACGGCGAGTAGTTCACTTAAAGAAGGGCGAGAGAGGAAGGGGCCCCGATGCCAAACTGTTACTGGAAAGTGGAACAAGGCCGCGAGGGTCTTCAGGTTTGGGTTTCTTAAAAAACATTTTTCTGGGGGAAGGGAGAACTTGCTTTTTAGGAAACATCCATCTCCATTCTAATTCCAACGTTATCTTATAGAATACCGAAATGGGGGAGTTCAAGAGATATGGAAATGAGCACCGAAGCGTGGAGGACAGAGGAAAAGTTGTTGGGAAAACAGCAAGTTACATGGCAGCAAGAAATGTTAACTTTTCATAAAAGTGAACTTTCGGTGACCCGAGAAGTGTGTGACTCGGCTTTAACATACAACTGACAATTAAAACAAACAAGAGTTCACACACTGACCCCCACCCGCTTTCCCAACGCGGAGGCCCAAATGTTTCCAAAGGACAAGGCAGATGGCACGCAGGAGGCCGGGGCGCGCCCTCCAGGCGGACAGGCTCAGAGCCACCGCTGCTCGCACTCCCCGCCCCCACCGCCACTGCGAAGTACCGCAGCTCACCCAGGAGGGCTAATAATGCTAATAACACGACCCCAGCTCCCGCGCCCGGTGCGCGCTGGCCCCGCTGGCCCCCTACCAGGCACTCTTAAAGACGTAAGGGGCTCCCTGGCCGCTGTGAGCCTGCAACCTGGCCTCCGGCTGCACTGGAGGGGAGGGGGTGCGCTGCTCTGGGGGAGTCGGCCCCTAGTCTGGCTGCCCAGTCTCCCGACCAGGGAGTCCCCTATCCCCTTTCCAAGCCCAGGCCGCACACCCTCTCGGTGCCCGCGCAGTGGGCTCTCGGTAAATATTTGTTGAATCATTACTCTACTGATATATATATAGTAAATTACACTCGCGTTTCTCAAAGCAAAAGAAAAGTAGTCCTTGAACCGTTCTCAAGATTTTCTGCCCTGGCCCTTCCCACCTTTTGTCCAACAAGGAAAAGGTTTGCTGAACTTTTAGTGGAACAAGAACAAGTCTCTTTCGGGGGACAGAGACTGCACAGGGGGTTGTGCGCGAAGCGGTAGCAGGAGCTCCAGCCAGCTACTCGGTAGCTCCAGCCTTTCGAGGCAATCGGACAAATGCAAGGATAGGAAGGGGGGAGGGACGTTCGGTTAACTTCCAAAAGGAAAAAAAAAAAAGTAAAGAAAAAAAAGTGGCAAGCGTCCGCAGCTCACAGATCACCTACCTTCATGGCGAGGGGGAGGAGGCGCGGGGAGGAGGCCGCCACCAGGGCGAGGGCAGCCGAGGAATCCGAGCGGGGCGGCCGGGTTAAGCCTGCGGGGACTACGCGGCTCGGAGCGGCGGGTTCCTCCAGGGCGCGGCGGGCAGGCGCAGGCAATCCGGGCCGCGGTCACTGGGCCCGAGCCGGAGCGGCGCCGGGATGCGCCCGGGAGCCGAGGGGGCGCCGAAGCCCGCCGGCCGGCAGCAAAGACGGGGCCCCGCCGGCGCGCACGCAAAGAGCCGTGGGTCCGGCGAGGACGCGCAGGCGACTGCTCCGCGGCGAGGCGCTCCCTCTCCAACGTCCATCAGCGACGGCGGTAATTAGGGCTTTCCAACCCCAAATGTGGGCGTGATTGTGCAAAAGACTTTACAACAAATAATAAAAAAAAAATTCTTCACAAGAGGGTGAAAAAAAATGCCCCACTACTCAGCTCTGGCCCGGGGCGGGGCGGGGGCGAGTCGCGCGCCCAGGTGCCCCCAGTTCGTTCGCACCACGGCTTCTCCAGACTCCCCACGGCTCACGCCTCCCGATCTCCTAAGGGCCGGAACGTCTGCTTTCCAGGCGCTGGTCCTGCGGCCGCGAGTGTGCGGACGTCTGTGTTCACACACAGACAGCACACCCAAGCACACGCACAGACACACACCCACACCCCCACTGCAGCTCTGGGACCACAGTGCGATCAGGCGCGCATGGCTTCTTCTCCGGGAGACGCCGCTGCACAGGCGCAAGTCGCCGTCCGAGTTGCAGGAGTCGGCGCCCACTTTCGTCCTTTCATTTTAGGGTTCGGCAAAAAAGGGGGCCAAAGTGGGCAGAAGTCCCCGAACGTCCCGCCCCGCGGCGGGGCTGCGGAGCGAGGGGCGAGCGCCGCGGGGGAGACACTGGCTCCCGCCTCCCAGCCCCCTCCTTCCTCTCTCCGGGTTCGTCCCCCTCTTTCCCCGCCTTTCCCGGGCGCAGGGCGAGGCGAGCGAGGGCAGCGCGGGCGCGGGGCTTGGGGGAGGGGGGTCGAGGCGAGGGCTCCGCGGCGGCCGTGCAGCTCCTGCGCCCCGGGCCGGGCACCTCCTCGATCGGCGCCGGCGAGGGCGGGCGGCGGCGACGGCGGCGGCGGCGGGAGCAGCTCGCGGGGCAGCGGGCGCGCCGAGCCGGGACTCCGGGCGGCGGAGGTGGCGCCTGGGCGCTGCAGCGGCGGCCACACGGCCCTGCGCCCCGCGGACGGACCGGCCCGGCGCAGGGACCGCGGCCCCCCACCCGCCCCCGGCCCTCCTGGCCGGCTGCCTGACGCGCTCCCTCCCTCTCTCCGGTCTCCGAGAGGGAAAAAAGACTTTTTTTTTTAAGTTGCAGAACCAAAGGCGGCTGGAAAGAGAGAGGGAAGGGGGTGAAAAGAAAGGAGAAAACCTCAAGTTGGCCTATGCGCATGCGTGCTGGGGCCGGCCTATGACAAACTCCGCAGGATTTTAAAGCCGTACCACGGCTGGGGTGCAAAGGGGGTGGGACACACTCCCCGCTCGAGCCCCCTTCTCTCGGCTCCCCATCCCCCAGGCATCTGCTGGAGAGGAGAGGCTCACTCCGCAGCCGCCGGCCGCCCGCCCGCCTGACTGCGCTCCGGCCAAAGCTGCCGACACTCGGGAGGCGAACCCCAACTTCCCGGTCTGGACCCCTCAGCTCGTCTGTCCCAGGCCGCTCCCACGGGGACTGATGCCCTGGCATAGAACCTCTCGGAGGGGAGGAGAACCTCCCCATTCTTCCCCCTGGGGGATGGTCCCAAGGCCCCAGGGCTGGAGACTAGGGTAGGCGCACACACCTCGCCACCCCCGCAGTGTAGATTTGGGTATTCGGGTGCATGACGGAGCATCTGGCTGCGACCTACTCAGTGCATTCGGATGCTACGCAAGGTCCTGCTGTGCAGAACATAGGTTAGAAAGCAGCAACGGTCGGCAAAACCCTGTTCGGCCACTGTAACTTTTAGACACTTCCAACTCCTGTGGTTGTGGGTACCCCAGCGGGACGGGGTTGGTGGATGTGTGACCCCCCACCGCCAGCACGCCAGGGGCACCGTCCCCAAACAGTGCCCCGCTCTGGAGCTCAATTCTTGTTCTGGGTCCTGCCAGTAGGTACGCGAGATTCAATTTCCGCCCTCCATCTGGCACGCACTTGACCTTAAGGCGCCAACTCCTAGTTTGGATACTTCGGGGTGGTGGCTGTTCTGTTCCTTCCGTCCCCTACTCCCACCTTGGCTGATCACCCCAGATCGCTCAGGGAGTGGCGACGGAGCTGCCAGCTCGCCCTTCGCACTGCCTTCCTGGTCCTCACCTCCGCCAGCTCGCTGCACCCCTCTCTAGCCCTGGCCTCCTCTGGACAGGCACATGGAAAGGGCAGTGTGGGCTCCCACAAACCTCAAGAGAGGCCCCTGCGCCCTCCGGCCTCGCTGTCTTTCTCTGGGCGTGCGCGGCAGCCCCAAGGAGGGAGAGACCACGGTTACCAAAGCTCCCTATGGACAACTCCTGCCCACCTCCTAAGTGCGATTTCCCCTCACCTGTAGGCCCTGACCACGTAACCCGTGGGCATTTTCCAATTTCCCGGTCTCATCTGAGCTCTGCCCAGAAGAGGTGCGGGTCTAAACAGCAGGGGTCTTTGCCTGGGGACTCGCCCCTGGGCAGCATCCTCCCCAGCAACTCTCTCCCCTCCTCTGTTTTGCCCAACGCCACGGCCTGGGGGCACACCTGCCTCTGGGAAGCCCAGACATCACGCCCAGGACCCAGTACACATGCAAAGGCTCCAAGAAGGGGCAGGAAGTGAGCTAAGAATGGAGCTTCCGAAGGGTGCTGATGCCATGCCACGGGAAAGACCAGGTGATCTTGTTTGTACAAGAGAAAAGCTGCTCCCTCTCCTACAAACAGTCCAGAACCACACACAGGCTACCCATCTGCAAATCTGGTAAAAACTGCTGTATACTGAATGATCTGGATAGTTGCCTACTTCTTGCCAACTGCCTTTGCTGTATAGACAAAGCCTAACAGTGTTAGTCCTGCTTTGCCGTCTGTCCTTCCGTGGAAGGTGGTATTAGGTAGTGGTTGGAAGTGCATGCACTCTAGGGTTTCAACCCTGCTCTGCCACTTTCCTAGCTGTGAAATCTCAGATCATTTAGCCTGTCAATACCTCGAATCCTCTTAAAACACTCACATACAGCAAACAACACAGAACAATATAATGCCCTATGTGGGAGGGGGCACAGTGAAAATGACACCATGACCTTGAAAATCAGGGATGTGTTGAGCACAGCCAGGCTCCTGGAGTGCTTAGCATGGGTCAGGCACTCACCAGGCCCTCAATACCTGCTCTTCTACAAAAGGCAGCTCTGAAAACAGAGATTTTCAACCTCCTTTGGTGGCAAAACTGGACCTCATGTGACAAGACCGTTTTCAGGCCTCATTTATTCCAGTTCGAGGGACTGTACATATTTGACACTGAAGAAACATGACCAGCATTGGGTTGCTGGGTACTTCCCCAGGCCTCCCTGGGGCTCTCTGCAAAACCATATACCATATACCCAACGTGCTCCATTTTATCTTTCAAAAAATATTCCAAAATTTCCGACAAACCCATCTGGCCACAAGGACTTCAGACAAAGAACTGTGGATTTTCTCTGACGCTGTGAAGAACAGAGCCTGCTGACAGTATGCCCCACAAGGATGCACAAAGCTCCAAGACCGTGTTGACCAATTGTTCAGGGCTGTAACCCCTGTCCCACTGTGGGTGTTGACCCCACTGTGGGTGTTGATTGATTTGGCTGGAAAATGAGCAGTCAGAAGGAGGGAAACTGATGCCTCCCTATTTCCATCTTTGAAGGTTTTTGATTGACAGACCTCCAGCTGGTGGAGGTCCCCGTTTCCCCCTGCAGCCCGAGTGTGCATTTGGGTGTGTACATACAGATTGAGTCATCTGCAGACACACTGGCAAGGCAGCTCTGTGCTCCGCTCATTAAAAATGCTTTTGAGTCTATGGAACACATAAATCAATAGTTTTGGCTGCTCTCCCAACAGGGTTATTTCACAAAACAGAGTGCAAGATAAGGAATTTATGAATGATCGCATCCCCGTGCCGCCTTTTCCAGTGGGAGAAACCAGGGCCGGGACTGTCATTCTGGGAAAATCTACCCCCCTCTTATGGCCGGCAAATAATATTTTATGGCCCTGGGTTTATGGTGGTGTTTCAATGATCCGCTGTAGAAAGCGGTTTCTCTCCAGTCACTAGCATTTGTCAAGAAGGGCTGGAGGCCATAAAAGAGGGATGGGCCTCAGGGACAAACAGGCTCCATCTTCTGAAATAAACTAATAAAGGGCCCCGAGATGTTTACTCCATGGCTTCAGAGTCAAGACCAGCCAGGCTGCCTGTGAGGGGCCCGCAGATGTAGCACTAAACAGGACAAAGAGGCCGGAAGGGGGTTGGGGACTTCCTCACCACCACATGGCCACAGTCAAAGTAATACCAGCACATTGTGTTGCCACCAGCCACTGGCCTGGGGGGCGGGGAGAAGACAGAGGCTTTCCCTACATTAGAGGACGTTTTTGGACCCTGGGCTGACTCAAGGAGACTCCCTGAGAATCTCCGGCTCTCCTAGCCCCAGGCCCCATCCCTGCACTCTCCTCACCTAGGTCCTCCTTCCTTTTATAGTCCCTGGGACTATGAGGGGGGTGCTGAATGGATGCTTGGGTTTTTTGAGTTTTAAGGGACAGCAGGGTTAAAGAGACCTTCGTCTGAATCCCAGCTCTGCCTCTTGCTGCCGGAGTAACCCTGCAGGGATCACTTCCTCTTCTGAGCCTCCATTTCCTAACCTGTAAAGTGGTATTCATTAGGGACGCTCTGACAAGTTGGGATCATGTACAAAAGGCCTCTGCCCTTGCTGATGTCTGCTGTGATTAAGTCAGCCCTCGGGGTGTCTGTCTCTGAGTAAAATCCCAAGACAAATGAGTTGCCTAAGGAGGGCAGGGGCAGGGGTCTGGGTAAAGAAGAGAAAAGTGGGAGGCAATTATAGATCATCTGCCCTGTCTGCATGACAGAATTCAAAAAGATTGAGGCCATAAAAGGCATCCACACTGGTAGAAAAAGAAGTAAAATTGTCAGTATTTGCAGGTGACATGAGTGTATATAGAAAACCCTAAAAACGCCACCCAAAAACTATTAATTGAGAAATGAATTCAGTAGTGATAGAATACAAAAATCAAAGTACAGAAATGTGTTGCATTTCTATATACAAATAACGAATTAACACAAAGAGAAATAAAGAAAACAATCCCATTTATAATTGCATCAAAAAGGGTTCTTTACCTAGACCCCTTTGCCTACCTAGGATAACTCTAACCAAGTAGGTGAAACATCTATACTTTGAAAACAATAGAATATTGATGAAAGAAATTAAAGGTGATACAAATAAATGGAAAAATATCCCATGCTCATGACTGGAAAAATTAATACTGTTAAAGTGGCCGTACTGCCCAGAGCAATCTACAGAATCAATGTAAACCCTATCAAAATACCTATGGCATTTTTTTTTTCAGAGCTTAAGCAAATACTCCTAAAATTTGTCTGGAAACAGCAAAAAGCATCTTTATAATATCATGCTCCCTGATTTCAACCTATAGCTATCAAAACAGTATGGTACTGGCAAGAAAACAGACATATAAATCAATTGAACAGAATAGAGCCCAGAAATAAACCCACACCTATATTGTCAATAAATCTATGACAAAGGAGGAAAGAATATACAATGGGGAGAACTCAGTCTCTTCAATAAATGGTGCTAGGGAAACTGGACAGCTATGTTCAAAAGAAGGAAAACTGGATCACTGTCTTACACCATACACAAAAAATGTAATATGGATTAAAGACCTAAATGTAAGAACTGAAATCATAAAACTCCTAGACAAAAAGATAGGCAGCAAATACTGGAACATCAGCATTAGTAACTTTTTTTTCTGGATAATGTCTCCCAATGCAAGAGAAACAAAAACAAAAATAAACAAGTAGGACTATATCAAACTATGAAGGAAACCATCAACAACAAAGAAAACCATCAACAAAACAAAAAGACAACTTAGTCTATGGAAGAAGATATTTGCAAATGACATATCCAATATGGGGCTAATATCCAAAATATGTAAAGAACTCATATAACTCAGAAACCAAAAAGTACAACCCAATTAGCAAATAGATGGAGGACCTGAATAGACATTTTTCTAAGGGACACATACAGACCACCAACAGACACATGAAAAGATACTCAACATCACTAATTACCAAGGGAATGCAAATCTAAACCACAATGAGACAGCACCTCACACCCATCAAATTGGCTAGTTAAAGAAGAAACAAGAAATACCTAGTGTTGGTGAGGATATGTAGAAAAGGGAGCCCTCCTACACTATTGGTGGGAATGTAAATTGGTGCCGACGCTGTGGAAAACAGTATGGAGGTTCCTCAAAACACTAAAAATAGAAATACCATACAACCCAGCAACTTGACTTCTGGGAATCTACCCAAAGAAAACAAAATCACTAATTTGAAAACATATATGCACTCCTACAATTATAGCAGCATTATTTTCAATACTGAAGATGTGGAAGAAACTTAAATGTCCATTAATAAATGACTGGATAAGGAAGAAGTGGTGCATATATATAATGGAATATTACTCGGCCATTAAAAAGAGTAACATTTTGTCATTTGTAGCTACATGGATGGGCCTAGAGGTTATAATGCTAGTGAAATAAGGCTGGCAGAGAGAAACAAATACCATGTGAGTTCACTTACATGTGGAATCTAAAAAACAAAACAGACAAACAAAGCAGAAACAGACTCATAAATACAGAGAATGGACTGCCAGTAAACATGGGGGAGCAGTAGGGGAGGATGGGGGAAACAGGTGACAGGGATAAAGAGGCACTAACTTAAAATTATAAAATAAATTAGTCACAGGGATGGAAATCACAGCATAGGAAACAGAACCAATAATCCTGTAAAATCTTTGTATGTTGACACTTGGTAACTGCATTTATGGTGGTGAGCCTTTAGTTACGTATAAAATTATCAAATCATTATGTTGTATATCTGAAGCCAATATAATTTGTATGTCAAGTATATTTCAATAAAAAACTGAAAAAAATAAAAGGCATCCAAATTGGTGAGGAAGAGGTAAAACCATCACTATTTGCAGATGACATGATACTACATATAGAAAACTCTAAAAACTCCACCAAAGAACTATTTGAATAAATCATCTCAGTAAAGTAGTAGGATATCCAATCAATTTGCTGAACTCTGTTCTGCTTCTATAAACAAATAACAAACTAATAGAAATTAAGAGATCAATTCCACTTAAAATAGCATCAAAAAGAACAAAACACCTCAGAATAAATCTAAGCAAAGAAGTGAAAGACCTGTACTCTTGAACTATAAGACACCAATTATTGAAACTGAAGAAGACACAAATAAATGGAAAACTATTCCATGTTCATGGATAGGAGGACTTAATATTGTTAAAAGGGCCATAGTGCCCAGAGCAATCTACAGAGTCAATGCAATCCTTATAAAAAAGCCAATGACATTATTCACAGAAACAGAACAAGTAACCTTAAAATTTGTATGGAACCATAGTGACCCTGAATATGTGAAGCAATCTTGAGAAAGAAAAACAAAGTCAGGGGTAGCAAGCTTCCTGACTTCGAATTACACTACAAAACTACAGTAATCAAAACAGTGTAGTACTGGCACAAAAAACAGATACCATGGAGCAGAAGAGTCCACAAATAAACCCACACCTGTATGGTCATTTAATTTATGACGATGGAGGCAGAATACACAATAGTGAAGAGACAGCCTCTTCAATAATCGGTGCTGGGAAATGTGACAGCTACATGCAAAAAAAAATGAAACTGGATCCCTGTCTTACACCATACACAAAAATAAGCTCAAGATGGATTAAAGACATAAATATAAAACCTGAAACTGTAAAACTCCTACAAAGAAACAGGGGCAGTAAAGTCTTCAACATCAACATTACTGCGTTTCTTGGACATGTCTCCCCAGGCAAGAGAAACAAAAGCAAAAATAAACAAGTGGGACTTCATCAAACTAGAAAGCTTCTGTTCAGTAAAGGAAACCATTAACAAAGTGAATAGGGAACCAACTGAGTGGGAGAATATATTTGCAAATGATATATCCAAAAAGGGGCTAATTTCCAAATATACAAAAAAACCCATATAACTGAACACCAAAACCCCAAATAACCCAATTACAAATTGGCCAGTGGGCCTGAACAGACATTTTTATAAAGAAGACATACAGATGGCCAATGGACACATGAAAAAAATGCTCCACATCACTAATCATTGGGGAAATGCAAATCAAAACCACAATGAGGGGTATCACCTCACACCAGTCAGAGTGACTGATCTCAAAACAATAAGAAACAACAAGTGTTGGTGAGGATGTGGAGAAAAGAGAACCCTTGTACTCTGTTGGTGGGAATGCAAATTGGTGTGGCCACTGTTGCACTGAACAGGCACTAAGCAGTTGCGTAGGTTTCTCAAAAATTGTAAGTAGAAATACCATACAACCCAGCAATTCCACTTCTGGGAATTTACCCAAAGAAAACAAAATCACTAATTTGAAAAGATGATATGCAGTCCTATGTTTACTGCAGCATTATTTACAACATCCAAGAAACGGAAGCAACTGAAGTGTCCACTGATAGATGAGTGGATAAAGAAGATGTGGTGTATGTATGTGTGTGGGTGTGTGCACTGCACACACAATACATAAAACATACACAATGGAATACTACTCTACCATAAAAAAGAATGAAATTTTGCCATTTGTGACAACATGGATGGGCCTAGAGGGTATTATGCTCAGTGAAACAAGCCTGGCAGAGAAACACAAGTACTATATGATTTCATCTACATGTGGGATTTAAAAAGCAAAGCAAACAAACAAAGCAGGAATAGACTCATAAACACAGAGAATGGACTGTTGTTAACCATGGCGGAGCAGTGGGGAAGGATGGGTGAAATAAGTGATGAGGATAAAGAGGCACAAACTCCAAATTATAAAATATATTAGTCACAGGGATGGAAGTGCAGCACGGGGAATATAGCCAAGAACATCGTACTATCCTTGTATGGTGACAGATGGTAATTACACTTACCATGGTGAGCGTTCAGTACTGTATATAATGTTGAATCACTATGTTGTACATCTGAAACCAATATAATACCATGTATCAACCATATTTCAAATAAAACATTTTTTAAAAGGATGAAGCTGGTAAACACTGACATATTACTGTCTCGGTAATGAACAATGAGCAATGATTAATAATACTTGCTGGTCACATTTACTGAGCAGTTAGTATGTGCCAACCCCATCAGAGCTCGACCTTTGTTTCATCCTTGCTATTTCATGACATAAATCCCATGATTGATGTTTTACTGTTCAGACCCTAGTCATCTTACACTAAATAACAGGCTCTCAACCACCATACTTTATTGACCCAGAAATAAAGGCAAAACTCATCTGTAGAAGGTATCTCGCTGGTTCACCAAACATGCCCACACGTTTACCCAGGACTCTCCCGCCGAGGGGTCTCCTAAAAGCTTCTGGTTCACTCTGCTGAGCACCAAACATTAATACCACCAGAAGCAGCCCCTCCAAGGAAGCCTGAATCAAGTCCAGTTGGGCACAGCTGTCAAAGAGTTGTCCTTTCACCGATTGGCTTCAAATGAAGCCACGACGCCCTGCTCTCCTTCCACCACCACCACCAGCGGAAATGACAGCATCCACGCTCGGCAGTCAGTGCACCCCGAGTTCTGACCGTGTCTGCCGCAGTGTCCTTTGAATTCCCTGCTCTCTGAAAGAGCTCCCCCTGTTATCCACCCCTCCCGTCTGTAAAGTCTGTCAAGGACTCCTCAGTCGACCCGATGCAGTGCAAAGCTGTGTCACCCACCTGCAAGGCTCATCAGAACAGAGCCTTTGCACCTGCTGTTCCTTCAGCCTGAAAAGCCCTTCCCCTGATCTGGGCACCCTCCGTCCACTCAGGCGAGCCCCTCACCATACATAGTGGGGCACTCGGCCTGGCTCCCCTGTCGGTGATTCTATGTAGGATTTTGTTTCATCCTGGTCTAAAGTCATCTTATTTCATTTGCATGCTCGTTTATTTGCTGATTTTGTTTCCCCTCACTAGAACACAAGCTGGGATGTTGTCTATGTTGTTGGCCAGGGACTGGCCCAGAGAAAGTGCTCCAAGGAAATGAATGAATGAATAATCATACCCATGGCCACATAACTGCTCAGGAGGCTGGTAATCTGACTGTAAATAACAGAGGCTTACCCACCGTAGTTTATCTCCCTAGAAATATAGGCAGACCTCGTTTTTAAAAGGTATCGCCTGGTTTCCCCAAATGCACCCACAATTTCCCCCTTGGGGTCTCCCACACAGAGCTTACCTTAAGTGGAAAGAGTGTGATAAGAGAAAAAGGTTTTCTCTGAAGAAAGACAGTGTTCCACCCACCACCACCGCCTCGTGCCATACTGTTTCTTCTGAAAAGTTATTTTCTCTTAACCAGCATTTTTCAAATAAAAGACGACCAACATGTTCAGTTTTATCTGCTCCATAGTCCATGGGAGCCACTGGGCAACCAGACGTTGGCAATGTTCAGAGCACAGATTAACCATTTCTGGGGGACAAAAGGCCCTTTACTAACACGAAAGAAGCCGCCTTTCTTATCTAAGAGCTAGGAAAAAATACTGGAATTTTTCTTTTGTCTCCTTTTATATATTTTTTGTTTATAACTTTCAATATTGTGTGTCTAAACCTATGTATTAGGATTTGGAAATCCAATTTAGCTATATTCAGTAACTAACTTCTGTTCCCAAACTGCCCATCACACAGCCATACTCCTGGGTATAGGATAGATGTTTTTTTCTTTTTCTTTTCTTTTTAAATCTTCAGCTAAGTTCCTTCCTTTGGAAAGGGAATTTAGGAAAGTGTAATTATATTCAAAATGTTTGGACTTATTAGGCACACTGTGAAACTGGCATAGAATAAGATCTCATTAGGAAGCAGCAAGATTATGCATCGTTCTCTCCAGATGCTGGTATAGGTCAAATGGATCCCTTCCAGATAAGAAGTAGCCAACAACCCTCTCATGACACATTCAGATGAGTGTTAACATGGACTTTGTGGGAGGAAGAAAACTGCATCCTGGCATCGCAAGAACACTTGCTAATTTCAGCTATGTGGCACGATTTTTGTACAGACTGATGATAGAGAAAAGTTCAAGCAAGAGACACATAATCATCATAGCAAAATATCTAAATGACATAATAGCAAAATATCTAAATAAAAAGGAAAGAGTTTCACCATTTTGTCAGTTACTTGCTCTTCCTGACACCAAGCCACATGCAAAACCTCTAGGAAGCTGACGGCATTTTTGTACCTTTACAAGAATGTTCTGACTTATCATAGCCATTTCACATCTTACTGCATTTGAACTGGACTGAGTCTACTATGGCTTTTTTGTTCTGTGCAAATATTTTCTACCTCCTTAAAAGGGACTACAAAGAATTCTAAATAGCCAAATTGAATCCCAAGTCCTTCTAATTGTGTGTACTTTGATGCTATTATCATCAAGGTTCAATGAATTGACACTGTTATAGCTTTCCAAATCTGTCTCAATAAATCAGTGAATTCTGGATAAAAGCTTCTTTTCTGCACTCAGTTTAATCCTTGATTCACTGATCTATAAGTGTCCATTAAGGGCTAGTGACAACTCATTGACTTTGGAAACTAAGAGAACCACTCCCAGGGCCAAAGATCCTGATGTTGCTGAACGTATTTAAAGTAAGTGGTTTTGACTTAAGCAAAGACTTCTACTTAACCCAGAAGAAAAGCAGTCACTCCTTGGAAATATCACAGAATTCAGGAAAGTGAAATGAATAATGGCAGAGGATTAAATTTACCTATTCCAGCCCGTACATATATCTACCGAGTATACACAGGAACGCGATGGCTCCACTCACGTGTCACTTGTGGACAACCCTCTTCTCTCAGCCCAGGAGCAGGACCCTCTTAGTCATGCAGATATGTCATAACAGAGATTAGTGGCTACACAAGCACCTCCCTCCCTTGTCCCACATGCTCCATTCGTGGTTTGAAGGTATCTCTTTGCTGTTTGAACATGGAATTCAATCCGTATTGAGAGCATCATCTATTTCAAAATTCAACAACAAAATAAATCATAAAATTAGAGAACACAAATCATCAATCAAATTCTGCTTAGCACATAGGGAAAGTAACAGCCTTAGGCACGACTGATGGGCTGTTCATTCATTCATTCGTTCATTCATTCACCCTGTTGTTTGCTCATTCAATAAATACTCACGCACATCTACTGTGGGTCATCGGCCATTCATTTAACAAGCATTTATGGCATATCCATGGCTTCATCCATCAAATTAATACTGTATACACCAGATCGTGATGGTTTGTCCATTTGAGTGAACAATTACTGAGCATTTACTAAGTACTAGACTGCAATAGGCTCTAGAATAAACTCTCAACCATAAGGGTGAGGTGAAGGCCTCCAAAACGTGATGGAAACATATCCTGGCTACTACTGCAGCTTTGGGTGAGGTCATGGTGCCCGTGGCTTCTGAGCTCAGTGGGCTTGGAAAAGGGCTTACTGGGCTTAAGAATCAAGTTTCAACATTAGGAATTCCTCCCTAATGGAGTTCTGGCCACCCTAGAAGTCCCAAGGGGGTCCCATAGGAGACAGGGGCTGGCTCTGGCCCAGTGGGTCACTATCAGAAGACAAACACTCTGTAGGCATGTCACTTGCCAGGCTCCCAAGCACGGCCACTTCACAGGAGGCCCCAAGAGCAGACACACCCGGGCCTCTGTTCACCGGAGCTGGTTTGAGGTGGGGAGAACTTCTAACTGAAACAGTCCGTTTTCTACTATTATGAATAACCCCAGAGAAAATCGATCTCCCCCAAATTCTTTCCTAAAGTACTCATTCTAGGCTTTCTGAGCATTCTGTATACATACTATCATGGAACCTGAGCTGAACAGTAGGAAGGACTGTGGTTACGCTGATGTTACAGGTGGGCAAGTAAGCCTGGAGAGGTGAAGGCACTTTCCCCAGGACATGTGGGCAGGGCTTAAATTTGGGTCCTGCAGATCCAGAGCCCTAATTCCCAAGGACAGAAGCAGAGGGTAGGGTAGAAACAGAAGAGGCCACGAGGAAGGAGGGAGGAAAGCAGAGGGTAGGGGTGGAAAGGAAGAAGCCGGTGGGAAGAGAGAGATGGGGAGGATGGAGGAAAGAGATGGAGCAGGAAAGGTGCCGAGCCAAACCTCCCAGAAGAGTGGTGAGAAGAAATGACACCTACTTTCTGCTCTGCAGAGGAATAGCCTGTAGGCTACCAAACACCTATATTGAAATCAAAACTGTAATCATTTGCATGTTGCCACATTCCCGATGATAGGAGTGTGGTCACAGAGCCAAACTAGGACGCTTCTTTTTGTTCGCTTTGCTTTGTACCCAGCTGTGCAGTCTCATAATGATGCTTTTCTTCTGCTGCTTTCAAAACGCCACTCACTGTTCGTGACAAGAGAGTTTTCACTTGGGCTGTGAAACCATGTCCGTACCTGTGAACAGGGTCACTCGAGCCACGGTTTGCGTCCCAGCTGCGTCGTCTATTTTGGCAACTTTCCCCGGTTACCTTCTATGTGCTAGGAATTATGCTAAGCATTGGGGGTGCAGAAATGACCTCATTCAGAGATGCGGAAGGAGAATGAGCTCTCAAGGGCTCACAGTAAAGCAGGCTATCCAGGCACTTGTTTACTGCGGCAAAACAGGGTAGGGGGAGACAAAGCAAGGAGAAAAACAGACCCACTGCTGAAGAAAGGAGACAGGATCATGCCAGCTCTGCAGACGGGGCACCGCGTCCGGATGATTAGGGGTGCTGCCTGGGCAGCAGGGGCCCCTCTCTCCCCTGATAAGACCTGATTCTCCTCTGAGGACGCACCTGTGCTCTTCTTCCAGGCCAGGTGACTCCACCCCGCTGGTTGGTGTGGACATGTGACTCACGCCTGGCCAACCAGAGAAAAGTCACGTGACACAGATAAGCCCAATCATGTTTTGGCAACAGGGGGACAGGGGACCACCTTGCCTCTCGGTTCATCACCTGGTTGGCTGTAGAAGTAGTTTCTGGGTGAGGGATTGGGAAGTGCCACGCGACACGGGCAGTGCTGAAAATGAAGGCACCGTGAGTCACAGGGGGTTGCTGAGCCCTTGAAACATGGGGGGTCCAAATTTAGATGGGCTGTAAGTGCAAAATCTAAACTGAAATTCAAAGCTTTGGTATGATAAAAGGAAAAGGTTGTAAAACGATCTCACTAATAATTTCTATATTGATTATGTTGCAATGATATTTTGGATATATTGGGTTAAAGAAAACATTGAAATCAGTTTATCTTGCTTTTTGCTTTAAAAAGATATGGCTCCGAGCAGATATAGAATTATATACATGGCTCGCATTACTTTCTGTTGGACGGCACTGGGCTGGGATGCGACTCTGGCGTCAGAGCAAGGATTGAAACAGAGGATACTCTATTTAATAACTGTACCTGTGTGACGCTAGATGACCTCGCTGCACCCTGGTTTCCCCCTCTGTAAAGGGGTTCCTACCTCATTTGGCTGCTGTGACTATTATATGAGAAAATACATCCTCAGCAGTCCGCACAATGCTTGACATGCAGCTCCTTCTTAGTGAATGCCAGCTGTTTGGAGCTACTTGGCAGTATTGGCCCTGGGAAGTTGGGAGCTTGGGCTAGACCAGTAACAACAGAAAAATATACTATGGGAATTTGCATTAAGCCCTGGCACGGAATTGTTTCCTTTGAATTTGCCATTTTCCTAAATGTAATGGGCTCACAAAAAGAGGGTTAACCCTGCCAGCCCGGTTCTGGGTAAGCCCTAGCTAGCTCTGCTGAGTTAGGTTTTGGTTAATTAAAGACTAGTTCTCATTATAATTCTTGGTGACCTGAAGAATACATAGTTACTGTTACCCATACTGTTAATGCAGGGGTATTTCTTGAGAACCACGTGCTGGACACTGTGCTAGGCATTTTACCTACAGGTTGCCCCTCGATGACCCTGAAGCACAGAAGGGTTGAGAGATTTGCTTAGGGTCATCCAGCCAGGAAGTGGCAAAGACAGGACTCACCTCAAATCTGTTTGACCTCTGTATGACTGAAGCAGAAATATTCTGGTCAGTGCCATGTGGCCAGGAAATCATGGTGCCTTCCTGGGAGCTCCGTAAGCTACTCAGACAGAGGAGAAAGGCTGGTTTACCACGGGAGTTCCAGGCTGTTTCACTGACAAAAGAGAACCAGAGATTTTGAAGTAACAAAATGTTCTGCTTTCAAAAGGTATCCATTCTTCAAATAGAACAACCATCTGTAATAAGCACCCCATGAAATGCAGCCCTTCGCATTGATGGCTGCAAAATATTACTGGCCAGAAATGAAAAAAGTAGTAGAACTTTTCTCTCTCGAGAATCTTCCAGGACCTTATAAACATGACCCATTAATCCACTCAATACCCGGATGAGATAGGTAGTTGGAAGTTGTTATTATTTTTGCTTTCAAGATAGAAAACCTGGCCCAAGGAAGATTAAGCAATCAGTCCAAGGTCAAATGCTGAGCACAGATACAGGAAGTGAAACACTGATCGTCTGACATTCCAATCAAATGCACAAACTGACTGGGTGGTTCCCACCACAGGCTGACACCCAATTAGATGGCTTAAGCACAAAATGACTGGCTCTTGAGTGAGATTTCTGTAGCTGCATTTGCTGAATGTCTATGGATTGGTGTAATACCAATGTACAAACTGAGATCTGAGTTTTCCAAAACACCGGCGGAGGGAGAACATGGCTCCTTGCTCCAAATGTGGTACCCACTTCACCCAGCTCTGTTACATTTAGTCATACATAGGAACCCGGTTCTGGAAGGATAGGGGAGAGCTGTTTTACCACGAAGCCCTGCTTAGGTTTTCTTTTCCTTCTGAGATCATCTGTATCATGTATAAAGGGTGATGGGGCACCTTGCAATTTTACTCTGATGTTGAGACTGAGAAAAGTTGAAGAAAAACTATCTCACAGTTTTATCAAATATGAAACCCAGTCAGTCACCTGGGAGCTTCCCATCACTCTGCAGCACATGCCCTTTGCTCTTCTCCACTGTAGACGTTTCACAGTAGGTGGAGTTGTATGAAACAGCGTCAAAGGCTGGGGAAACAGAAGACTTCCCGGTGAGCCGGGAGGAATCCATGCTTGGGGCTAACAATTGCAAGGACACATATATGCACAATCGGTCTAGTGGAGAGAATGTTAATTATTCCTCTTGCCGAATTCCACAACAGGCCCTGCCCCTCTAAATATGAGGAACAAAGTTTTGTTCCTTGCTGCTTACCTGAGTCTTTGGTAATTTAGAATCAACTACTCTACCATCAGTTTTGGCTGGGCTGGGGCAACATGAGACACGAATGAAACCATTGTCGCCAGAAGGAAAATAAGGGCCCGTTTCATTACTTTGTCAGGAGGGTATCTGTACTTCTAGAAATGGCTTTACCACTTACCTAGCTCTGAGCTTGTTCCTTCAGAACTCACAGTGGTCACTTTTGTGTTTGTTCAATTTCAGTTTCTTTGGCCAGCCAAATCAGACTCTTGGAGAAATTTGTCTCCCCTGACTTCATGGCTCCCAGGAGATTTGGGACTGGTCATCCTAAGAAATTCCGATTCTGTCCCTGATGTCTGCCCAACCTCCTCAGCCTTTTTCCAGCTGCTTTGGTCCCGCGCGGATGTGAACAGCTCCTTCCAGCACACCAGCCCGAACCCTGCTTCCTGCGGGAATGCGATCTTGCTAATGCACAGCTACTGCAGGGCAGGGGAAGGGAGAATAATGTTAAAAGCTCATCCATTTCCTTTTATCCAATAATCAAACACTTTGAGGGACTCCAAAAGCAAGACAATTCCTTTCTGCAACCCACATCCACCTCCTTTCTCAGACACTGAGGACAGGACACTCAGAAACCAAAGTACGTTCAACTAGAGTCAGGGGGGCAGGTCCAGCATCTTGCAAAGGGCTTCCTGAGCATTTCCAAATGGAATTATGGTGTCTTAATGCTTCCAAAGGTCCTAGTATGTTGCTGTCTTGGGCAATTTCCATGGAGCCCATTAAACTACCCTGTTAGAAGGATGTTAAACAGCATGGCATCGTTTGCAAACTGTAAAATAAATTAAGAAAGGCAATTGTATCACCAAAGGAACACTGAAAAACCAAGGTCATGGATTTTGGTGAGAGGCGAAGGTTGTGCTTCCCAAGAAACCCGTGACTAATGGTAAAGCCTTCATTCTTTGTCTAGATGTGTGCGACATCTGGGAGGGAAAGGGGAAACGGTCCCGGCCGTCCGCTGCAAAGACTGCCTTCCGGCAGTGCTAACCGCACAGGCGTTAGTCCATTTTCTGTTTTTCTAACCAGGTGCACATTTCCTATACAAGTTGGGCTGCTCTTCCATGCATTAAAAAAACCCGGTGTTTTATTGTGCAAAACCCTTGCCCTTGACTTGAGTTCCCATGTTTTGTGGACGTACAAGTAGTAATTACACAAGTCTTTCCTTCTCTCTCACAGGCATCAGTCACCAGGGAAATTTACAGCCCCCAATATCCAGATCTGGAAACTGGTTATTAAACACGGTCCAGGAAAACCCTGACGTGGCAAATGGGATCTGAACAGGGACTGGCTTGGCAGCAGTTCTTGCAAAGGAATGGCTGGGAGTCACCAAATGACCTCCAATTTTATTTCATTAAACATTCTTACTATTTGTGATAATATTACTATTACTAAGAGTTATTTCTACTTGTTCAGAATCAATTGAAGGCTGGCACATTTGAAAAAAGAAGGGTTGGGGGAATCCATTTGATCCTTGTTAAAAAGAAAATCAAAACCCTTAGGATGTATTATACATTTAGGATGACAAATCAAACATGGAGAGGCAGTCACCAACAGGGTCAGTTTTGGTATGTCATAGAGTCAGAATTTTAACATCTCCAGAAGCTGCAGATTCAAATACGTCCAGGAGTCAGGCAGGCAACACACTGGGGGAAGCCAGCCAGGGGGGAGCCTTTCAGACAGACACGAGGACCATGAGATGCAGCAGGTGTACCTAACACCCCTCCAGGCCCCCCACAACTGCCCTGCCGTAATTCTAGGACCCTGTGCTGGCCAGACGGGAAATACCTGAAACCTAAATTCATTCCACGGGCCCTACTTTTCTATCCTCTGTAGTTGGGAGAAAAAAGATCTAGATTCTTTTTTTTTTTTTTAAAGATCTAGATTCTTGCTTAATGTCATTAAACATTTTTAGGATAAACTTTTTAAATGAGATGTAACATACAGACAGCAAGGTACACAAATCCTATCACTTGATAGATTTCCATGAACTGAGCATAACCACAAAACCGACTCCCAGGTCAAGATTCAGAATATTACGAGCACCCCAGAAACCTTTCTTCGTGGCCCTGCTTACCGGCTGCCGCCTTCCCAAAGGTTCGCCGGTGTCCTGACTCCCGCCCCAGAGGTGAGTTCTGTCTGCACTCCACCTGGGTGGCATCACGCAGCCCGTGGTCCCCTGCTTGCCTCACGTCATGTGAGTCATCCGTGTTGGGGCGCTCAGCAGTAGCTCTCTCTCAACGGCGTTTCTCCCCAAATCTAATGCCTGGTGTGCGCATTTGAATACCTTATAGCCGAGCAGCTAAGGAGCAGGACTTCCTTCTCTGGGTACAGGCTCTAAGCCCTGGAACAAGCCACTCTGCTAGAGCTGTGGAGAGAGTTTGGTTGTGAAAGTATGTTTCTAAACATATTGTTCTCAGCTGTTGTCTCACTTTGTCCTCTCACGTGCCATGTCAGGTAGTTAATTGTCCTCACTGGCTAGATTCACAAGCAGACAGTGCACGCACATGACCCCAAGAGCAGGTGGAGCACAAGAGCTCTAAAACTGAGATTTTAGTGCAGGCGCCCTGCTTCCATCTAATGCTGTTTGCACCTTTAGACACACCCAGTGCTCCTCTCTGTGCCAGCTCTACTCCAAGGAAAAAGACAGAGCCTCTGGCCTGGTTTTGTTCTGAGCACATCATACTGTGGAGGGCTTTGATGTTTGCCTTCTCAGCATTCATTTTCCTTCCTAATTTTAAAATTGACCCTTTCTCCCTTCCTCGATCTGAAAGATTGAGGTGGGCTCCATCTCTAATGGGGAAGAGCACATGGCTCTTCCCCTAGAGAAGTGGATGTAGGGTCTCCCTGGCAACCCTGAGAGTGTTGGACAATGGATTAACCTGCAGGACGGGAACCCAAGGAAAGAAGAGTCTGAAGTCATTTGAGTCCCTGGAACATGCCACACCTGAATCCCACTGTCTCTAAGCTGCTGACTGTATGAAGCAATATATGTGTATGTGCCTGTGTATATATATTTTTTTTCTCTGAAGTTGTCTTTGGTTAGTTTTGTTTGTTTTCTTATGTGGTGGGGGGAAATCTTTGCAAAAGAAAAAAATATCCTAACAGACACACTTATTCAAATAAATGGTGATACTTCTCCTCTCAAACTCAAACAGCCATAGCATCCTTATCCTGTGAATTGCACTTATGCAGACATGAGATTTTGTCTTGAATTTATGCAGAGTTTCTCTCCCGAGTCCTCCCTAAATGAAGTCACACTGTTGGCGCAGATAACATCTGTTTTTAAACTATAGAAATACTGGCTGTGTCCTGCACTTGAGCGAGGGCCTCCTCCACCCACATCGATTGCTTACGTAACCCAACAGGGGAAGGTAAGGCTAGAGGTGATGAAGATGTTTTCAGATACAGGAGAAAACTGGTCCAAACGACGGAGCTGTTGATCCCAACAATTTTGGTCCAAAGAGCTTTCAGATTTTGTTTTTCCTCTCTAGCCAGTGCAACTTCTACACTGCCAGCAGAATATTCTATCTGACCCAGCACTGTGATCATCTATCTCTGTGATACACATGGTGCAAAACCCGAAAGTGATCAAGGTCAACATCAACAATAGAAGCCGTGCTGTTAGTTCGCACCTTGATAGGAGGCGACATGAAGGACACTTCGCCTATGTAGGCCTCCTCCCAGAACCCATATCCCCAGCCTGATAGGGAGAAACACATCAGACAGTCCAAGTAGAAGGGCAACCTACAAAAATACCTGCCCTGTGCTCCTCAAAACCATCAGGATCATCAGGCACAGGATGGTGCGAGCAAGTCATGGCGGGAGGGGCCTGATGAGACGGACTAGTAAGGGGAACGTGGTGTTCTGGGTGAGAGATCCTGGAACACAGAGAGGAGGTTAGGGAAAAGCTCAGGAATTGTGAATGAAGTGTAGACCTTAGTTAATGACAACGCATCACTGTTGGCTCCATTAGAGCCCAATGCCCTACACTAATGTGAGATCCTAGTAATAGAGGAAACTGCAGAAACGGAGGTTATATGGGAACTCTCTGAACAGCCTGCTCAATGTTTCTGGAAATCTAAGACTGTTCTAAAAATGAAGTCTATTAAAAATAAAAATTGTTTAAAAATCCATCACAGGATTTGTGTAGCTGCAGGAGGGTTTCCTGAAATTCTGGTCAAAGAGGGTGCTTGGAATGATTATAGATGGTGCACAGACAGTCTTAAATTACCCTGAGCCACACCGTTAAATATTCCTTCTTGGTTATTTTTCAATCCTTCTGATTCATTCATAAAGACAAACTCTCCGGCAGCCCTGGAAATACTTCTCTACCTCTGGCTCCCTTTTAACCAAGAAAGAGAAAGCTTTGGGCTCAGAACTTTAGTTTGCATCATTTTAAATTAGTTCTCTTCTTATTTTCATGATTTCTGTTGTCCTTATAATTGGTGATGTCTGTGGATGGGAGATAATCCTGCTTTCTTATTTATGATGGTGGCATTTATTTCCTAAATTGATTGAAATAACAAAATGAGCTTGTCTACTTTTTAAAAACCACTTGCCTTACACTACACATTGTCTTCAGCTTTAACAAGAACCAGGAAAGCGGTATTCAAATCACTGAAGTTGAGGAGCAATGGCCAGCAGCAAGTTCAGCACGGCACACAGGCCCTGTCCCACTGGGGGACACCTGTCTAGTCACCTGTCGCCAGATGCCCCACTGGCAAACCCAAGAATGTCTAGGAGGTCAGGGTGCTGACGCCCAGTCACTGAGAGCTTAGAAGAAATGAGAGGCTCACCGATAGCAGGCTTAAATCCAATACGCTTTGTCTGAGCTCCCCTTTGACATGTGGCTTCATTTCCACTGGAATCCATGGCCTTACCATGTGGCAGTCTGTTCACCCGTACCACTGAGGAAGCAACCAGTTTCCGTGGGTCTCTGTGAGCTGGAGAGCCGTGCTGGAGACCAAACTTGCAACACGGAGCGGGATCCAAATCCCAGCCCCGTATGTCCCCTCAGTGGGACCAGGGGCCCGACGCACGCTCCAAGCGGAGGGGCTTGCTGACCCCTGGGTTCCAGGCCTGGCTCCGTCACGTCCCATCTAGGGGACCCTGGGGGAGGCACGTAAGCTCCCTGGGCCTCCTTTTCTTGTCTGTGAAGTGAAGCTGACCACAGTACCTACCTCACTGGATTCCCACGAGGATAAATACGTTCATGTAAGCCCAGCACTTAGCAAAGCACTGGCCCCGGTGAGCACTCTGTATATGTTCACTCTTACTGGCCGTCTCTGAGGGCCTCCACCTCCCTCACTGCTAAGTGTGGATCACGACCGTACCTACCCCACGGGACTGTCGTCAGGAGTGAGCACGCCCGTGCACATCCACCCTTAGTGGCGTGGCTTGGCTCCTAACAAACAAAAATGTTCAGTTATTTTTACCCATGCTTACTTACTGTTCCTCCGATTATTATGATGGATTAGGAATGGTAAGAATTAGGCGGTGTTGCCAATGTTTTCTATTTGTAAGAGCAGTTCACAGATCCTAGGAGCAGTTAAGGTAGATGTTCAGGTCAAAACTTCAGGTACACCAAAATCAAGTCTATGGCTCAGTGAAACTAAAGATGTGGCTTAGCTTGTAGTTGAGTCCAGCAGTGCGTGGGCTTGCATCTTTCTTGCCAGAAGGACTGGCTTGTGGGTAAAGAAGCAAGGCTCCGAGTGGCCAGCTGGGTTTACATGACGAGGCTAGAACACGAGCCAGCTGCCTCAGGAAGGTCTATGAGCTAAGAAATCCTTGTCCAACAAAAGTTCTTTTTCTACAAAAAAAGACAACATAAGGACAAGGGAGAAGCAGGTCGCACAGAGATGGGTTTGACCGTGGGGGGATTTCACACATGGTGGCTGTGAGTCCATAAACCAAGTGTTATGTCCCCAGTGTGGTCAGGGGCCAATGGCAGGGGGGACTTTGTTCCATCCTCACATCCCCGGGGAATCTGCAGGGATACATTTCCCTGTTCCCAGGGCACTGGGGGCAGGGTTGGATCTCAGCAAACTTACCATGTGTGCTCGGATCAGCGACTTCTGCCGGGGCCTCTGTTTCTCCATCTGTAAAATGAGGACGCTAGGTTACACACATCTACCGTACGTTCTGGCTCTGAGGATCGATTCCTCTTTGATTTCAATAGTGGTAGGATTACTAAAAAGTAATGAGTAAATAGTAATGTGAGTCCATAACTTCCCCATTCTCTTCTCTTCAAACCCATAGGTTCTTCAAATGGGGATCCATGACCCCCCAAAAGATTAGAACCCCCCACAATTAGAGCATTTATTAGAGATGGAATGAACTCACTTCAGAAAGAAACAAAGTTTATTTGATGAATATAAATAAGGCGGTCAGCACAAAGTACTTCTCATACACATGATAACAAATTTATGAACTGTACATACCTTGTACGTGGTACATTTACTAGACACGAGGTTACAATGACTGGCTAATACATGCCCGTTGGTAGTTTCTGAGGGTTCCTTAGTTTTATTTATTTGTTTCATATCGAAGTCCATAATCACATGGTCAATATCACAACCCACATGCCACTCACTTGAAGAAAAATCACAAGAGGCATTATCAAACGAGGGTCTCTGGGAATTAGATACACTGACCCCTGCAGCATTCAAACGCCACTCTGCACAAAAACATCTCAGATAAAGCTTATGCCGACACATTTGAGGTCTCATCATAACACTGTTTAAAAAGTTAATGGAAAACCACTTTCAAATGAAGCTCAACACCCTGTCAACGTGCATACTGGAAACACAAAAATCGTTGAATATAAAATCGAGACTGTACATCAAAATCAAATGGGGATAAAGTGCAAGCCTGCTTTTGCACACAGCAAGAAGACCAAAGGTCAGCTCAACTTTGCTTCTCAACTTCGCTACGATTTGAGGGCAACCTGCTAACGTTTGCGCAAAGGAAGTTATCTTGCCAGTGTCACAGTGTTTGCTGTAAACTCAGAGACTATTTTTAAGAGGAGAAGAGGGAATTTTTTTTGGTAACCACCCCCCCAACATCAGAGACTTATCACACAAAATGGGAAAAGATGCTGCGTGAGACAGAGTTTAACTTTTAAGGGGATTAAATGATACGCCCCCATAGAAATAAGATGGATAATACTTTAAAACTGACAGAAGTGGGGCAAAAAAAATGATCCCCCAAACAACAGCTGTGACAAGATTGGCACCTACTTAGAAACAGCTAAGTGTACACGGTCGGTTGCTCTTCCTGTTTCAAGGACCCTATTCTCCACAGAGGATTTTCCTACTTGTTACTTCAAGTATTCGGCTGCAGGGTTTGGGTCAGGCCCTGGCTGGAGGAGGCAGTGAGACCCACGGACTTGAGGGCCCCTGAGCTGTGCACGGGGACCCTCGTGGCCTAGGTTCTCAGCACGACATCACATCCACACGTGCTAAATACACTTGCAAAGAACTCTGTTGTTTCTCCAATCCAGACCTAGATCCCTTGGGTAGACAGACCTTTCAAACATGAATGCATTTGGGTTGTTGAGCAATAGGTAAGCTTTACGTGGTTCGCCGTACTTAACGACAAGAACAAAGCCAGAAGCAAGACACCTGCTTGAATACATGACTCCTGATGCGCCGAGGATGAATGGTGTGATTCAGACACGGTTTCATCTTGCCTGACAAACAAAGTTCTGTCTGTTAAATATCTCTATGGCTCACGGGAGAGGTCCAGAGTTAATTGCACCAACATTTGAAAAAAGTAATAATAATGACTGAATTCAATACAAGACTTCAGGAACATCTGTGGAGAATCCTTTCCACAGCAGCAAAGAAAGACAACTATATTTATTAAGGCCTCTCATGCTTAACGTCACTGTTTGTCCTTGAAAAATGCAAATTTTCATCCCCCACTTGCATACACGCGGAAGGCTTTCTTCCATTGACAAGAAAGCGGATCAATACACGAGGCCGCACATGTTTTCCAGACTTGGTCATGAGTTTTACAAAGTTATAACAACTTAAATTTTTTTTTTTATCTTCAGAGGAAACAGTAGGAGTTTAATTCTCCTTAGTACCATGTCACTATATGTAAAAGACCTCAAAACGTGGTCTCTTTCCCTGGCATGTCCTTTAAATAATGACTCCGTACCCACAAACATGTTGTGTAGAGCTATATACAGATACACAGCTTTTGTGATTTTTTTTTTTCCTCATTCATCAATGTTTTCACGTTTGATGCTGAAAATGCTTTGGAATCCATGTTGGAGACTTTTTTTTTTTTTTTTGAGACATGACCCTTCATTTACAGGATGTAAGCTTACACGGTTGAGATCTTGAAATGCGAGTGAGTTCCAGTTTCTTCATGGAGACCTGCAAGTCCAGGAATGGTAAGAGTCTGAGGTTTGGTCACCCTCCCAGCCAGGAGTTGTACGGAACAGGTTGGGCAGAAATATGCCGTCGCCTCAGGCGTTTGCCACTCCCGGTACAAACACAGGGTTGCTAAAAATCATGAATGATTAATTTAGATGTGCCAGACATTGTCAGAGACACACACCATGTTCTCATAAGGCGATTTCTTGGCAAGTATTAGTGGTTTCAAAAAATTGATTTCATTTCCAACCTGGCCCAGAGGATAACTACTGGTTACCACCGTCAAACTGGGGCTCTTCGGACAGCGGGTTAAAGAAGTAGAGGAGGGTACAGGCTTGCCATCTTTGGGGTTTTGGTTTCTTTGCCAAACACTCCATGCACCTTAGTATACAAACACTGCCAACGCCACTCACTCCCAGAAGTCACACTTTTTGATAATCTAATGCATTAGGAAACAACCACTTAGACCGAACCAGCGGGAAACCTGGAGATGAAGCTAGTTGTCCAACAGAAGCTGAACCCACAGCTAAAATGCCACGGAGTTCAAACTTATCCAACGATGTCTTAGGAACATAAATAAAACTCTATCAAATAATGACATTCTGAAGGGATGGTCATGTTTTAAATGCCCAGATCCCAACTACAACAACAACAACAAAAACGGGAGCTCTGTCATTTTCCTCCTCCTAGTATTTTTCCTTTCTGACATATCTGATGCCAGAGAACCGACAGAGGTGATGGAGGAAGCAACCAGGTCGGCCGGAATCCTGCTCAGTAACGAAAGTGAAACCTCCTCTTCGGCCTGATGAGCCATCCCAGGTGGTGAATGGACAGTGATGTGAACCGCACTGCAATAGATGATCAGAATATGGCTGCAGGACTGTATTTTCCCTTTAGTCAGCCCTTCTGTAGCTGCAACAAGAAAGCACAGAATTTAGCAGGGAAACTGAGTGGCAGTGACATCAGAGGAAATCCTGGCAGTGCTCCCCGACCCCCGACCCCCGACCCCCGACCAGACCCTCCAAGACTCCCTTCCCATGGGGTTGGCTGGGACTAGGGGCGGGGGAGGCAATACGCAGCAAGCACAGAGGAGGGATAAAATGAACAGAACACATCTGCAAACACATCCGAAAAGAGGCATCTGGCAAAACATGTCACACCTGGGCACAGAAGTCTCTTTTTAGGCAAAAAGAAGTTGAAAGGAAATATGCCAACATGTTCCACTGTCTATTTCTGTGTGACCAGTTTATGTGTCCTCTCCACACTTTTCTACAATGGGTACGATTTGTAAATTATTGTAAACTTGACTTCATAGAGATTAGGCGGTTGAACATGGTCAAGATGCCAGGAAAGTTGACATTCACTTAAAAACCACCTAAGAGCAATGACTTAAAAGAACTCTGGATCTAGCAATTCCACTGGAAGGTGTAAACCCAGAGGAATGGAAAACAGGGACTCAAGCAGATACTTGCATGAAATGCTCACAGCTGCATTATTCACCAAAGGTACAGACAACCCTGTGTCCATCGACAGATGCACGGAAACACAAAATGTGGTATCTACGTACAGTGGCATGTTAGGAATGAATATTTCTTAGAAGATTATTCCTAAAAAGAGATGAAGTTCTGACAAATGCTACAATATGAATGAAGCCTGAAGACATCATGCTAAGGGAAATAAGCCAGACACCAAAGGACAAATACTATGTGTGTCCACTTAACTAAAATATCTAGAATAAACTTAGAGATGCAGAAAATAAATCAGAGGTTTACCAGGGGCTGGAGAGAGTGGGAGGGGCAGGGGATGGGAGTAACTGCTGAGAAGGTATGGAGTTTCTGTTTGGGCTGAAGAAAAAGTTCTGGAAATGCCTGGTGTTGATTGTACAACCCTGTGTGTGTACTTAATGACACAGAAATGTCCTTAAATTGGTTAAAATGGTAAGCTTCTATGTATGCTTTATCATAATAAGAACATATTTTAAAAATAATGTTGCTCTCTCCTAAAGAGAGAAGAATGAGGCCATGTGGGCTTTCATCCCTCCATCCAGGGGCTCCCAACCCCAAACATAAATGCATCAGTCACCCATTTGCTCATTTCATGCCCTGGGGGACGGGTACCTAGAAGCACCCCCCGTTTTCTCCCTGTCCCAGAAAGGGGCCCTGCAGGTGGACTATAACTGCAGGCTGGCAAGAAACAGTGAGATGGGTGCAAAAAGAGGGCCACCCCGACCCCTCTTCAGAGGGTGCCTTTCTTCCCTGCTGCTGCTCAGCGTTGTAGGCCTGCCCCCTGATCGTTCACATATGGTATCCTGGGGAGTTCCAGACAGATGGCAGTAGGGCAGTTATCTGGGGATATGGCAGGGAGGGGAAGATCAAACACACACACCTACACATGTGTGAGCCACTTTGCGTACACAGCCTGAGCTGTCTGATGTGGTGGCTGATACACAGAATTTCTCATCACACAGGCTAACGGGCACCCCCAAGATTCCTAAGTCTGCACAGGTAGGCGGTCATCCCAGGCCATCCTTAGACAGTGCAAATGAAATATGTGGCTTGGATGAACTCTGCTAATTCATACTCTGAGGAGTTCAGTGTAACCCTTCTGGTTAAGAAACTTGAATCAGGGCAAAAGGGAAAAAAAAATACGACTTTTGCAGAGCCAGAAAGTGAGGGAGTTCCTTGAGCAGATCGTATTACTCATTCTGGCGCATAAAATCTCTGCAAACTTTGTATGAAAATTGTAAGTCAGAGCACGCTTTCTGCTTCATGAATTGTGCATAGCTCTAATTCTTTTATGCATTAAGTGTTTCTTAATCATCCTTTTAAAGGGCTGACCAATATATTAAAAGGCCACATGATTAAAAGGTAAAGAGAAACCCCAAGCAATACTAAAGTGCACCGGTCATATTCTACAGAGGGGGAAACGAGTGAAAAACAAGTACAGGGAATGTCTGATATCCTTGATGTTTTTCCAAGATTAAGTAGCACAGAATCATCATTTATTCAGTTGAGAGAAAGATTTCCAGCTGGGTAACAGGTCACAAGACAGACTACAGGGCTTCGCAGAAGCAATGCGCTGCTCTTAGGCAGGGTTCATGCTGTGGAAATAGGACAAGCAAAATGCACCGTCACGCCTCCAGTCGGACAATCCCGTCACCTGGGGACATAAATGGATTTGAGAGAAACATCTCAAGGGACACTGCCAGCAGTGAGACAGGCAGAGCACCCCTGGTGGAGGGGCAAACAAGCATACGCTTTCAATAATAATACAGAAAGGCATCTCGGCTTCCAGCAGTGAGGCAATCTGGGCAGCCACCCACTGTGACCGAGTCTCTGACCAGTCCTTGCTCCCATGGACGGCTGCAGCAGGCACACCCCATCCCCGTGCATCCCCTCTGACGGCTCCCAACTCCGCGCTCTGGCTGCACTGCCAACAGGACGTTTCCGTAAGGACGTGGACTTCAGCTTACAGCCCCACTGCCCCCGGGATGGAGGGTGGACTCCTGGCCACACCGGCCCCTCTCCCTCCAGCATCTCTCATGTTCCGCTGACGCTGACCTTACCTCTCAGTCCTGACGCTTTCTTTTCCTCCAGTTCTCACAAGTCTGTCTGTCTAATGTGCATTTACACCAGCCCTCGACCTGACCGATTCCTACTTATTCTTCAATCTCAGCTTAGATGTCACTTCTTGCCCGGAAGCCCTTCCATACGCCCGAGGATGGGAGGTGGCACGGGAAGGCACACACACTGCACTTGTCTGCATTTTTACCATCCAGTACGGTAGCCACTGGTCCCATGTGGCTACTCAGCACGCGAGATGTGGCTAGTCCAAATTGAGACGTGCTGTGTAAAATACCCACCAGATTTTGAAGATTCACTGTGAATTTTTTGATATTGATTTTGAATGAATGCAAATCAATATATTGAATTTCAGACTTAGTAGAAATTTTGTTTTTATATTGATTTCATTTTAAATGGTATTTTGGATCAAATTAAATATGTGAGAATTGATTTCACCTGTTTATTACTTTCTTAAATGTGTCTACTAGAAAACTCAGAACTGCCGAGGTGCCTGCATTGTATGTGTGTTGACCAACACTGGTCCAGACTCCAAGCTCCGCCAGAGCAGGAACCAGCTTTGCCTGTGTGGTGCTCCCTGCACCCTGCACAGCTCACGGAGCAAGTCGATCCACTCTTTCATCCCACAGGTGCTCCGGAGCACCGAGAGTAGGCATAATCCTAAAGTCACCCCCACCCCAAAGATTTCCTGCTGTAGTCCACGGCACCATGGACATCTTACATTGTAATTATGTCACCTTACAGGGTGTAATTAAGGTTACTAATCAGTGGACTTTAACTTCATCACAAACGAGATGATCTGAGTGGACCTAATTTAATCACAGGAGCCCTTTAACAGCAGAGACTTTTCTCTTGCTGACAGCAGAAGAGATGGGGAAATTTGAAACAGGAGAGGAATTTCTGTGCTGAGCCATGGGGCAAGGACCTGAGGGTGTCCGGTAGGACCCAAGTGCAGTCGCTAGTCAATGGACAGCAAGGAAGCAGGGACCTCAGTCCTACCATCACAAAGAATTCAGTTTTGCCAACAACTGAATGAGCTTGGAGGTGGGTGCCTCCCCACAGTCTTCATGTTAAAGTCCAGCCTGCCTGACCCCTTGAATGTGGCCTCATGAGGCTTTAAGGATTAGAACCCAGTGGAGCCTGACTGTTTTTCTGACTTACAGAATTGCAAAATCACAAATGGGTATCATTTTAAGCCACTACATTTGTGTTAATTTCTTATGCAGCAGTAGAAAACAAATATTGTTCCTTCCTGTATCAGGCATTGTGATTGGTGCCAGAGATATTAGTGAAAAAGAAAATCTATGTCCTCATAGAGCCTGTTTTTTGGGGAGTAAAACAGACAACAAATAGATACACAAATAGATAAGAGAATGAGGCTTTGTGAAATCTGTACCCCAAGACAATGAATAGGGAGCTGTGATAGCCATGTTTAAGATTTACTATCTGACATTTGTATTTGTTTTATTGCAGAAAGACGTTCACAGTTTTTCAGTGAAAAAAAGCAGATTATAATTCTCAGTGTATAGCTCAACCCCATTTTTGCATCAGCACACACATAAACAATTGCAAGTGCATATACCACAATATTGTTAATAATTACCTCTGGGTGGTGTGTTTGAATTTTCTTCTTTAGAATTTTTGTGTCATCCCACCTTTTGAAAATTTTAAACCAAAAAAAGTCTGACTAATATCATAGAATAGAAAGCTTTTTCCATTGAAAAATCTTGATGAGGTTTCCTGAAAGGAACCCCACAATTGGTGAGCAGGATGGGGGTGCCTGTGGGGGGGTGGGGTGAACAGCTGAGCCCAACAGAGAGATTCCACCCCAGGACAAGCGCCCCCAGAACAGCAGGCTGTAAATGTGTGGTGTCTCACAAATATTCCTTCAGACTGTTTTTCTTGGGAATAAAGACACCTGCCTGATTATGACTTTCTTCTCCCGCCCTTTCAGTAGTGATTTGCAGAAACAGGCTGGGAGAAAGGGGTCTTTGGTAAACACACAGGGGTTAAAGGGGAAACTGTTTAATAACAGTAGTAAAACGCAGGCTATTTTTGATATCTGGGTTAATGTCCATTACACTCCATGTGCTTTCCAAATGTGGGCAGTATGCCCCCAGGTACAAAAAACAGGCACCCATTCACAACGGCGATGGATGCCCCTGACAGTGCGCATGACGTCCACAGAAAGCGTGGCCCCTGATAGGCTGATTCACAACGGTGACGAGAAGAGCTGCCCCTTCTGGGGAAGCAGGCATCCTGTGAAACAATCCCGCGAAAGCGGCTCTGCTCACGGGAAAACCCAGCAGAGCCATTTCTGCTCAAAAAGAAAAAAGAAAATCTATAACTACATCTGTGTTATTACTTAACATCTTTAAAAACGGTGCAGAATGGGTTTCTCATTTTCCTCATGAAGATTTATTATTGTTGTGATCAAAGTGGCAACAAATTATGTTAAATCATTTAATTTTCTTGATAGAAGCCACCACCTTGAAGCCATAATTCAAAACTATGAGCGGAGAGCAGCTTTTTACCTTGCCAGTGGCCCCCTACGGCACCAAGGGGCAATAAAATGTGACACTGGAGGGCCCAGAGGGCCGGGGCTGGGGGTGGGGTGGCCCAGCCCCGAGCAGTCTGCTGTTGAGGATGGTGGAGCCTGGGGCTGGGGCTCCCCAGAGACTCCAGACTGGGATTTCACAGTTCCTGGGCACTGGGTGCAGCTCGCCCGTGACGTTTTACATCAAGGCAGTCAGATGGGGTATTTGCGTACCTCAAAAGGCAGCATATACTGCTACGTCGCCTTAGGATTTATTTTCGTTGTTATTGTTGTGGTCAGAATGATCCATAGTTAATGTTTGGTGCACGCTGCCTGCCACAGGGCTCTGTGCTTTTGCAAGAATGATCTCTGATGAGCTTGAGAGCCCCATGGGACTGCCCGGTTGATGGCCCCTGACACAGCTGAGGAACTTGATGTCAGAGGGCATTAAAATGCTTTTTGTCAGTTTCCTGCCCTCCTGGGGCCTGGTCTGAAGCCACTTCTCTGCCACACCCAGGCCCCCTCCCTTTATTGTGAGGCTAGGAGTTCCTCAACCTTGGTCTTTGGTGCGCCGTCTTCCCAGTTTCTGTCACCTCTCCATAATACCAGTCCCATTTAATGAATAGTTTTCTTTAAAAATCTTTTCGAAACAGTTAAATTTCCTTTTTGAGAAAGATTTCCTTGAATGATGGAGCCAGTATTTATCTGATCCACATTATAATAATTGCAGAGCTATTAAAATAAACGTGCTTGTCTGCAAAACACCCGCGACTATCTTCTCATGGGCAAGAAGCACCCCGCCTGCCCCGAGCCCCAGCCAGGGAGACCATTCCCACAGCCCCATGGTGGCACCTGTCCACGGGCTTGTACGTACCCCATACCTGGGCCCCAGCTATCCCCAGCACCCCCTCAGTTGTGGTTTTGGGCCAGCCTACTGTGGGCCAGCTTTTCTCTCTTCCTCTCAACAGCAGAAAGCAGCGGAAGTAAAAGTCCAAAATCTGCCACTCAGTACCAGCGTTAGGAATTCTATGTAATGTATAAAACATGGGTTGTGTACAAATATCCTTTTAGTTCTCAGTTTTTCTTAAAATAGTACCTTCATTAACCTGAGGGACTGCCCATAAACCAAAGGCTTTTGTCATTCTACTCCAAGATTTCTCCATCCCGGTGCTGTGGACATTTGAGGCTTGGTGATTCCTTACTGCGGGGACTCCCTGTGAATGCGGGGTGCTGAGCAGCATGCCTGGCCGCTGCCCATCAGATGC